>NC_132879.1:13734618-14334618 GCF_030463535.1 Salminus brasiliensis
CAGCAGCTTCTTTTCCCTGTGCTTTAAGATGGGGCTCTGGAAATTGCACTTTTGTATCCAGAGAGCTAAAATTACAGGAGCTTATCAAAAATGCAGGGCCAAAAACATCGTCACATCTCTCTTGTTTCTCATTGAGCAAAAAAACACAGAGCAGAAATGAAAAATGCACCTAGCAGAGATGTTTACTTATTCATTTCTCCGCTCACACCCTCAGATCGCGCTGTGCCACTTCTTCTTCAATGCGTTTGGGATCATGCTGTGGTACCCGCTGCCCTTCAGCCGCCTGCCCATTCGCATGGCCACCGCACTGGGCGAGCGGACGGCTAAGTATCGCTGGTTTGCTGTGCTCTACCTGCTGCTGTGCTTTCTCTTGCTGCCCTCGCTCGTCTTTGGCCTGTCTATTGCCGGCTGGCAGGCCATGGTGGGTGTGGGGGCGCCCTTCGCTGGGGTCGCAACCTTCATCGTCCTAGTAAACCTGCTGCAGGCCCACAGCCCTAGCCACCTGCCCAGAAAACTGCGCAACTGGGACTTTTTGCCAACGTGGATGCATTCCCTTAAACCAATGGACAAGCTCATCACCAGCACGACAGCCATGTGCTGCAGTCCTGCTCGGGCCACTCCCGCCACTGACCCAGAGGCCAATGGTGGACAAGATGTCACTACGGTTAAGCCGGAATCGGTGGCATCCCAGAGGAAAGCTCAGCTAGCGTTTGACAACCCCATACTGTCCTATCAGGACGAGTCGCCAACACAGCCGCGAGTGTTCAAGCTGAAGGGTCTGGAACGGTGCAATAGCACACCCCTGTAATAGAAAAACGTCCAGTCACAGACCCTCTCTGCTTACCAAGGTCAAAAGAATGACTCTTGGGAAATTTCAGATCTGTGTGGACCATTTCACACCTTGGTTTTAAGACTATGTCAGTGCCATCTTGGACTACATTTGAGGGTACCGATGTCCTTTCTTTGCCATATTTTCAATTGAATACTTTGTTATTAGTTGTATTTCAAACTTTATTTACATTTTTCTAAACTAACTTATGGTATTTGCTGTTTGAGACAATACACTAATGTAATTACTAAGCTTGAACTAACTCAGCTACAGGCCATTTCTCTACAACCAGCTGTAGTCTAGACTACAAGACTACAAGATGTCCTGATCTAATCCAGTTTATTTTAAAGGGACCATATGCTACTTTTTCTTGTATTTATTGTTATCCACCTTTAACCTTTGTGTGGGTTTATATAACACAATCAATCGTGAATAGTTTTGTACATGACCATTCATTCATTCATCTCTATCCTTTAGAACACCTCTCCATCCTTTATCCTTAAGAATAAACTGGTAGTTTTTACTTACTGTGCCTTTAACCCTTTAGCAAGTAGGGTCCCACCAGTGGGATTAGGATGTTCGGTGTAGAGCTTCTAACGGGACTCAACAATCAGCTTTAGTTACCTACTTCCCTCCAGCGCAGAGCGTGTCTGTACCGAAACACAGCAACACCTCAGTTAATCAAGGTAAATTTGCCGGTCATGCCGCTCACACACTCGTTCATTTTAAGCTCTGTGTGCTCTTTAAAGACAAAGAAGTGTAGCTAAGATGCTAGTTAAACTCTGTGTGCTCATTTTAACTGTGTGCTCAAGATACACTTAAGCGATGTGTTTCCCTCATGATTTGTTAAAACAGCACAGAAATGTTTTGCTTAACCACCCTGACACATCAATAGTACATTTCTGACTTAAAATTCAGATTTATGACACTGTAAACAAACGCGGCTGGAGTTATTTTCTAGCTGGAATTTTCTATATCACCTTAAATGATGCACAAGCTACAGGCACCAGAATGTGACTGTGACGCTATTTTAAGGTGGATTACCAGCTTCATGCAGCAGGATAAGGCAAACATGGCAAACAATGCAATGTTTATATCTTTAAAATGATCATGCCAAACTTTTTAGACCAGTCAGATCCAGGTCCATTCACCCAAAACATGAATCAAAGTCATTAAGGGTCACCACTTTTTGAAAAGAGGCAAAAAACAGCTATAAAAATGAAAGACAGCCAGCCAGAACTCAACAAAACAGGTTAAGACACAGGTCTTGTACTGATCAAACATCTCTGTTCTAATATGCCTACATAAAAAGCAGTCAAGTCTGAGGCACCTCTTATAAGTTCAAGTGGTTGTATGTAAATGTGTTGTTTTTTGTGCTATACTGTAACTAATGTAAGTCATGCTGAAGTGGACGGTTGTTGCATCTGGGGCTTTACACATGCACTGTATGAACTAAGAAATGAATGGAGTAACTATAACAATTTTTACATACTACATCAAACTCTGTTATTTCAAAAACATTAGCCAGTTAATTTCAGTTTTCCATTTTATGGGTTCTTTAATGAATTAGGTATGGGCTACATTAATCTCAGGCCAGTTCTGAGTCACAGTCTGGTTTCTTTTTGATGCTCTATTTGAAAACTTGTAATATCATAAGTGTCTCTTTTTCTCAAAGGAATGGCAAAACTCGGAACATTTTACACTTGGCAGTACGAATGTGTCTCCAGTGACCACTTCTGATCCAATTTGATCAGAAAAAGCATATACGGAAACTGCATCGATTAAATTGCACTAATTGTAAACAGATAAACACCTGCTCATTGCATAGATACAGTAAACAGTAGAATCCGATCATCCTTCTCGAATGTGTTTTGATGGCAATTAATGCCATCCCATTCTCTCTGGACATGCATGCAGTGATGCCATTCCAGAATCTTTAAAATACCTCCCTAGAATACTCTTGTGTATCAAGAGCCGTTTTATGGAGTACTTTAAACAGCTTTGTTAGTCTCTTCCAGTATTTGGACTCTCAAGTGATGTGTTTCCCTCATTATTTCTTAAAACAGCATGGAAACATTTCACTTTGCCTCTGATAATTTAACCACCCCATCACATAACCTCAGTAGAACATTTCAGAATTTAAAATTCACTGTAAACAAACAAGACTGCCTCCACAAGGCTGGAGTTATTTTCTAGTTTCTAACTGGAATTTTCCATTTCACCTCAAAAGGTGCAGATGCTACAGGTGCCAAAATGTGACTGTGACGCTGTTTTAAGGTGGAATACCAGCTTCATGCAGCAGGATAAGACTATGCCATGTTTATATCTTTAAATGATCATGTCAAACTATTTATATATTAAGTGGCAAGATGCCATCAAAAATAAGTTTCCGGTTGATGGAGGAGAAGTGAAGGATCAGTACCAAAATGTTACGGGAAAGCAGTAACTTGTAGAGTTTCTGGACACACACAATTAATCTCTGAGATACATTTGAATGCCAGGTGTAAACAGGGCCTTAGAGGGTTTGAAGTAGCTACTTTTCATCTGCACATGCACATATAAAACGTAACCATTAGGTGGTGAGCTGACTGAGGTGACCATGTGCTTTGAGGAATTTTCCTCACGTCCACAGGTTTTTTTTACTTGTGAGTCTGAACTAAGTTTAACTTAGGAACTAGGCTAGAAACCAGGCTAGAGTTAATCTGGGAAACTTACCATAGATAGTGGGGTTATTAACACCTGTGTGTGCTCTAATGTGTTGTCTGTAAATCTTTTGTCTGTAGCCATGATGTAATAAAGTATTTTTTTTATTTATAGAAGAGTACATAGAAAATAAATAAATAATAATTTTGGACCAATCTATGCTACTGCCAAAATAAAGCCCCTTTCACTTTACATATCCATTTATCATGTTCTATGTTCTAGGGCCATCCAAAAGTAATTTGAGAGTGCTTTGGAATTGCTTTTGAAAGTGAAATTGGAGTGTGCTAGAACACCATGAAAGGCAGTGTGTATAATATTATTGTTGACTGTGAGGTGTTAAAGGGGAGTGCCGCTAATGTTGGTTTGTCGAAGAGCAACTTATTGACCCAGAATAAAGTGGTGGTGATAGGAACCAGTGGTCACAATTTCTACTTCATAAAAATAGGCACTATATTTACTATTCAGAACCACCAGTAAACCTGCACATCTTCTGAGTTTTAGATTGTTGAAGATCTGAAGAATGTTGTAAAATATTGGTTAATCTGAAAATGGGGAGTATTTGGTCATAATCTTCTCAAAATGATCATGTCAGGCACCAGGCAGTGTTGAATTCACTACCTATTTTGTATAACAACATTTTGTCATGTCGCTTCGAGATCTTAATTGTGAACATTTCTGACCCTGTAATTTTTACTACAATGGAAAATTTCACACCAAACCATGCTGACTGACATTAGTTCAATTTTAATTATTAAATAATGCAGAAATTCTGAAAGATCGATAGAATTTCTCATTAAATCAGCTTTAAGGTGCAATGTCAGAACAGGGTTGAATTCTTTGAAGCAGATGTTTTCACGTCAGCTCATCGGTCAGCTCCAGGTTCCAGAAGCTGGGCTGCTTATGAATTTTGTATTAAGAGTTCTTTTCCTGGTGTGAGTTTGTATATTATCATAAATGCTGAGCTGAGATGCTGCTGCCTCAGCTGCAGTGCCGGTTTGAGAGCGATTGTGCATCAATAAGCCTGGCCTGCACCGTTTAAAGCCCAAGTACAGCTGGGGGGAGTACGTGCCTGGTGTTTAAAACACACATGTGTAAAAGCATCAGATAAGAATCTATATAGCTGACAGGCCACTTTGTGGTACTCCTACCTGAGATGCTGTTGAACAACCAAAGGGTTCTTTGTGATGGAGATCAAATTCAGAGACAACATGGATTTTTCCTGGAACAACAGAAAAATGCAAAATGTTAAACTGAAAAACAACAACAAAAAACAGCCTCATCATTTGAGGGAAATCCTGATTTTATATCCTTTTTGTGTTTGTCCTTTGATGATCTCCCACTACAATTCCCAGCATGCATTACACAGATACATCGTATTATTATTGGGAATCCAACTTTGGTGATAAAGAGGTTAATAAACATAAACATGACATTAAGCTTAGATGTAGCATTAGGTCTCTGGCTTCATTCAGTTTAATAAGAATAATTATACAGTCTGCCTGCCAGTTTCTCTACAAGCTCCACCCAAGATACACAATCAGAAGTGTGTTTTCTTAGTTTTAAAACTACTTAAACTGGGAAATCTCACTTTGAAGATGATTATGGGAGGCAAATAGGCATGTGTAAAAAATATGTAGCCATAGTTATCTGATTTTGTCCAGACCTTTCTGTGTAGTACACAGCTTGAAAAGAATATGAAATAGCTTGTTCATATTCATTAATGTTTTACCTCCAAACCCACACATGGCCTTGAATCAGCAGTACGGGAACTTATTTAGTGCATTATTTTCCTCATTGTTCTAATCGGTTTAGGCATATTATGTTGGTGTTGTTGTGGAACACAAGATTTTACAGGTTTGGCACCAAACAAACCATCTTGTTTTTGTTCTATTTCTGAGCCCTGCTTTGGAGCGATGCCATAGAAAATCCATTTTTGGATCCCTAAAGAATGTCAACTGATAGTCCTTACCATTTTTGTAAATGAAACCCCCCTTTTTCAGATGTTAATGAAGTTAAAGGCCTTTTCTGAAGGCTCGTTTAGGAGGCTGTGTTAGCTTTTGGTCACATTAGAGGGTGTATCTGAGCAGTCTTGGTGCTCTTTCTGCAGGTCCTAATTTCTAATCACTTTGTTTTCTGGTTACTTTCTTACACAATTTTAGGGAAAGCATACACCAGCCTCTGCAGTGAGCTTTATAATAAAGTTAAACTTTTGACCTTAATGACTGTTTTTGTATGATATTTGTAATATAGGACAATCAACAAATGCCTTGAAAATGTCAAACATTATTGCTATTACTTTGTAAAGGGTACGGTTTACAGTTTTCTCTTTGCTCTCTGAAGTGCTAGAGGATTGATTCCACTGTTTTTCATCATGAATGGACTGCTTTCACACATCACATCCCACTCCACAACCCTCTTCATGAACTGGATTGGTGCCCATTCCTCTGAAGGAAAGTAGTACTAAATGGATGGATTTCTAAAATAACAATGCGTGGTGTCATTTGCTCAGTTGTGGACCATCTTAGTTTGTTTTCATTCAACTATCTGCCCATGAATTAAAAAGTAAATGTGAACTGAAATGTACATACTATAATTTGACAGAATTACCTGAACAATTAATACATTACCCAGTATTAAGATACCATGTTTTTTATTTCATATTGCTTGCCAATGCACCTTCCAAGTAAGACAATACAAATACCCTTATTACCCTTATTATTATTGACATGGGTGTTTTTTGTCCGTAATGCATTATAGGTGATTTTCCTGTTCAAACATGCCCACTAAACTTGATAATTAACAGATGAGTTCAAGCAGGTACATTACTACAGTGTGGTGAACACCAGCCCTCCAGGACCGGAATAAAACACCCCTAGACAATAGGCCCTAGGTCTAGACAATGCTTAAAGCCACATGTAAAATGAGCAACACTTGAACCTTTTCCTCTCTATTTTTACCTGTTTACACCTTTTGACATAATCTGCATCTGGCAATTGTTCTTCATATTGTGTACAAATTTCATGATGATTGAACCAATAGTAATGCTCTGAAACGACTTGGAATAATTCCATTAAAAGTTAAGCTGTTTTTTCCCTTCTGCCATAAAGTTGCCATTTTGGAGGTACATGTTTGCCTGATATGCTTATAAAGAACTGGTCTTCTTGATGGCAATGCCTAAAATGTACAAACATAAAGAATGGTTACCACTGTTCTTCCACTGCTGCCTAAAATATTCTGCTCATGAATTGCAAAAATGATCAGTCCCAGCCCCAAAATCAGTTTTACCTCTGAACCTCTATTCCAGCAAATATGCAAATTCTCCAAAAATATTTAGCCCCCCAGGGTTGATACAGACCCTGATGCTATAATCTACATATTATTCAGTGTTTGAATGACAATAATGGCCAAGGGCTAACTTGCCAGTTTCTATTGAATATTACTCACCCTGTGAGCTTAGAAAACACAGGTTAGGGTTATGCAGGAAGGAGGGGTACTCATCTTTGAGGGCAGTGATAAACAGGCCCTTGCTAACTGTCTGATGTTGTGCTCATTTGAGTGCTCTAAACAGAGCCTTTTCCTTATGGTTCATTTATGAAACTCAGGTCTAAACAGAGTGTGAGAAATACAATCAATCATACTCTTAAATAATAGCGATGCAATAGAAGAAGCACTTTTGTAAGAGATGTGTGAGTAGGAATGTAAAATCATTAAGTAAAGGTAATTTACATTTAACTGTTGCAAAATTGGAAAACTAACAGGAATCTTTAACGAGATGTGAATCTAAATAAAGAATTCATATCTTATTAGGACATTAATATTTTGTGGTGAAATATGTGTGAAGAACTTAAAGCAGCATGCGATTTAGTTTTTTTGCTTCTGGGCTCCCCCTACTGGTGGGGAGAGAAATTCACTTTATACCACTGTTGTAAATACAAATTATGCTTTAAGCACCCTCTCACGGATAGCTTTCAAAGCGCATTCACTGACAACCTTAAGGAAACAGAACCATGAAGGAAGCCTGTGGACCGACATGGTAGAGTAATTATAGGATTTGACACAAATATGACTCATTGTTATACAGTTCTAGCGAGAGGTCTCGTGCAATAGCAGTGTTCCAGCCCAAAGTGGCAATGACAGAGATGCCATTCTCCCAATTACAGTCAGTAGAACATCAGCATGGTTTTGAATATTTTATGTTCAAATTACCACATAATGTTGCTTTATTGTGACCCACGATGCAGTTTTTTAGTATTATGAACCAGAAACAGCAGTTGAGCAGTTGCTTTGCCACAGGATGGATCGATCACAACAGACGCATGACTGCTGATCAGCTTTTCAGGTTGTGCACACACACACACACACACACACACACACACACACGCACACATAATGAATTGTAGACCCAGAGAGTGAGGAGCAAACACACAGGTTGGACAGCAGCTGCTCCAGCTGAAGCTCATTAATGGAGCTTTGAACTTAATGAATGAGTGAGACACTCCAGAGTGTGTCATCAATGCTGACAGCAACCTGGCACAGCAGCAGCCCAATCAGACTTACTCCGCCTGCAGGACTGTGTGTTGCTTCAGCACTGATGGCGTGTTTCAGAGGGACCACTATAGTTTCTATAGATTAATTGACAGAATTGGTAGAGTTAGTGCGCTGAAAGGCAGTCACTCGATTTCCAGGCTGCTGTGTCACATGGATTAGGTCTCATCAGTCAGGCGCATTGAGTGCTCTTCACTGCAGGAGGTGAGAGACTGTTTCGTATACATCAGCCGCTGAAAACATTATTGATTGAATCAGTACATAGATATTGATGTTTGACTCTAATCATCAGTAAATGTGTAAATAAGTAAATAAAATAAATATTATTATAATATCATTTATTCAAATTAATATTATCTATAAACCCTGATTTCAATGCAATGCTTTTTAAAATAACTATTAAACAGAGTGATAGAGTGCCAGTTGGTAATGGAGCCATGTCTTCAGACCTGCCAACTACTTACTACGTTAGCAAAGCTTTTTTCTTTTATTGCTGCAAATTCTGCACTATTTGTGTTTCAGCAGGAAGTGCTAAATACAGCTAGATTACTGCTAGCTAGATAATTACTAGCACATAATGTGCTAGAACATTACTAGCAAACTGAGTGCTACACACTTTTAGCAACTGCTCGCTAGACAATTACTGCCAGTGTGCTAGATACTTTAAATAAATGCTGGCCAGATACTTACTGAGTGCTAGATACTTTTTTTTAAGTTAATTAAAAATGATTTCATTCATTTTGAAGCATTTATATTGGTCCATTCATCATGAAATTTTGACACAGTATAAAGAACAACTACCAGATTTGAATTATGTAAAAAAGTGAATAACAGTGAATAAAATGTTAAAATATACATAGTCATACATTTGGCCAATTAATTAGAAGGCAGCCAACAATGGAGCAATAGGATCCCAACATGTGCACAGGAAAACATTTATTTATTTAATTATTTTGTTTGTCTAAGTCAACCTGTTACATTGCATTTGTCATATATTCCCACTTCAGATACTACAAATGTATTATTATTATTATGATTATTATTAATAGCATCATCAACAACAACAACAATAATAAAACAGCATTTTATTTAAATAAATAATATTAATAACATTTCATAATAACAACAATAATCTTATTGTATCATTAAGCTATTAACTGCAACCTCTTTCTTCTATATTTCTTCTATTTTTTGTGTTCTCATCAGATTAGATCTGGTTACATATAGACACATAGAAATGATTTATGTTGATTTTCATCCAGTGCACAGAACACATGATAACTGAATTTGAAAGTGATGAACCTTGTCTGCAGGTCAAACCATGAATACACACCCATGGGCTTTACAGATGTGTCCTTAAGGGGGCATAGTTTACAGCACTGCCAGCACTACTCTATTCAGTCCAGGATCTAAATTAGACAAGACCTAGTACGTGCTGCTGTGATGCACAGAAATGCACTATTTCACATAATGAATGACCAAGCTGGGTTTCTGCATGAGTTACAGAACGTCCTTTTAATTAACTGACTGCATGCCCGACTCTGATCACGTCAAGAATTTGACCCTTGGGTATATGAGTTAGACCAACTGGAAGTTGGAGCGTGCTAAATATAGTGGAAGTAATTAAGACTGGAATGTGCAGAACCTTTAAGTCTTGCAACATTTTCAGATCGATGGTGGAGTTTCAAGAAAAATAAAAAACTTTAGTCAGTGATTTTTTTTTTCTCCAGGGCTAGTTTTCAAAAATCATTACATTCTGGTGGTCACTTCAACGAAAAAACTTTAAGGTGGTGCCCACAGAGCCAAGCATAATGATTATAAAATGCCTTCCAGTAGCAGCCCTTTCTTGTGCAGTTCTTCTTGAGAACATTATCCCTGTGTTACCCCTACTGATTAAACTTCCCCCACAGCAATAACTTAAAGAAGACCTTTACAAAATCCCCTTGCAGGCTTTTTGAGACAAAGTGCACCTTTTTCAACAGATATCTACAGAAAAAGACACAGAAGGAAGATTGAATGATGGTCTATTACACTGAAACTTGCTGAGTACAAAGAAATGCTCTAGCAAACTAAGCTTTGCTGAACTTTACTATACTTTTCTCACAAAATCAATGTTAAGAAAAACAGTCCAGATAAACGAGACGTTTCATGCTTTGTGTCTTGGCCTATTCAATAAAACAGTGATGAGTAAGTTTATTCTCATGAAGATTTCTGAACATTTGGGGACTTTACGTGACATTCTACTTGGGCTTACCCAGATCACCAGAACAAGTCACATCCCAGATCTCTCAATCCACATACTGCCATTAACCGTAATAACAGCACTGCCTTTGTGTGAACCTGGGTGCTGAAACCACATCGTAGTTAGATAGAATTGAGCCAATTTTTGCCAAAAATGAAAAGAAGAAGAAAATAAGTGTGCTACAAAAGGTTATTTGAGTAAAAACATAGAAAACCCCATTTTGGTAACAGGGATGTGTGACTGTGAAGAACCTTTTAAAGCCTTACAGCTTTACAGAGAGCTAGGTGCAGGTCCAGTGGTAAGGAAAATCTCCCTCAGATCATATAGGAAGAAACCCAGAGAACAACCAAGACACAAAATGAGACACTCTCCACCTTTAGTCCACACCAGATAGCATTACAGATAAGATCAGACAACATTACTGACCCAATACCATAAATGCTGGCACCTGGCATTAGCATACCATTGAAGGAGGGACATGTCACAAATTATTACGTTTGTTAGTGTAATATGCTGACTACATATTGACAACTGGGGCAGTGACACAGTTGATATGTGCAGTGCTTTGCTGTCGGAGACTCATCAAGATGTAACTCATCATTAACATTTCTGCCATAATACATATTCTAGGGCCTCTGTCATTCACAGGCAATTAGAATCGTCCTAAACCCACCCCCCCCCCACCCCAAAAGGCACCCCTCACAGTCAACATGCAATAATGATTTTCTTCAGCCATCGGCAGAGTGCTGTTGTCAGAACAGAAAAGGCTTTCGTTAGTGAGTTGGATATACATAAATTCTAGGACAGCTTTTATACTACTAGACACATAAACTTACAAAGTAAAAAAATAACATAATTAAATTAATGGAAGGGACTTAGAATGGGCCTAACTAGAACGTCTTCCCCTGGTGACTTAGAGACCTAACGTAACTGCTGTGGGCATTTAGAGTTGTTGTGGAAAAATTAAACGGTTGGGGTCAGGTTGTGGTTTTACTTGCTTTATGCCACTGCATTCTCCTCCGCTGCTTCAGAAACACATGTTTGGCCTCAACACAGCACACGGTTCTCCCTATTCCAGACTCCTGGCTGTCCCTCAGTATTTGCAAGCTGTAATCGTGTTCTCTATCACTTTATTCATGCACAATTAAGAATAGTTTTAAAATCATTTGCTGATAGTTCACCATGTGGTGTGTACGTGTATTCAGTCCAGCTTTAGTGCAGATAATTGAGCCTGGATGTTCTGTATTTATGGGTTTCCCATTGTAAAATATCTGAAATCCCAGTATATGAAAACATATGTGTAATAATGCAACCATCGCATATTTCTATAACGTTGTACCTACTGCAATAACAACCCCTTAATGTCAAACAGATGCAGTAGCCCTTTAGCAGGTAAAGCACAAGCTAGCGTTCACCCTCACAGCACTGCTGGTATCGTGTGATAAGGGAGTTCCTAACTTCTAAAGGCTCAATCTTGGCCACAAACTTTAATGGTCATAAAAATGTAAATCTTTAAAGTCCCTGAAGATTTTTTAGGTGTTAAGGTTAAGGTCTGGTTGACATAGTTAGTTTGTTATTGTAGCGTGTGGCCCACAATTGCTATAAAGGTATTATTTTGTATGCAAAAATGCAACACTTAATTAGTTAATTATGATCAGATAAATAAGTCTGGCCTTAACTAACTTGTTACAGTCAAACAGGGGAGCTGCCAGGTATTTAGGGCCCCATGCAAACATATGACACTGGGCACCAAAACAAAACTCTCAACAATTCTGCCAAAATACTCAAATTATTCAGTTTCGTTAAGATATTCTGCTAATTAATACTAAAATAAATCATCATTTTTATTTTATTTTAACAGATTATATAATGCTAATTTATATTGTTTGGTAGTCTTTGTTTTAAAATGACCATTTTAACCTTGTATATTATATCATAGTTTATGTTTAAGATCCCATAATCTCCCTGGTAATTATAAAACAGAATATACACTACAATTAAACCACTTTATGTGTGATGTGTTTGCATGTGTACAGTGGTACACACTCTGAACCAATATAATTTTTTTTATGTTGACTGTTCATGTAAAAAATGTGGTGAATGCGCTGTGATTTGTTTTTCCATAGCATGTGTTCATTAGTCTGTTCCTCTCAGTTTTGAACATGCTGTTCAGTTTCGGGGTTAAAACCAAAGAAGCATGTAATAGTGTAGAAGTACTTTCATTTCTAACAGGCTATAACTCAAGAGTAAAGACATGGCGCTAGTGTATTTCCCCACATGGACATAATAAAAATATAATATCAAAACTGGGTAATTATGAGGGCTTGGAAAAAAACACAGAAAACAGATGAATATTTTAAGGAAGGTTGGCTTAAAGCACAGATACTATGTTAAGTTCTTATGTTCGACTGTAAACATAGTTCCACACTACAGTACGCTGCACAAGGCTGCAGCTCTGAATAATGTATGTTAATGGCACCTGGAAGGCGCCAGAGGACATTTAGCTTAAACAACACAAAGGACCGGTACTGGATCGGGCTTAAAATATCCAATACCCTAACCATTAAAATATGCCTGGATCGGCTTGACATTAATGATACTGTGTAAGGTTCTCTTTGGCGTCTTTAATAGAGAAGAAAGCAAAATCAGAAGAACAGTCCAGTCCACATAAGAAACAAGTTATGTGAGGTCTGCAAGACATTGTTATACCCTGCAATCAGGACGACGAGCCTCATTTACTTTTATAATAGTAACTTAAATATCATCAGACACTGTAACATCATCATACAGTAACTGTCCCAAAGTACTTTAATAAAAACTATACAGATTTCTGCTCTGATCTGGTCCGTTTTCATTAGAGTCGGCCTTTTACAATGTTATGCAAGACAGAAGGGTTTTTCCAGCTTAAATGTGTGGCAGCAATGACAAGGAAAAACAGACACAAACTTGCACACCATTTAGAGCTGAGTGCTGCAGTACCTAGTGTGGTTAGGTAGTTAGGAGGAGAAGAGGGACAGGTTATGTAACAGTCTGGAAAAGATAGAGGGGAGGGGGGTGCCTGATTGCTTTTAATTGAAGCAGTCCTCTTTCCCATCACTCTGGAGGCATGTGCCAGCCAAAAACATAAAACACACATGCACACAAGCGCGCACGCACACACACACACACACACACACACACACACACACACACACACACACACACACACACACACACACACAAACAAACCGAATGTCAAAATCCAGCGTTTCTAAACCACACAGTTTCAACTGCAATTAACTTCTCATTCAAAAACCATACACACTAAATGTTAATTAGACAATGAATGGCTCGCTCAGGCTCTTTGTGTGTGTGTGTGGTTTGTGTTTTTTTACTCTCTGAAACGTTCAGCTCTAGCCAAATTCTATGAAAGTACTTCTCTTATCCCTCTGCCAGGGAACTTAACCTGAAATACTGGGCCTTATTTGGCTTCTCTAACTGAGCTATGTTTGTTTTAATTCTATTCAATTCAATTCATTTCAGATGTATTTATATAGCGGTTTTTACAACAAATGTTGTCACAAAGAAGCTTTAAAGAGATCCGGTTCCGAGCTTCTTTTCAGCAAGCTAGTGACGACAGTGGCAAGGAAAAACTCCCTCGGGTCGGGAGGAAGAAACAGTGAGAGGAACCAAGACTCAAAAGGTGAACCCATCCTCCTCAGGTCGACATCGGATAATAATAAAAAGCAAAACAGGAATAAAAGACAACAATACAACTAAACTGAATTGTGAAAAAATTGCAAATGTGGTGTCAAGCCATTAAAGATGAAAATGTGAGTGAGCTAATAAAGTCTCTGCATGCAAACATTCACAAGCATAGTCGTGCAGTGAGGTGAAGATGAATCAATGCAAGCCCCCAGTGCAGGACAGCGGGCAGGAGGGTTTGTTTTAGGGATGTAACACTTCACATGTCACACTGCAAGTCACAGTTCGGTTCACAATGCGGTCAGTACGAGATCAGAACAGCAGGAAAACAGCAAAAAACAAACAAGCAAACAAAAGAACTCTAAAGCTAAAGACTAACCTCATTGTCATTGATTTTGAACACACAGTCATGCAAGTTACATTTTGTTCCACCTAGTGGAAACTGTAGTAAACTGTAGTTACTCACACAAACTGTCCAACAATGCCTAAACACCAAAACTACTGTTACCATAGTGCAAAAATCTTGCATCTATTCTAAAGAAAACTGGCTGATCAGTAATTGATTTTCTAAAGATGATTTTATTAACATTTAAACAATGCATGTTCAATTAAAATCATGTCATTCTGTAATTCTCTGCATTTTTTGTACTTTGTTAGTGTTTGGTTTGCATCTAAAAATTGGAATCACAGATGTGAGGCATTAATAAAAAGTTTTGAAATTTAGTTTGCATGTTTTTGACTGATTTGGAGCATGCTACTATTATGAAGCTAGTAACCTTGTAGGCCTGAGTTACATGGATGAGAAAAGAACTGCTAAGAATTAGCTAACAGACTTAACAGAACAAAACAGAAAAAGATTTTAGGTGACACAGACTCCTTTAAGCTGCATTTCACTCATAGTACTGGTGCTACAAAAGCAAATTTAAGAGACCACACACATTTAATTAGATTTTTACCCAAACTAAGTGTGTGCAACCTGGAATGAGGTAAAGTGTAGTTTGGTGTGTTTGTAATCGTGGTGTCGTGACAGTGGGTCACGGTTGGCTGTGTCCGTGTGCTCCCGTAACCCCTCATTTCCTCGTTCGCTAAACTCCAGCTCTCCTGCTGTAAATAATCCAGCCAGTGGAAAGCAGGCTTCTGCACGCTCGCTGTTTGCTTTCCCCTCACGCAACCTGAAATAGAAATAAGTGGGTGCTATTTTACTGTCCAGCCTTATCAGATTGAAACAAAGCGCCAGGCTCCAGTAATCGCTTCCATCCTTGAATGTGTTTTTATATATATGTTTGGGCACCTTTGACTAAATTATACATTTTGTCTTTTTTATTGAGAAGTACACTCCTGAAAATAAAGGTATTTCAATGGGTTCTTTGAGCGATGCCATAGAGGAACCACATTTGGTTCCTTTAAGAACCTATTACCAGATTTGTAATAGAGATCTGAGTGTGAGTGTGAAGAAACTTTAAATGGGTAAAGTGCCTTTTACATCAAGTGATCCTTAAAAGGTTCTTCACATCAAAACATGGGATCCTCTAAGCAGTTGTTCAGAGATCTGAAAATAAAAGTAATTAATGTCCAAAAGGCAGGCAAAGGTTATAAGAAGATGGCAGTTCGGGGAAACTGTAGAGGTCAAAATGATATCTGGAAGACCAAGCAAACTCTCTAAGTGAACTGCTCTTCAGCTGATAAAACCCCCAAGAAAGAATCATGAGAACAAAATCCTACCTGTGACCTTGTCACAAAACCCAACATTTAAAGTGTGGTACATCTAGAAAAGGTGGCTTCGTGGATACTAATACGCTGACACTATGACCCGAGGATCGCAAATTTGAATCCTGGGTCATGCTGCCTTGCCATCAGCAGCTGGAGCCAGATAAAGCACAATTAGCCATGCTCCCTTTGGGTGGGTCCTCAAAGCGCTGTGGCTGCCTAGTGATACTGCATTGGCAGTGGTTCGAAAAGGGTAGTCCTAGTGAGTGGGTGGGTTAATTTGCTCAGCTAAATTTAAGGAATATTTTGATAAAATTTTGAAAAGAAAAGAAAAAGAACATCCAAAGATAAGGTATGAGTACAAGTGTTATAGACTGCTAAACTAAAGAACTTTTGGAGAAGAAACTGAACTGCATTTCATTAAAAGAACACCTTACCAACTGTGGGTGCTTTTGGGTTGTGTTGCCACCAGTGGCACTAGCTATATTGCATGGGTAGAGGAAAGAATGGATTCATGTAGCCCAAAGACTTCCCAGGAAAGTTCAGGCTGTTGCCTGTATTCCCGTCAAGCATTTTGTACAAAAAGGGTACAAAAAAAAGTTTTTGCCTATAATTGAATGTCACATTTTGATCATTATGACTCGACCATTCAGGCTGTGAAAGACATATGATTACACTCCATCCAGCATGCCGAGGGATCACTAAGAGTGCTGCCATTAGCCTGATGAATAGCTTCGAGCTGCAGACTATATTGCTTCACTGTGCATTCAAGGTTGTGTCGGCTTCACCACACTCCAGCGTTCTTGCACATCTGCACAATGTAAAGCTGAAGGTGGGAGGTTGTCTACGAATGGCTGCTTTGTCTCGTTAGTTACTCAGTTTTGATCTGCAAAACTTCTCTTCGTTTTTTATTTATTTGCCGCCCTCAATCAGCCACTGCTGTAGGAGGACTAAGAAGTTGGCTTGTCAGCAACTGATGAGGTCAAGCTGCTTTTGTTAGCTTTTAGCTGTATAGAACAATGGTGTAATGCAAAGCAGTGTGTGTGTCTGTGTTTTCTATGCACACAGCTCTGGAAGAGGCAATCCCCATATACTGCAAGCTCTACATGTCAGACTTTAACTCTTAGAAGGCTGGGTTTCATCATTTGACAGTGCAGTTTACAAGTAATTACACTACTACATTTTTAACACTTAATTTTCCTTGTACATGTAAAACCAGATTTAGTGTGTCCTACAAGCGCCATGTACACACAACACGAGTTTCAGAGCCTGTTTACACCTGGCATTAATATGCACTTTTGGTGATCGGACTACAGATCCTGTTCGGATTACACTTGTCCACATAAGAAGCACTTGCTGTATAAATACCCTGAAGACACACTGTGATCAAATTACAAGCCCAGGTATCAAACCCACAATCATATTATCAATAGCCCAGTGCTCTAACCGTTGAGCTACCACTGCTGAGCATTAGCTTCCTCCTACAGACATACCACTAATACAAATATTACAAAAAAAAAAAAAAACTTCAAAAGTTTAGTTTCATTGCTACACAGACCAGAATACCAGAACATCTGTGACATATTTATATGGTCAAAAGACTGGAGCTTTTGTGTCAATGTTTAGTATGTGCCTTACTGTGCAAACTGAAACCTCAGTGCCTGATATCACCAAATCTTGCTGCAGGTCTTTTGCAGTCACTCGAGGGTGTTAGATCACCTGCCTCCTCAGGAATCTGCTGGCATGTACAGGTAGTGTAGCCAGTGTTCCTTTAACTTTAAACTAGTCAACTGTGCTCCCAGCTGTATCTCTAGGATCATTCAGTGCCTTTGCTCTCTGTTCGTGTTGCAATCATACATCACAGTCAACAAACCCCTAGCCAGTCCAGGTATTTGACATGTTTTATCCCAAGCACACCAGATGCAACTAATGAAGCCCTTAATTTGTCACCTGATCTGTAAATATGTGCACTTATGGGGGATTCTATTAAGGGGGGTGAATAGTTCTGAGACTGCAGTCTTCATTAAAAGTGATATTCTGAGTTAGAGTTGGAAAAAAAAAGTTTTGAGTCACTGTTTTATTTGGGTTGTTTTATTCATCTTTATAGCTGAACATCCAACATATATATAAAATCACATTATTTGAATAAACCAGCTATGTCTCTTTTGAGCAACAGAGAACTTACACCATAGTCTTCTTTGTCTTTCCATCTGACCTTGCTGTTGTCTAGATATTATTTGTTATTTCTCTGGACATACCCACAATTCCAGTAGAGTAAGGATTCCAAGGCCTATTTAAAGCTGTGATGCGGTAAAACACAATAGCCAGTTTTCTGAGATGAACAGCACATCACCTCCAGACTTTGCTAGTCATGCAAATACAGGTTGCCACACAAACCAGGCCTCATGACTGTGGTTGTTTCTGTGCCAGTGTCAGGAAAAGGGGAGCTCAAACTCGATCAGCAAGGAAGCCAGGAAAGCAAGGCAGTATTTGTGCTAGGCTAAAAGCTATCATTAGATGAATAGCTGAAATCTTTTCTCCTAACTTACTGTACAGTGCACTGAGGGGACCCTGAGAGGACACAAAGAGGGCAGCAACAATATCAGGTTAGGCATAACAAGCCGTACCTGACATTGTTACTGTCCTTTTTTTGCTTGGTAGTGTTAAAAACATGAGCAGTGCTCAACATTTCAAATCCACTGTAAATGGAAAACAAATTGTTGTATTGTGGGGTAAAATAACACGGTTGGAAATAGGATGTGAATAAAAAAAAAAAAATTCACCTTAGCCAAAGTCAGATACTTACCATTTACACATAAAAGAATAATTAGTATCAAATTAGCAATGCCTTTGTCTTTTTGCTGCTATCTGTGACTTCTAAAGATTGCACACAAACTTAGCAGGCTGGCAAGGATAAGACATTTACATTACATTTACATTTAAAGCATTTAGCAGACGCTCTTATCCAGAGCGACTTACAAAGTGCTTTGCTATTTACCCAAGAAAGAAACCTTAGCTAGTTAAAATAGACTAATAATTAAAAAGAAACCTCTGAGCTTAGACATTACTAAACACAATACAATAAAGCGACCATAGTACTCTATTCGCCAAAGTACTCTCGGAAGAGGTGGGTCTCCTTGCTGTCTCAGAACACACAGGATTTTTACAGAGAAAGGGGCAGTTCTAATTCTGGAAGCAGCTGGCGTCCAGTTTTATTTTAGAAAGATCGTACAGCCTGACCAAAAGTTCAGGGCTTGTTTTTCTTACTGAAGAAGAATGAGTAAGACCTGTGGAGACTTGGCATGATTACAGTGCCTCCCTGACTTTGCTGCTGACCTGCATGTACTTCCCTTGTTTGGAGAGTCTTTTTACTCATATACAGCTTTGTGCACAGTAAGAATAGGCCGTTGGTTTATTTTAAGGCTACTTCTGCATTCTGGTCCTTCAATATAATACAAGCTAGAAATAACCTTGTGCTGGTTCTAATTAGAAACATGAATGTACGCTTGGGTCTTTCCAGCTTCACGCATCTCTTTATATTTATGTTTCTCTGTTAATGGACAGCCATTTTAAATATTTATTAGCGTTATATTTGATTAACAGTATATTTAGAGGACATTACATTTAGAGGATATAAATTAGAAGACTGTAAAGGTTTAGCATTTTTTGGAGTAGTTGTTGACTAACAGCTTCACATTTGTTTCCATATTAAATTTACCCTGATGCTGATGAACAGTTGGCTAGGTGGTCTTTTCATCAAATGCTATGCTGTTTATTTGTAATGGCATTTTGCACCTTTATCTACACTATATGGACAAAACTATTGGGTCACCTACACCTACGGGAGCTTTTATGGCATACCATTCCAAATCCACAGGCATCAACATGGA
Source organism: Salminus brasiliensis (assembly GCF_030463535.1). Lineage (NCBI taxonomy): Eukaryota > Metazoa > Chordata > Actinopteri > Characiformes > Bryconidae > Salminus > Salminus brasiliensis. The sequence continues at coordinate 13,754,219 of NC_132879.1, forward strand.
ATTGCAGCTCTTACAGCTTTACATGGTCTTAAACTTCATGGCTGAGTTGCTGTGGTTCCTAAACACTTCCACTTTTCAATAATACCACTCACAGTTGTACTGAATGAACACCTATAGAGGCGTCCCACTATAGTGTATTTCTAAAGCCTCTCCCTGCTTTACAACACCAATTAACTTTATTTACAGGCTCTAAGCAGCTGCTTAAAGGAGTCCATAGTTGTTGACTGTTCATACAAGGTCTGAAGAATTATCATGCTTTCAGACTGTCTTCAGCTGGCCGCTCCTAATGGCAATTCTTGACCTGCCTAATTAGTCTACAAGACTTAAGAGGTCTGTTTATTAAGTTCTGGGACTTTACAAGTAGATGGCTCCCCAAAATGTGTACATTTTCCTGTAAGTTGAAGTACTGTTATATTAAAGTAGCTGTAGATTAATAGTTGATATATTTTATGATGGTATTTGAATATTTCAAATAAAGACTTTGTAATATAACTCCTGTTTTATTCAAACCTGTAAAACGATTGGAAAAAGGGAAAACACTCCATTAAAATAATGTCCATAATGGCAGCATTATTAACAGCCATCACTGTCACTTTAAGCACAGACACACTCTTTTCTTATCACATCTCATCAAAAATCTTTCTGAGGCCTGGTCTAATCATCGTTCCTCTCAGAGCTGTCAAGGACATACTGTACACATTGTTCAATAAATCTAAAGCTACCATCATATATCTCCATCAACTCCATCTCTCTTACTGGGTTTCACTCTTCCCTTGTCTTTCCCTCGTCCTCATTTCTCCTTAGTTTTTTTCTCAGTCTTCCCTTTCTGTCTATCTCTCCCTCCCACTCATTTCTCATGTCAGATTGTGTGTGTTATCTGTGTTTGGGACTAAGCGGAGCGGTGTTGCTGTGTGTCCAGGTCTTCAAGGAGCAATAACACAACCTCCTGGGGTTTAATAACACACAGCCACAGGGCTCCTCGCTGAGTGCCAGGGTGAGAGGTCAGCAGTGGTTTGTTTCGTTTGATCTTCACTCTGCTCTCATGCTACTGCTGTCGAGCATTCAAGAGATGAAGACATAACAGCGGGTTGACATTAACCACAGAGTTGATCTCATTACTGAGGAAAACTGATATTAAAGCTCAGCAGTGTTGTCCACTGGCAGGAAAATGAGTTGTTAAAAAAGGAGTGATCTGTCATATTTGGGTATAGAAAATGATGACAAATCATGACTATTAAGCTTTTTACTTTTTTGCAATATACAAGTAATTTATTTTATGATGATTATGATTGTACCTGGTTGTTCTCAATCTGGTATAAGCAGCAAAAGCAGTCCAGGTGATTATAAGGGCCTTTGACTGACATGGGCCCTCATAAAATGTATTAATTGCATATTTTGGCAGAATTGTTAGAGTTGTGGGGCCCAGTGTAGCATTATTTCATGGGATCCAAAATCCCTGGCAGCAACCTGATCAGCTGAATAAATCCCAAACTGTACTGTACAGTTTGTACGGATTTCTGCTAATGGAAATGGACTACTGACATAAGACATTGCTGGATCTTATCTTGGCCATATTAATAAAGAAAACTTCTAATGTGTGTTTCTTACTCTAGTTCAGGGCTTGTTCCAAACATACAGTATGGAAAGACAGACTGCCCAATAAGAGTTTTAATCCAGCTCGCCAAATAAATGTATAATCCATGTGATTTTACGATTTTACATAAATCCGCTCACCTTAATGCACTGACACTGACCTGTATGCAGACTGTCAAACTGAGCAGAAGAACTCTGTTTCCGCTGGTGGCAGGACAACAGAAAGAGGCAACTTAGAGGCAAGACCATTTAGATTTTTTATTTTTAATTTTAGCCCATTTTCTGCCCAATTTGAAAGGGCAATTACGTTGTGTTAACTCCCCCGACCACCAGCAATACCCTCAAGGTTAGCATATGTGATGCCAGCCACCACCTCTTTTTTGAACTGTTTCAGCTCTGATACAACAGGCAAGCAACATAACCTGGGATTCAATGCCTGACTCATGTGGACTAGGAGCTTGCCATTATCTGATTACTGAAGTACATGTAGAAGTGATTGGATTTGTCACAAAATCTGCAGTTGCAGTCTGCAGTTGTCGGATTATGAAGTGTGTGTATATGCACTCCCTGATACTATTTAAAAAAACATTTATTGGGGCATGCTAACATGACAGGCCATGTGCTTCTGTGTGGGCTTCTGGGCATGATGTCTGGTTGCCAAGCCACTCTAAGCTCCACCTCTCACCTGATTTAGATTGGAAGTTACACTTGCAGCTCATCCCTGTTGACTCATTGCCACCCACATACATGTTCCTTTGTTCCAGTGTGTCTTAGTGAAGTGTCTATAGTATTGAGTATTTTTGTTTTGTGTTGGTGTTCTGACCTCACTTGACCTGACCTGACCCATTGCTTTGTGATTTGCTGTGATTTAAGTATTGATCTGCCTTTGGTGTATTTGCCTGGTACACCAATTCAACACAAATATTTCACTTAAGATTAAGGTACGTCTAGTCAACCCAATGCACATTCAAAGCAATCCGAGAACATTATAGGAACATTCAGCAATAGTTTTTAAAAAAAGTTTCCAGTAAGTTTAGCCATGTAAAGTTTCCAGTTAGCGAAAAACATTATGGAAATATCAGAATTGTATTTTATTAACTGTTTATAAACTGTGTTTCAGTATTGGGTTAAATAAATAAAATGCAATATAATAAAAGCATTAATAAAACTGATACATTTCCATGTAAGGCATTTAGCTAATGCTCTAAGCTAGTTTGTATAGAATAGAATCCAAAACTGATACCTCAAGCTAAATGCTGCCATAAACAAAATTCAGTGTGGATACCTAGATACACAATACTCAACATACTCTACACTTTGCCTAAATGTCAAGCATTCAAGTCAAGTAAGGCGTAAGCACAATCGTAAGTGCAAGATAAGTTCTGATTAAAGTGTACATACATAATCACTTATATCACAATGATAAATATATATTTAATGAATTTGTTGTGACATTTAATTATGAACTTAACTTTTTGAAATATGCCTACCAAATATGAAAACAAAAACATTTAAATAAATAAAAAAATCTAGGAACATCTAGAAAACAGCAGATTGAATGTTCCCAAAAGAACCAAAAGTCTGAGCATTCAGAACGGAATGTTCTGTTAACCAAAAAGTTCTAGCTGGGATATCATGTTTGGTATCTTTGGCCTCTATTATTCAGGTGTTGTTCCTTGTGATTTATGGATTAAGAGTGATGGATGTGCTTGTATGCATTTACTTATTCTCAACACAAGTTCTTCCTTCTCTTGATTTGGGGAGATCTTTGCAATTTGTAGCTTTAAAAGATCCTTGCTTCTCCTGAGGTTTGCTAGCTGGAGAGAAGCGAGTGATGAGGAGCAGTGCTTTGCTGCAGATTGTGTCTAGAGTCTGAAGGGTCTTATTTTAGATTGCTGCACCTTTGGCAGTCTCCTTCACTCTGCGACGGTGAAGGCTGAGAGAGAGAGAGAGAAATAAGAGCCATTTCTGTGTTCTATACAGGAAAAAATCAAGGTATTCTGGGAGAAATTTGAGCTTGCCAAAACAACCAAATATAACATCAGGAGAAACAAATTGTTTGATGATGCAAAATGGCTCCTTCAGGGAAGGCAGATTGGACCAAAGTTACCCTTTTCTATTTTCTCTCCACCTTTTTTTTCCCACCAAAATCTGGTTTTAGTGCATACCTATACATTCCTCCTCTTTTTTTCATCTCTTCCATTCCATCCGTTTGTTCCAGTCTGGCAGCCGATGGACGATGGAAGACGTATCAGCTTGGTTTTAATTGGTAGCTCCTGTTGTGCTACTGGCCACAGCACATGGGATGTGTTATGCATGAGCGTCATATAGCTGCTGTGGGTAGCAATGAGACACGCACACACACACATAAACACACACACACACACACACATACACACACACACACATGTGCAGTCAAATATCTCTAAACACACAGCATTAGGGTTTCTCCAGTTTCTCGTTCAGCATCAGAATGCTAAAGATTATATCAATGAAGTCATATTTGGATTAGATAATCATGTGCACTATCATTTCAAATTTGCAGTTATTTTTCATATTTAAACTCCATTTTTTAATTTAAAAATATCATGCAATATTGCCCTGATTGTTGTTAACGTTGCCAAAATGTGCCAAGGAAATTACATTGCGACAGTTGACACAAAGCAGACTGACTTCATACACTCCTGCTGTTAGCATCTACCATCTGTGAGCCTCAGCAGAAATCCAAATTCATCAGACCTTCAACTGTCCCTTTTTGGTGAGCCGGTGCCCACTGTAGCCTCAGCTTTCTGTTCTTGGATGAAAGTAGTGTAACCTACAGTGGTCTTCTGCTGTTTGTAGCCTATCTATATTATGCTCTTTGAGATGCTTTTCTCCTCCTCCCAATTATACAGAGTGGTTATCTGAGGTACAGTAGCCTTTTTGTCAGCTCCAACCAGTCTGACTATTCCCTGTTGACCTCTCTTATCGACAAGGTGTTTTCATCTGTGGAACTGTCGCTCACTGGATGTATTTTCTATATTATATCATTCTGGGTAAACTCTAGAGACTGTTGTGCTGAAAATCCCAGGAGCTCAACAGTTCTAGAAATACTCAAGCCGACCCGGCACCAGCATTCATGCCACGCTCAAAATCACTGAGACCCATTTTTGTTTTTCCTGTCAGAGGGCCTCCTCACAATGCTGAGGGATTTCAGCGGCCTTCCCTTTCAGAAGGCAATCTGTGTCGTGCTGCATAAGAATGCTGTAGAAGATCAGCCTCTGGAGAAACAGGCCCACATCAGCTTTAGTTAGAGCTTTGGTTTACTTTAATATAGATGTGTGTCTGCTCTAGTCTGACAAAGTTCAGTGCAGTTTAGCTCTTTGTGAGGGCGTAAGGACCATATGTCCTTAAGATGATGGCAAACATGAAAATGTTGATGTTGTGGAGGCATTAATCTGGTCTACATAAGGATTGGGTTAAAATGAAGATTTTACATGAAAACATAAAAGCTACTTTTGGTTGCACAGGTTAAAATAAGATGTAGCACAGGTCCTTTGCTGTTCAGGAATAAGAAAAATCAGTAGGATTTTTAAAGACAAACCGAATAACATGAAGTCACATAGCATTTGCTCCTGTTCATTTGTCTGGAACACCTTTGCTATTAACCTTTTATGATAAACCTATTTAGGCTGTCTAGTCTACTTCACCTTTTAATAATGCTAATTCTAAAGGTTGAGATCTGTCAAAGCCAGAAAAGGGCAGATTTGTAGTTTATCTGTATCTTAAACTTTTGAAAACAAATTCTGGGAGAAGGATCATGACTAAAGCTCCAGTCACACTGGGTTTTTGCATTTTGCATTTTGGGTGTGGCTGCGAGCAGGGCTACAAATCAGTGGTGTAAACAGACCTCCATTTTGGTTACACAGTTTTACTAAACTACTAAAAAAAAAAAACAGAAGAAAGGATAACTAGCATCTAATCCCACCTCTCGACTGACTGTGTCCCATTCCGACTCTCTGCTGTTGTTGTATAATAATCTCCTGTTTTGAAACCTCAAGTGTTGGGTCAGACAGAGCAGAGACTGTACAGAGCATGTGTGCTATTGGTCAGGCATGTACTGTAAATTCTCATGTCGAAGTTTTCCAAAGTTGAACCCTCGATAATGTGCAGAATCTTTCCCAGAAATTGTATACGGAAAATCTGCATGTTCCTGCAAAATCTAATACAAATCATGAAATACAATCAGTCAATGGCAATATATAGCTGATCGATCCCTCCGTTTCTAGCAGTTACCATTTTAACATCAGAACATCAATATAAGATGCTTAGAACATGCACAACACCCCAACTACTCTGGGTGTAATGTGGCCCAGGTCTTTGTTCCGTCTGTCTCTCTGTCTCTGCCATGTGCTTTTGTTTTTTCATGCTAGCCATGTGCTCTTGTATTTGTTTGGTTTGCCATGCTTCTCTTTGGCCCATGCTAGTGCCTCGCTCCAGGTTTCATTTTGTTTCTCCTCCCTTTGTAGTCCTTCCCAGCTAGGTCTTGTTCCCTGTCTTGTGAATAAGTTTTGGGTTGTTTCACTGTTCCTGTGTGTCTACCTATGTGGTAACACACTTTGTTTTGTTGGAGATACTGAAATTCAGTTTGTTAATAGTACCTGAAGTTGCAGTGAAGTTGGATCAATTTTCATTATCGGGGTCAAAACACCCTGTGCCAAATAAAAGGCTGTTTTGCAGATTAAACAAAGTGATGGACCTAGTTTTTAGAATACCCTTTGTTTATACTAATTGCTGAGAAGGTGTCTACAATGGAGATCTCTGGATGATTTTCACCTTTCTCCTCTTGATCATGGTGTGGCAAGCAATAGTTTTTTGGGATGCAGTTCAGTGTAAAGCATTTACTGCAGTTTTCCTGCATTTTATTCTCAGAGTGTCCCAGATTACTTCATAGTCATGTTAAGACCATTAACATTTCCACTGTAGAATCACCAAGCATTTGGACCCCTGTGAACTTATTTACTGTCCGCCAAGTTTTCATGTGTGGAAGTGTGGAACACACTCAATAATACAGCTATAGACGGTTTTCATTATAGCAAATGTATATAGAGACACAATGGGAGTTATAGAGAATGCATTTATGAACTGGCCACTGAACAGGAACCTGTCCCAACTGCTGGCACCCTTACAGCCCACCAAAAATAAATAAATCAATGAGATTTTTATCTCATTTTCTTCAATTAAATTTTGTTCTGATTATAGGAACATCAATCAAATTGTGAACCCAGTTTAGTGGACTGAACTAAATGGTGGACAGAGTTTTATTACACTCACCAAGCATGTATTTCTTTCTTTTATGACAAAAATCACAGGAATATAAACATTCTGTGAGTGTATGTGTATGTGTGTGTGTAAGTGCATGTGTGTTTAGGCCCACAGTGAGCAAGTCAGCAGCACTGGGGATTTGAGTGAGATTGCATGTTTACCTGCCAAAGGCCAGCGGCTCCCCTTCACTTGTGTGAGTTTCTGGCAGAGAAGTAAAAGCAGCATGACTCAGACTGATTGAGAGATGAGAAGAAAGACAGAGATAGCAGGGGGTAAGATGAAACATTGGGAGAGAAAGAGGACTAAATAGTAAGACACGAAGAGACAGAAATGGGCAAAAAGCAAGAGATGGTGAGAGACTTTCATTTTTAGCACTATTAGTTGAAACAGTAAACTTTAAAACCACGTAAAACAAACAAAAATAAATAACAGTTTTTTTTATTTACTGCTGCTAATAAAACTACCCTACAAAACTGGATCACACACATGGAATCATTCTGGGTGTTAAATCACTTTTCAGCAAAACTTGAATACGCTGCTGCACAACTTAACCATTCTGCTGAAGAATGGCAAACTTATGTGTTGCGTATTTTTAATTTCTTTCAGGACTTCCGTTGAATGATGATAATGATGATCACTTTTGCTATGTATGTCTTTTACAGTCAATGCTGTCCCACCATAACCTTTAGGTTCCCCCCCACACATTACAAAAAAAAAATCCACATTGTCCCTCAACATTAGAACAGGGACAGTTTCTCGTTGTCGCTTCATACAAAAAGTTAGAAGTGCCATTTTCTCCTTTTTTGAAATTGAGTGCTTGTGATCATAACTTTTAACCCAAGAGGCCTAAAAACCCCAGTCTAACCATGAACGTTGACAAAAAACAATATTTCATGAGCTCCACAAAATGAACCAGTCTCTCCAACAGAGGGACTGATCTGTGCAGACTGTCTGTTCATAGCTGAAATGTTTTGCAGTCCTCCACTGGAGGTCACCCACCATCTTTTCAGTGAGTCTTTTGTATAGTGACAGCCAGTAACATTTGGGAGATGAAACCTCTGTCAATAACCTTTGTCCAGTTTGTTTCTCACACATCCCATAAGTTGTGTGAGTTCAAACGTTTTGATACATGCAATATACAGTGTCCTTTTATTAGAACCACTTTCCTCAACTTTTAAGAGCTGAGAAGTGTCCATTGACCCCCCTGTCAGTCCTCCCAATTCATTTTGACTCTCTCTTCACTCCTGACTCTGGAAACACTTTATTTTCCACCCAGCAGTCTTCCACAGGAGTCAGACAGATCAGACTGTAAATGAAAAAGTTCAGTGACATGGAGTCATCCATGTCCACCAATTTCTACACAAGCAACCATTCTATGCCATTTCTTCAGTAGCAGATCTTGTTGAAGCCTATGTAATTTTATATAAATAAATCTAGGACATAGCTGGTTTTGAAATCAGTGGCTCCTTGTAAACCCAGCAAGATAGGACAATATCCCTCTTCCTTAAAGAAGGGTGAAAAACGGTCCAGGCTACAAAATGCAGGTGTGAAAACTATCAGAGTAAATGGAGCAATCTTGTAGATGGAAGAAACCTATGGTGCATAATTCACTAGTATACCAGGGTTAGAGAGAGCTTTCATAGAGGCTAGTGTATTGAGGAAAAGCCATAGAAATGGAGTTGTTCAGAATAAGAGGTTCAACAGATTGAGTCATACAAAAGGAAGTAAGTCTTCATGTAGAGAGGCGAGGTACAGGAACTGTGGTCAGAATAAGGTTGTGATCAGAGAGTGAGAGCAGTAGAGGATGGGGAATCAGGAGAGAAGGAAGAACAGACTAAATCAAGGGTGTGAACTTTATACTAGAGTAAAAAAATATTGTATGAGATGGGATAAATGATTTTAAATAAATTAATAATAAGCTAATTATATTATTATAAAAAGACATTTATGTGAATATAGACATTAGAAAAAGGAACAAACATTCAGCAATGCTAAATCCTTGACATGAAAGAGAACAAAGAGTACAGAGAAGTAGAGATAACAGCACTGGAAGCATGTCTTCAGCTGCTGTCTCTTCTGTTGTGGTATTGTCTTATACCCTGATGGACACCAGAAAAATACTGTATACCAGCTTTCCTGGCAGCTGTACTAGTGGTTTTAGGGAGGCGGTAGGAGTTATTTCATTTCTGCAGTTCGGTAGCAGTATAAGACTGGAACCATGACTTGAATGGGGGATCTGAGAAGGAGAAAGATGGTTGCTGCAGAGTGAGCAGCCATAACTCCGCAGCCCTGATCGCGAAATAGTCTAATGTTATAAACAGACAGAAATACAGCAAGAGCACACACTCATCTCCATACACCACTACCATACACACACATGCCCAGCTTCAGAAGCAAGAGAAAAAAGACTGGGGGTGGAGGAACTGAGAGGAGAGAAAGAGGCAGAGGACTGAAGGAAGAGAGAAAGGCAGATGACTGAGAGGAGAGAGAGGCAGAGGACTGAGAAGAGAGAAAATGGCAGAGGAATGAGAGGAGAGAGAGGCAGAGGACTGAGAGGAGAGATAGAGACAGAAGACTGAGAGGAGAGAAAGAGGCAGAGGACTAAGGGCGCAAGATAGAGGCAGAGGACTGTGAGGGTACAGAGAGAGAGAAGCAGATGACTGGAAAATAGAGAAGGGCAGAGAACTAAGGAGAGAAAGAGAGAGAGGCAGAGGACTGAGACGATAGAGCAGATGATATAGTGAGAGGCAAAAGACAAAGAGGGTAGAGAGAGAGAGGCAGATGACTGGGGGCACAGTGGTGCAGAGCACTAAGAAAGAGAGAGGCAAAGGACTGAGATTAGAGAAAGACCAAAAGGACAGAATACTGAGAAATAGAGAAGGAGAGGACTGAAAGAAGAGAGGGAGAAAGAGAGAGAGGCAGAGGACTGAGGGGTAAGATAGAGGCAGAGAACTGAGACGGGAGAGAGAGAGGCAGATGACTGAGGGGTAAGATAGAGGCAGAGAACTGAGACGGGAGAGAGAGAGGCAGATGACTGAGAAATAGGGAGAGAGGCAGAGAACTGAGGGAGAGAGAGGAAGTTTAAAGTCACTGTTTAGATTCAGTGCTGTTTTGGCTGGAAGTGTTTGTTCTCGTGCCCCTTGGTTTCTCTTAGCCTGCTTGTCTTTTTGCTAGCCTCCAGGCATTACAGCTACTAAGCATGAGTAAACTACCAATAAGGAGGGTTACTGCAACTTCCTGGGCCAGTCCTCTCCTGATACTCATCACAGTGGATATAGATGATGCAGAGGATTCAGAAATGCAGTACAGTCTCTCTTTTTCTCTGTTCTTGTGAGCTCTCTTTGCATAATTCATGCTCAGTGTGTTTACATTTGCGATAAGAGCGGGTACAGGCAGTGTGTGTGTGTGTGTGTGTGTGTGTGTGTGTTTGTTTATTCATGTGTGTTGGTTTAGCATGACCTTGAGATCAGCTTATTGGCGGGTTGGAATGTTCAGAATGTTTACCGAAATGCTTTAGGAGGAGAAGGGAGTAAAGGGGAAATACTGCTGTCTGTAAAATGCACACACGCTTCACAAGGTGTCTTGCATGAGAATACACGCTATAAATGGCTTTACTGTCTGTGTATTACTTAAAAGAGCATTAGTGAAAAAAGTAAGTGGTTAAGTAGGTCAGCACTGAAACACGTCTGGATCTTCCTTTGATTTCAGGCCATGAACACAAAAAATCTCTCTAAAATCTCTTTTACAGAGAGACTTATCATCAAATCAAGTCAAGTCAAGTCAAGTGGGTTTTATTGTCATTTCAGGTACATACAGAGTACACAGTGAAACGAAACAGTACAGACAGAGAATAATAAATAATTCGGGGTAGTGTGCAAATTATGAAGTGTGCAATAAATATTGAGTCCAGTGAGGTAGTAAAGTTATTAGTGCAAAATGCTTTGTGAAAAAATGCTTCCCATATTATCTGGGGTAAATGGTTGGAGAGAGAGAGAGAGTGAGAGAGAAAGAGAGTGTGTGTGCATGTAACAGAAAAGACATTAATTCAGAAGTTGAGTTAAGTTGAGTTGAGAAGTCTGATGGCTTGGGGGAAGAAGCTATTGCAGGGTCTGGTCGTTTTGGACCGGATGCTGCGGTACCTTCTTCCTGATGGCAGGAGGGAGAACAGTCTGTGTAAAGGGTGGGTGGAGTCATCCACAATGCAGTTTGCTTTGCGGATGCAGCGGGCAGTGTAGATGTCCATGACCGAGGGGAGAGAGACTCCGATGATCCTCTCAGCTGTTGGAGGGTCTTGTTGTCAGAGGCTGTGCAGCTGCTGCACCTCCTCTCTGTATGCTGACTTGTCGCCTTTGCTGATGAGACCCAGCACAGTTGTATCATCGGCGAACTTTATGATGCTGTTAGAACTGTGTTTCGCAACACAGTCATGAGTCAGCAGGGTGAACAGCAGAGGACTCAGTACACTGCCCTGGGGTGCCCCAGTGTTCATTGTAATGGTGCTGGAGATGCTGTCCCCGAACCGGACTAACTGGGGCCTCCCCGTCAGGAAGTCCAGGATCCAGTTGCAGAGGGGGGTGTTGAAGCCCAGCAAGCTTAACTTCCTGGTGAGATTCTGTGGGATGAAGGTGTTGAATGCTGAACTGAAGTCTATGAACAGCATTCTGACGTAGGTGTCCTTCTTCTTCAGGTGGGTAAGGGAGAGATGAAGGGTGGTGGTGATGGCATCGTCCGTGGAGCAGTTGGGATGATATGCAAACTGCAGGGGGTCCAATGAAGAGGGCAGTTGGGTCTTGATGTTCCTCATGACTAGCCTCTCAAAGCACTTCATGATGATGGGAGTAAGTGCAACAGGACAGTAGTCATTGAGGCAGGACACCGTGGATTTCTTCGGCACAGGGACGATGGTGGTGGACTTGAGACATGTTGGGACAGTGGAGCTGCACAGGGAGATGTTGAAGATGTCCGTGAGAACATCTGTCAACTGGTCTGCACATTCTCTGAGCACTCTGCCGAGGGTGTTGTCTGGTCCTGCAGCTGTCCGTGGGTTGACTCTGCGCAGAGTTTTCCTCATATCTACTGCAGTCAGGCATAACACCTGCTCGTCCGGCTTGGGCATGGTCTTTCTCACCGACGTGTTGTTTTGTGCCTCAAACCGTGCATAGAAGTCGTTCAGGGCATCAGGGAGGATGGCATCACTGTGACAGGACGGTGGCATTGTCCTGTAGTTTGTGATTTCCTGGATGCCCTGCCACATGCGCTGCATGTCACCTGTGTCCTTGAAGTGGCTGTGGATTCTCTGGGCGTGTGTGCGCTTTGCCTCTCGGATGGCTCATGACAATTGGGCTCTTGCTTTCCTCAGAGCCACCTTATCACCCACTCTGAAGGCCGAGTTGCGGGTCCTCAGTTGTGCACGCACCTCAGAAGTCATCCACGTCTTCTGGTTTGGGCGTGTGGTGATGGTCTTGGAGACAGTGACATCATCAATACACTTGCTGATGTAGCCAGTGACTGATGCTGTATACTCCTACAAGTCATGCTCCTACGTACCTCTACGACCAGAGAATGTATCAAACTCCTGTGTTACCATCTCATCTGATATGTGGTGCTGCACATTATGACATTTAGCTTGATAGTGAAAACATAAACTTAAAAACCTTTAGAATTCGGGCTGTAATTTCCTTACCAGCAACTGACCAGTAATCCATACACTTCTTTGAAGGAGGTTTCTGTCACTCAAGCACTCACAAATTTTAGTCCATTATACAGATTTACAGCATTTACAGACCTCTCTAGGAGGACCAATGCTAATTTAGCCATCATCTTCATCCCCTTTGCGGGTTAGGGTTAGTAATAATAATTATTTCTATTTTAAAAGAAAAGCACTTCTCGTGTCAGATTCTGTTTTTTTTCACAGCTTTTCTCAGGACACTAACACATAATACATATATGCTGACGTCACTGCTAAAAGAAGAATTATGTTATATTCTACATTTTTCAAAGTTTAAGTAGATTAAGTATGAAAATGAAGAATATACCGACTAACCCAGCAAACAAGCTTATGTTTGACCTTGGCCCACTAGTTTCCACTGGCCCAATAGTGTAAACCTAAGGCCCACAATTGGATCTTGGTGGGCATGTCATCTGTGCACCAATCACTGCTGGAAGGAAGTGCACAATGCTCCTTAAAATAAACTTTATGAAGACTAAGTTTTAGCATAGCTTTTTTTCAGGATTAGCTGTTAAAATACCCCGTTACTACATAGATGTTTTGATTTGGTTAGCCAGCTAGCTAGCTAGAGATGCAGCTAGTTTTACAGATTTCTGAAATCTTTCTCCTAAACCCCTTTGGAGAAAAGAGGAGCTTGTCTAGCTTCACACTTGTCTTGAATGAATCTTATTCAGCTGAGACTGGGGAAAGATCATTCTGACCATTATTCTAATCAAAATGAGAAAACCCCAGGGCTGTTTCTCAGGAGCTGACTTTCAGAAACAGGACCTAATGGTGTATAGGAGAAATAATGAACCTAAGAGGAGTCTTAACTCGAATATGTCTTTCCTCTGAGCAGGTGTCAAATAGCTTGTTGTGAAATATAAATAAAAACGTAATTTTAGCTGCAGTAGCTTCAGATGTAGCTGTTTGTTTGCCTGCATTGTACATTCAGCAATAATCCTCTATTTTGTACTGTTTTTGCCTAGAAGCTGCTCGAATGGCATTGCTGTGCCGCATGCCATTCACGGCTAATGTGAAAAGCTCCATTGATTAAAACAGGAGTGTGTTGCTCATGGCAGGGAACATAAAGCGTTTTCTGCATCTGGTGTGAAATGAGTTCTAACATTTAACATCTCTTATGGCTGATGATCTGTGTGGTGTTCTTTTAGGAGTGTACAGATAGTATCATGTGAAGTGCAACCTCAAGCAAGTGGGTTTCGTAGCACATTTAAAAGTGTTTGTTTAAGTGCTGCACATTTAAAAATGTGAAAAATAATAATTTCTATGATTATGATAGATAAGTCCTCACAACATATCACAACTCTAAACACAGTTAACTTCTCACTTTGCAAACACACATCTGAAGGCCTTCTCTGTGGAGCCTGCCAGCAGTCCCTGTTCATCGGTTTTGTCTTTCTGCTACAATTCTGATGAGAATTTCCTGTAGACTGAGATTTCTGCCACTGCAGGTAGAACTGTATGACTGTATGCTTCCATACACCTGCAGATCAGCTGCTTCCTTTACACTATTGCCTTTGACACACCCAAATTCAATCACTCCTTTTTGCCAATCATTAACATCTGCTCTGTGATTCATTTTCCACACATCGGGCATGCCATTCACTGCACTGTACAACTCTATGAATCCCGTCACACACCCTGCAGGTATTCATAGCCCGATCATCCTCGAACAACTGCAGAATGTTGTTAGCAACATGCCTAATGCCAGGTGTGGGCTAGAGGAGTATAAATCCCCCCCAGCATTGAGCAGTGGAGCTGTGTTCTCTGGAATGATGATGTTCTGTCTGATACTTGAGTTGGGGATGAGCTCTAGTGGTGTTCATTTAACATCCTGACTTCACTAATGCTCTTGTCACTAAATACAATCAAATCCTCACAGCAATGTTTTAAAATCTAATAGAAAGCCTTCCATGGACAGTAGAGACAGTGACTTTGACAAAAGCAGGATAAAATCCAATTTTTTTACATCTTGATTTTGAAAGAAACAATGAATGAGCAGGTGTCCCGATACTTTTGTCCATATAGCGTGTTTATACATACATATGCAGTGTACACACGTATCTATACACACTGCATTTGATACATATTACATATAAGTGCTCAGAGGGGATTTTCTTTAGTCAAAGGCTGCTGTCGGCTTGTGGCATACCAGAACACTCCATGTGACTGGAGAGGAAATGGCTGGATTTCTCTGACGTTAGTGTGAGCTAACACGGGAGTAATAACCTTTCAGTCACATCTTTAACAATCCTTCTGGAGTCAGATTTCACTCCTGCAGGAGCTGCTTCTTAAGAGTGATGGCTTTTTCTTATTTATTTAAACTTCAGAGGTCCTGGGAGACAAATGGGAACACTGTGGACTGTATTTGAATGCAGCATGTTTTAAAGGGCTTTACAGTAACGAGATGGAGCCTACTAGTTTATTATGTAACTTTTTCGCATCCTCTTACACAAGGCTTTCCACAATTGCCCCCTAAAAAAAAAAGAAGTTGTTGATCATTATGGCTAAAACATCGACTTCACATGAAGACACATTTCAAGGGTTGTCATATCCAAGGTCTTGAGAGAAAATGTATATCTTTCCCCATATGTTTTCTTCTGTGCTTCAAGTTCTTTTGTGGTGCCAGATGTCTTATCATCCTAGTGTGGTTGCATTGTCGCCATTATCATCCCCTATTTTTTCTGTTCCAATTTATCAAACCTCAGACAAAAGAATTACAATGTCATACCTTTGCTGAATCAACCACCTTAACTGCATATGCTTACAGTATCCCATTTGTATTACAGAGAAAGCCTTGGTGATCACCATCTGGAGAAATGACTGTAATCCCCTATAGCTCAATAGCACTTTCTGAGCACTGCAGGATAAAAAAAAATAAAAAAACTTCAGACCAATAAATCACAACAGAAGTTAAAGGGGCAAAACTGCTTGGCCTAACATTACTTCCTTTGCTCTTCTCTAGCACTCTAGTTCAATCATTGCATGTTCTTGGCTGTCATTCGCTGCCTTTTCAGCCCATTGTGAAGATGAATGCTAATTAAAGCTTCTCTAGTGCTATCAAAACAAACAGGCTGTATATTGACACAGCTGTTAGTTTCAGGGCCATGCACTCTGTAATAGGGCTGCTCACATTAAAAGATAGTTGAGTCACATTGAAGGTTTGTTTCACATCCAGGAGCACAAAATCGAAGTGCAGGCTGCAGACGTTTTGATGTCTCGCCAAAAGCTTTTCAAGTAGTTTAACTCATGAGTTTAAATCCCATTGAAAGTGTGGGTTCTAAACTTCCTCCACTCCTGTGTTATTGCTGTGAGTATAAACTGTACATGGCTAATACCAGATCCGGCAAAAGCTAGGAAAAGATGTTTCCGCAAAATATTTGGACGAAGCCAGTCATCAGCAGCTCACTCTAGTAGCCAGACTTAAACAGTGCTTCAATGAGCTTCACAATAAAACCAACAATTCAAAAAAGTATGTTTTTCTTTACATATTTACAGAATAAAATATGCTTTTATTGGCAGTGCTCTACAGAGCTTATGCAGGCCGCACACTATGCACAGGGCAGCAGATCTTTGCAGGGTTAGTTAATAAATCAATACTTCATATAAAAATATTTAATATAAAATATATAAATTAACTTAGACACTCATCAATGGTGTTTTAGACTGCATTCACATTACTGCAATCTGATTAGTTTTTTGCCTTAATGTAACAAAGATCTGTTTTTTTTTTCAGGCCTGTGTGGACATGTCAAATCTGGTCTTTTCAAGCCAGAATCACTTAAGCTACATTTACATTACAAGCCCTATTAATTACAGTTTTTGCTCAGAACGTTCATAAATGTTTGTATATGTATGTTTGTATCTTATATCTGTAATGCGAACAAAGCCATCCTTGAAACAGCACACCTGCTCACGTTAACGCATTTATGCTTGTGGCCAATCCTCTCCTCTCGTTGTTGCTAGCTGCAATGCTGCTGCTGGCCGATGATGACAGCACTAAGCACATTGATGTCATGAATCGGATATGTATCTGACTGAAGATTGTATTTGACATTGTGATATGTGCACACATTCCTAAAAACAAACTGAGTCACTTTCATATGTGGTCCTAGATCAGATACGGATGCAATCAGTGTGGTCAGGTTAGATTGAATGTGTCTTTTTGTCTGAATGTATGCATTTAGTGCTTCATCAGCCAAAACCAGCAGCACGGCAAAACAACAAGGTAGGTGAAGTGTGTCATTTCAGGGACAGACACCTTCACATTACAAACGAATACAGATCACTTAAGAAGATAAATCCGATCTGAGCAAAAAATCTGAATTGATTAATGAGGCTTATAATGTGAACTTAGCCTTTGTTGTTCTTCATTGCTCTTAAATCACATGGGCTTAATGAAATGCAATTTAAAGGACATGTTTAACATTAACATCAAGTTGAGGCCAGACCGAAATCCAAATACAGGTACAGATTATTGAGCAATAAACAGAAACAGATTTCAGTCACCGGCTCCCCCATTTAAACTTTAATGAAGTATCGATTAGCTAAACCAGATGAAATGAGAACTACAAATAATACTGGGCCTTTGTAAGGTGATCTTTGAAAATGCATGAAGTGAACGCAGTGACATATGTAAAACCACTACTTTTGTGTTTGATCTATAAATAGTAATATAATAACAACAAATAGTAAGTATTTGATTTTGGTTGGTGTGAAAAATGTCATTTAACACAAATGTTTACAACCCTGTTATTTTGCAGCAGAATTTTATAGATGTGTGTTTAGCTCCAGACTGGTCAACTCCCTCAAAGCTGGAGGAAGAAACCCAGACTCACAAGGGAGACCCATCATTCTCTGGTCAGAACGACTCATAAATTATTGATAAAAAGTCACGGTCCACCACGTAAGGCTATTCTACTGATCAGGTGTGCTGAAATAATGGACATTCATTCAATCAACTCAGAAAATGGTAAAGAGATGGAATAAGTTCTGTTTTTATTTATTATGAAAACTGATGAAACAACAGTGTTATTGTGAGGTTCACAGTGAGTCACTTCCATGTACTGAACTCTTGTTATTCAACCTCTTAATATCAATCTCTTAATATCAACCTCTTAAGGAAGAGTTTAATATTATATTGCCCCTTTAACACATTCTTGCATGTTTTTTTTATAATGCCTTAAAGCATGATCTGTAAGATTTATGTATTATTATATTTATCTATAACTAACAAATGCTAATTTGACTATTGCCCCTGTAGTTGTGTAGGTTTGTTTTGGCAGTGGTTGTTCACAGACAAGTGTGGAAAAAGACCTTGTTGAAAGAGACTATTCTGAGCTATACCTAGAAATAAGCTACAAAATCTGACACTCGCTCTGGAAGAGGATTACCTCAGCAATCCATACCTTGGCTCAACAGTATGAAGCATAAATTCAGACGTTTTTACTTCAACAGTGTTTTCAGACAGCTGAGCATTGCATGAGCAACAGACAGTTGAGCGCTGTCTCATCGCTGGTCAATCATGGGCTCATAAGGCCCAATAATGCAAATGAACCATATGCCTCCCTGCTTACCCTTAAACTTCATCATAATCCTTTTGACAGAAAGAAGGAGAGAGAGACAGACAAGACAAGTCCCTCACAAGGATGCACACTCTGTGACTCACTATCATAACTTCTTGAGTTTCTAACAATAATTAAAGTCCCAGGGAATCTGAATCCATGCTTTTTATCTAATTAGGTTATTAGGCACATGGCTTATGAATAATGTCCAAATAACCAATAAATGACATTATTTAAAATCCTTTATTATATCGTGTTTTTGCTTATACAAGTCATTTCGCAATAAAATAGATCAAAGAGAAATTTTCTTATGCGATCATTTCAGGAACAAAGCTAGGTTCCAGATTTCTCCTGGACTCTCCCAGCCAGCACATGAATTTGTTTAATTCCATCACCAGCTCACCGGATTAAACATCATTACTGATTTACCAAACCAGTTATGGGATAATGATTCATGTAAATACTCATTATTATACTATTGTTATTAGTAGTTGCTCTAATATCAGTCTTTATCTCAGAAATAAACTTATTTACTGTCAAGATAAAGGGCTTTTAATTAAACTTTTCACAGATGCCTCTACACTCACCGGGTGGTGACATGACCATGAAATAGCACACAGTGTGAGGAGAAAGCTGGTCTCCCTCTCTCTCTTTCCACAGATCTGCTCTCATGTAGTGGTAGTTACATTGACAGGCTTCTTCGCTTTTAGTTTGTAATCCACAGGCCTCAGTCAAGCTACCTAGCTAACAAACTGTAGTGACCATAATTTGCCACAATTTGATACTGTAGCTAGGTATCTCCACTTTGTAACTACTTACTTATGTAAATAGTTTATCAATAAGGCTTGATTTACTTTAGTATTTATCTTGGTCATCTTCCAAAGCATCAAGGAACGAGTGTGATCATTAGCGTCAGTTCTTGATTATATATGTTTGAATTTGTTTTCATTTGACTTTTTACTGTATATTTTTAATTTAATTTATCCTGTTTTTTAGCCTCCAACCACTGAATGTTGTCCCAGAAAAGCTATTTATCTCCACAGTAAGTGTGTGTTTTGTACCAATATATCATTAGAATACACATACATAATCATAACATACATAATAACATACATAATCATGCACATACATAATCATTAGCCCAAGTGCTTCAGATTGGAGCCATTTCATAGTTCTGATAATTAATCCAAGATATCCTAGAATTTGTTTTCCTGTTTTCTGTTTGTCACATCAGAGCCGAGCATCAGTGCATTAAAGAATGTGAACGGTTCTTCATCACTCCAAAATTATCGATCACTGGACTGCTGTTGCTACTTTAATAGACTTTTGAGCTACTAAAACAGCACAGAAATGATGAAAGTTCTAATTCTAATACCAATTCTCCAAAAGCAGCATTTTGGAGAATTGTTTTTTTTTTTTTTTTTTTTTTTTTGCTTCTGGGATCCCCTTAAAACTGTGAAGTGTCATGACTGGGGTTATGCAGCTTTGCACAGTTCTCACAAGCATTGTGCTGTCTGGTTCACCAACGTTCACCAAAGTTAGCAGCATGATAAGCCCAGAGTAGCAACGATAGAAGCGCTACACTTTTTAGTACAGGTCAGTGGAGCTGTAATGATTTTGAAGCTGTTATTTTAAGATATGAAATAAAATGCTACATAAGGTTGCTTTAAGTTAATTTATTGCTATGTTGTTTGGACGAGCACAGGTTTGACAGCATGACACTGTATACATTTGTTCAGTTCCACTGGCAGCTACCCTGATTTACCCTAATGCAAACTAGAATTCCTATCCTTCCTCAAGGAGAGCTTTGGAAACATTTGAGATAGTGGTCTCCAACCCTGCTCCTGGAGGGCTAACTGAACTTTGAATCCAACCCTAATCATCTGATCCAACTAATTACTTTCTTCAACAGATCTTGATTTGTTGAATGGGGAGTGTTGGTTTGGAGTTGAGACCTGCCAGAAGGTAGCTCTCCAGGAGGAGAGTTGGAGACCACAAGGTTCAAACAACATAGTCACACACATCAAATGTGAATGTACTGTTTGTATTTAATAAATGTTTGTATTTATCACATATTTTTTCTGCAGAATTCTTAATGTGCATATAAATAGTGAATGACCATGAAAGTTATCAAGTGAATAATTTTGAGCACAGCATTTTTGACGTCCTTTGCCACAGGGCACTAGGATTAGCATGCTGATCTCTGTGGAGTTTACTGGGTCCAACCCCTCCTGGATGAGATCAGGTTCGTGCCACCGCCTCTTGCTCAGCTCTGCCATCTGTTGTGCGTCATCATTTAGCTCTGCCTTCATCTGTGCCTCTGCACTCAGCCTGGATTAGGTATGCTTAGGCACAGCTTGGCATCTACAATCACATTAACAAATAATGAGCAAGGGCTCACCCATTTCACTCCTGCAAAACGATGCTTAGATGAAAATGGATTGAACAGGGAAACGTCTGCCAGCTGTGAATTCAAGGCTGTTATCGTTCAGCATCTACGCTTTATTAGATAAAATCATGTTTGTTATTGATTTCCCAATTTCACGATTGCCTATGCATGTTGAGCATCAAACCATCAAATCACAAGGTTAACCAATCTTGGAAAAGCCTTTGGCAAATGTTTCAGTTGGGCTGCCTACCTTGAGAGGATGTGAGTGGATTAGCAAGAAAGAGAAACCCAATTCAAATTTAAGAACCTAGCTGAGGAAATGTGTTTAACTCTTTGAGGTGAAATGAGGTTTCACCTTTGAGGTAAAAATGCAGCCATTTCTGCTCTTTCATCTACTTTTTCCTCTAAGAACTTGATGTCACTACCTATTCAACATGATGTAAATGCATAAATGTTTTTGATCAAGCAAAAAAATTAATAATAATTACTCACTAATGCAACTCACTAATGCAATTTATTTGCACAATTTATTCAGACAGCAATAAATACATTTGAACAAAGATTTGAGAATAACATTATTTAAATTTTAATTATAAGTTTGCCCCCTTGTTTTGAGAACTCTCGCAGGCAACATAGACTCCATAAACATAAACCTAAGCTCATAGACTCCAATTGTAGTTGTCTATTACATGCCACTAAAAAGATACTAAGATACTAGATTAACACTTGAAAGGCTGAGACAGATGTTTAATTAATCACACCCCCCCCCCTTTTTTTACTATATTTGTGCAAATGTAAAATAAAATGTAAAATGTTGCATTGTTCATTGATTTTACTGATATTGATTTAATAGACTGACCTGGATTTTGGTCTGAGACTAACTCAAAAGTTTACTCTTGTTTATTCAGTTCGTTTGTTGTTACCTTCTGGTTTCCCTTAGAAAAACATGAGCTCAAAACTGACCAATAGGTTCAGATTAACTACATTACTTTTTACCAAGTTAAGTGACCAATTTAGCTAACTACGCAAATAGTGTTATTTTTCACTTTTTTAAGGACAGAATTAAAGTGATCTTAAAACCCTGGGGAGCTTTAAAGTGAAATAAAGAATGGTGGCTCAGCCTAATCCTATATTGGCTAGTTATCTCAGCTTACACTGTAAACAATCACCAAAGACCCAGTGTGGCACACACATTAAATATCATCCTTAATTTGCATTTAATCAAGCATTTACCTACCTTGGCTGTAGAACAATCAGTGCTAATCTTCCCATGTCATTTGACGTAGATCATGGATTATTAGCAGATGTTTGTAGACGAAGCCCTATTAGCAGAGATCTTCATCTTTCATCATTCCTGTGCTGTTTTAGAAGCTCAAAAGTCTATTAAAGTAGCAACAGCAGTCCAGTGATCGATAATTTTGGAGTAATGAAGAACCGTTCACATTCTTTAATGCACTGATGCTCGGCTCTGATGTGACAAACAGAAAACAGGAAAACAAATTCTAGGATATCTTGGATTAATGATCAGAACTATGAAATGGCTCCAATCTAAAGCACTTGGGCTAATGAGTTGGCAGTCAGTCAACCCTGGAGCATAAGGACCCTGGATTGCTGTGGGGTATTCCAAACAATGTAACAGCCTTTACTCTGATGAAACAAATCAATAGTCAGTGTTTCCATAATGATGTGTAATGCATTCTGAATGTGTGCATTAGGGGATGCATGGCTGTAAATCTTGAGTGTTCTTGTGTGGTCTGTGAAAAGTATTTTTTTAAATAGAGCTGCATTTTGAGGTGGGATATGCACACCGAAGAAGAGTTTGTTTGTTGTATTTCAGTGGATTTTAAGTTTAGCTACTCTGCCCAGGCACTAGACAGACTGTATGATGTAAACTGTGTAAAAATGTAAAAACAAAGTGTAGCTGCTTATAAAGATTTTACCTGGCTCAAGCTAGCTGTGCCTCCATGCTCTAGATGAATCAGTCCTGATGGACGGAAATCACTGTGTATCAAGCAGTGGTCATTTTGCTGTCAAACAGACCTGCACAATCAAACTCAGTGGTTCTTGAAACCTACCTGATCTGGCCTACAAGGCTGCCTTTTAGCATGGTGTGACATAGTGGAGTTGGACACAAAACACACACGTGAGGTGAAAGCAGTTCCTGCTTGCCTTGCATGGGAACACAAGCCACAAATGGCTGTATTGTCTATGTATTGCTAAAATAAACATTATAGAGCCTTAATTTTAGCAGAGCCTGCAGCACAAATAGACCCAAAGCATATTTTTGGACTGCTGCAGTGTTGCGTGGCGGACAATGGGAAATGCTACACAGATTAATATAGGAGTGTATTCCTTGCAAAATGACATGGCATATAATGAGCCTAGTCATTTTATGAAATAAGTGCCATCTGATGAGATGCATTAGGCATTCCAAAGCTAAAGCTATTCATTCAAGTTTGCTTCATTTTGCATTACCACACAGGCCATTTTGACATATCCATATCAACCAACTTGACATTTGTATCTAAAATATCACCAAATTAATATAATATCACCAAATATTTTTGTAGAAGGACTGCTGCCATTTTAAGATGTAATTTACTACCCTGTCACCTACCACCTTGTCACATTTTATTTTGAGTCTGGTTCCCATATCTAAATAAAATCACAATATTAATATGAATGTCATGCATTTTTTAATTTTAAGGAAATGGCAGCTTTTGTAGAATATCACCATACATGGTTACTGTGTATGGTGTTGAGTGTCTTTTCTATTGTGATAAAAAGTAGCATAGCACAGAAAGTAGCACAGAAAGTAGCACAGAAAGTTCTAATTGCACTTGCTGATTCATTTTATAAGTGGCAACTGGCTTTGTTTAATCTTGTACAAGCTGTTTCTAATCAGTGTGAAGTCTGATTTAACAGTGAGGTAACATTTCCTATTTAGTTTTTTTTTTTTTTTTTTTTTTTTTTTGCAACAGTAATTTACAACCGATTAGTGAATTTCATGTTTGATGGAGAAAGCATGCCAACTAAATTCCTCCTTTTCCGGAGTTCATTCTCTAAGAGTTCAGAGTTTTGCTGTTTCTCTTGCAGTGGCTCATTTTTCACCTGTAAAAGGAGGACTGGTCAGTAATTATTAGCATGCAGTAATTAGTAGTACTTACCCAGTAATTATATTTGTTCCCATCTTATTTTGTAGGGGACAGCTGTAATCATCAGGTTAGAAGTCAGTGCCACATTCTGAGTTTTGCATGCAGGAAGCATGGTGCTCTACGAGGCTGTAAACAGTGCATGAAACATGAACAGATGAGCTTGATGAGCTCAGATGCAAGCAAAGCGAGGTAATTGCTGTAGGTGTGATTTCTGGAACTGTTCTATAATTATGGCTGGTTTCTTTGTTGTCATTTTCAGAGTGAGACAATAGGAGACTGACAGAGGCCTAACCTTACATTTCAGGATTGGTCTGCCACCAGCTGCAAGCTATATATGGTCATAGAAGAGCTTGTGCACAGTGTATAAATTTGTATTTGTAGACACTGTTTCTGATTACATGCCGAAATATTACTCCCAGATGTGGCTAATCTCATGAATCAAAGGTTCTGCCTTCAGTCAGATTTCATTCCAAAGGGCTGAATGTTGCTTATTGAAAACTGTAGGTATTTTGAGGAGAAAGAGGAACCACCAGGTATGCTTTATAATTCACACCAGAAAAGTCACAAATTCTTTGCAATGGAGGGACTGAGGTAAACAGGGGTAAGTTGCGAAAGGGAGTTCAATTATGTGCTCTTGACTGAGCCATGGCTTTAAAATACATGCAAATTAACTCAAAATAAAAGACTTTTAACGTGATCTCTGAATTAGACATCAACATTGGTTTAAACAAAACAGACAAGATTTGAGAGAGATTTGACCCACTGCCACAATGCCTTAACGGTGCAATGCTCAAAAGTCTTGTGAACAGAGTCTGTGTTTTGAGCTGCAACAGTGGCCATTCTCCATTCTCTCTGGTTCTAAGGATGAATCTGGCCTCTTGATAAATAATGAGGTAAAATACATGCAGAGGTTTTATTACAAAAAAATGTGTTTTACTTCTGTGATCACCATCACCATGTTTGTGATCAATTTTAATTTTTTTGTTGGCTGAATGGAGAACCAGCAATCAAACCATCAGTTGTGTCAGAATGAGCAGTTCATAAATGGTCAGATTATTGCTGATTCGAATCCTGGTTGTGCTGCTAGCCATTGGCAGCCAAGGCTCTGAGAAAGCACAATTGGCCTTGCTCTTTCTTGGGTGGGTAGTGGGGGCTCTCTCCCCACATCGCTTCATTACGGTGCTGGCCGTCACTGGTGCCCTGCAGGCTGGTGTGTTAGAGCTGGGTATGTGACACTTTCCTCCAGGTGTGTTGGCTGCCTGGTGATGCTGCATTGGTGGCAGTTCAAAAAATGCTTGACTGCGCACGCATTGGAGGGAGTGTGTGTCGGGGACATTGGGTTGATGCGGGGGGAGAGTACATACTGGTTAAGTAATTGCCGGTCCAAATTGGGGAGGAAATGGGCAAAAAATCTAATACAATTATAAATGAAGATTTATTTAAATAATTTTAGCACAGTCTCAATGCACCTTATACAGTTATCTATTTAAACAGTAGGATGTGCTGTTTCAGTAAAACTGTATTATTTAGGCCTCTCAAATATTGTGAAAGGCAGATTAAATATTATTAAAGTTAAGCAGTACTTGAATTGCTTAAATGGATGATGCAGAGATAGAAATTCTATTCCATTTACCTATATTGAACATGGTACAGCCCTATCTATGACCACTTCCAAACGTGGTTTGAGTGATCCAATTGTAATTCAATTTCAGTACAATCTGGATGTGCTTACACCTGGCATTTTTAAAGATGAATTGTAGTAATATCTGAATGTGATCACCACAAAGCATTCTAACTCAAGTGTCTTTATTTGGTTTAAACAGCTGAATGATTTAAGTGTTGGTGAGTGCAGACCTGCGAGATATGGAGAGTCTTTCTTCTGAGTGTAGAAACATTGCTAGTTGCACAGCACATTTGATCTGCTGCGTTTCCTCATTGAGCGTTCTTCCCACCAGCAATCATCTCTGACACCCAATAACAAAAACCATATGTTTCACCTTCTAGGGCTGTGATCTCTTTGGATTGCATAACTTTCAGACTTTTGTTACTTTGAGAGCTGTTTGCACTTCTTAACAAACATAACACTGAAAGTATGAAAAACACTGCTGGTTCTGGACTTTTGCTTTCCCTGTTCAGTGGTCACAAAGTCAAAAAAGATAACTATGTCCAGATGTTTGTACCACGTTAATGTACAGATGACCCTTTGGCCTTTAGCATATGTTTCTTCTTATACAGCAGTATAGCATGCTAACATTTGGAGAACTCCATCCACAGTCTGAATGGAAAGCTCATTATGTAAAGCTTTGTTTGTAAGCCTCTGTGTTTTCTCTGGATTTTCACATAGGCTCTGGGGTCAGTGTGCTATTTATGATGGCATTGATTTCAGGAAAAAAAGTTATTTTTGCAAAGAGATGTGACCAAAAACAATGTTAAAATGCACATCCTTTTTATGACCTTTATTTAAGGACACCAGGGCTTTCACTTCGACCCTGTTATTTTCCAAGGCCTCCGTACTGCAGTGCAGGACGATGAGCAGAAGAAACAGAGTTTAATTTGTCTGTTTTTGTATCTCTGGTTTAACTTAAGGTTAAACTTCATGTTGAAAGGTCCAGCAGTCAGGGTCAGTTTCAGTGCAGTGTGCTGCCCTTTGGTATAATTGCAGAGCACCACCTAAACCTTTTTAAAGAGTAGAGGAATACCATCAAACTGTCAAGGTTTTTGCATAATTAAGATGTAAACAAAGACATTAATAGTACTTTGGTGTGAAATGCTCTGTTTTAGTGATGCTTACATATTCAAAATTGTTCACAGTGGTGGAGAAAACAATATTTAAACTGTTTAATTTCAATAGCATTAAACTAAAACTATTATCACCCCTGTGGCTACACCAGACGTACATTCATTATGCTCTCTCTCTCTACTACACTTCTGTGTCTGGTCCACTATTACCAGTGGAACAAACACTAACATGCAATCACCATGTCAGGGTTACTGCAGTGCTGAGAATGATCCACCACCCAAATAATACCTGATATGTGGTGGTCCTGTAGTCCTGTCCTCACCACTGAAAAACAAAGGAGGTTAACAAAGTATGCAGAGAAACAGATGGACTACAGTCTGCAATTATAGCTACAAAGTGCTTCTATATGGGAAGTGGAGCTGATATAATGATAACATTTCAAACCAGTGATGCTCAATTGATTAAAATAGTTCATCAAAGAACCACTGAAAAAAACCCTCTGCGTGATAACCAATAGTAACCAATAGAAGCTCAAAGGCATAATAGACCCCACCTCACAAGAGCATTGGTATTCTCTTTGCTGGTGAGCGTCTTATCTTAGCAGCAGCAAACTCACTCCATTTTTGATCCTATCCTGACTGCATGACTGAGAGTCCTCTACACTGTAAACTGGTCACAATCTCAGTAAGCTGGGAGGATGGCAGGGAACCTTTTACAACAAACCTACTGCAGATCTCTACATCAGTCTCTTCAGGCTGCTCAGCTCACCCCTCTGAGTGAGGTGGAAAGTATATTCCTACCGCAATGATAAGGGGATCATTTTTAGAACGGTTTATCAAACAAGAAATATTTCATCCATCATAGGACACTGGACCTCAGTGACTTCCATAAAGAACATAGGCTCAAAATCTATATTCAATTTGCAGTGCCTCAACGCATGTGAAGGATGCTGGGCTGCAAGTGGAGGTGAAAGCCAGTAGTATATCTCCCATAGTGTCACTATCAGCCTGCGCTAGCACCTGGAGAAAATGCATAATTCATATTTGTGCCAAGCTCACTGTATTAATGTATTCCGACTCCATCTAGCCTGGCTCCGCCACACTTGTAAGCTAGAGTACATAACATTGGAGCCAAACGTTTTGACAATGTTGTGCTGTGCTTGTCAATGTGGGGCATGGCGGTCACTTCAGTGTTGCGTAATTCATCCCTGGGTGCCAGGTTTTGGAGTAATAATATATTCTGGACCCCTTGGTCTTCTTTTCTGACAAGAGAAGTTAATCCTAACAAAGGGGTACTTTGCTGTCAGGTGGTCTTGGTGAAAAATGGGTCATTTATATGCTTTATGCCTTGGTTTCACATTGTTCAGATGGGATTAATGAGCTGTTGCTAACCTCATAAGCTCCAGGCCTTAGTTCTCCAAATGGCTGTGTGATATTAGGCAATTAAACAATAACGATACACAAAGCTTCACTAATGAACACTCACAGGAATGTGAAAGGCTGTGGCTTCCATTGTTAACTGTTGATAAACTTTTCATTCATGATTGCATGGTGTTTTCAGATTACTGCATTACTCTGATATGTGAAGCGTGAGAATCTTAATCGAAATTCTGACGTCCATCACTTTCAATTATGCTTCAAGTCATGGGCTCAATATCACATTAAGGCATCAGATGACTACACGCAAAAAAGAAAACACTGAACTATCTTGATTGAAATGTGTACAACATTCCTATGTTAACAACCTACAACAAAGTTCTCAGTTTACATACTTTGATAATACAGTAGTGGTGCTCATGTTATACTGTGTTGCTGTCCAAAGGTGGCAGAAGTGCCAAGGTGCCTGAATAAATTATACTCATCAATTATAACGTTTTAGGTTAACAAGCATGTTTTAAAAATTTAGTGAGTAAAAAGAACAACGTTTTCTTTTAAAGTGACTCATGTAAAGTATATATATTTAAATTTAAGTTATGTACTTATGAACAGTAGGTAAGTGCTTCATTGCTTTCCATTTATTTTGCTACCATAATAAAGTAGAAAACTCCAGATGCCCTTCATATTGTGTGTTATATTGACATACACTACTATTCAATACAATAAAATCAGTATGATTTGAAGATATGTATAATCAATATGATGGAAGGTGTAAACTGATTATAATATACAGTGAAATACAGTGAAACATAATCAATAATTAATCATTCGGATTTTTTTATGAATAAGTGGTTAATGACATGAAGACATATTCATTGTAATAAACAAAACTGTTAAGAGTTGTTAAGAACTGTAATAAAATACATTTTCCTTATTTATTATATATTACAACTGTGACAATCGCATCTGGTGTCCTATGATAAAAAGATTAGATACCTTGCTTTTTCTTGATGGGTGGGAGATGATACTGGTTGCATCATGTGATAATGGGAGTCCAAAGTATAACTAACTAAAAATAAGTACAGTTTATTGTTTATCTTTGAGTAACTTGATCTCTGAATATGCTCACACTGGCAGGTTAAAGTGGTACTGATGTTTTCTGGGTTTGTTTGTTTGTTTGTTTTTGCATACTGCTCATGCACCATCGTTCAGTGTTAACATCCCTGCACCTTCTAAATTGTAAAAATCCTTAAAGCTGTATCTGACCTTTTGTCAGTGTTGTCTCACTCTACTAATGAACAGTTGAAACTTGTGCAGATGCGATGTTCATGACATACATGGTTTATTCATGTGATATTCATTAGGATGTGTGCATGTGGGACATTTTAGGGTCCCTCTTGTCTGAGTTGATGCTTGTGTAAGATCAATGTTCTGAGATGGTCTGAAAAGAAACCCAGTCATTCCCCTGATAAGACTGATCCCTCCATAGACTCTTACTAACACTGCTGCCACTAAAATAACTAATCATACATTAAAGGTTTTGTTATGTACATGTTCATATCAACATAACAATCATAGATCTAATCTTCGGTGTCCCTGATTTAATTTTATTAAACTTCTTACATTAATCTCTGGTTTCTGTGGTTACATCTAAGCACTTCTGTTTAACGTTAGACTCTTTTCTGTTCCTTATTTCTTTCTTACTGTGTATCCATGAGTTAGTCATCATTTCATGCTTTTGTTGTTATTTGTTTTGCTTTTCTGTGTCAACCAGAAGAGGATGGGTTCCTCTTTTGAGTTTTTTTTCTTGCCACTGTTGCCTTTGGCTTGCTCACCTGGGACTCAGACTAAGATCTCTATAAAGCTGCTTTGTGTTTTTTTTATTATTATTTTTATAATAATTTTGTGCTACATTTACTCCATTTTCTATCCAATTTGGAAGGATACTTACTCAGTCTCTATTCATGTGAACTCCCCCCTATCACTTGCAATACCCCCAGGAGGGTGAGGCGCATGACTCCTTAGACACATGTGAAATTATCCACCACATCTTTTTTTTGAACATTACTAAACAGTCAGCACACTCCCCAGCTCTGATACAACAGCTAACAGACAAGTGCACTGACCAACGCCACACTAGAGAGACAGTGCCATCAACTCACCCCTGAGAGAGCAAAGGCAACTGTGCTCTCTCTGATTCTGGCTGCTGATGGCAAGGATTCAAACCAGCGATCCTCGGATCATAGAGGCAGCACCACTGAATCACCCTGAGCCCTCTGTCTGTTATTAAAAACACCATAGAAAAAATACTTGAACTGATCACCAAGACAAATGAAGGTCACTTACCTACATAAATGTGAACCATCAAGATCGGACCAGAGCACAACATGAGAATTGAGCGATGCAGCATGTAATGTGAACACAAAAATGATTTGGGAAGATTAATGTTTTTGGGTTTCAAAAGTATTTGAGCAAGATTAATAAAAACTTTGCCTTTAACACCAACTGCTTATAACTTTTTTATAAATTTGTCTGAAAGTGGAATGAGGGCAAATGTTACAACTTATCCCACTGGTGGGGGTAATTGTAAAGGAGGAGGGGCTAGGTCGCTTAACAGTTTCTAAAAACTCTGGTAAGTTCAATACAGTTTCAATACTCTGTTATTTAATCCAGACATCATCTTGTTGGACCTGTTAAAAAAAAAAAAAAGCTTCTACCAGGGTATAAAGGTGCTCTGCCTTTTCTCATCTTTGGGACCTGCTGCTTCTGAAATGAGCACAGTATTGGCACTGACTCACTTTTTAAAAAATGATTGTGAATCAACTTGGCTTAAGAGTCTTTGCATGAGTGTGTGTCTGCAGTATTTGGTCATGCATGTCCCGGTGTGTGTGTGTGTGTGTGTGTGTGTGTGTGTGTGTGTGTGTGCATGCACCTTCTAATCTGAAGTTGTGCTCACAAAAGTGTTCCCATGTTTGCTCTCCAGGCTCATGTGTGTTTTGTTTGCGACTGCCCTTGAGCATGCTCTGTGAATGGGTGTGTGAAGGATGATGATGTGTGAGATCCTATTTCATCCATCTCCACTAATATTGACTCATTGACTTAGTTTTATGTACTGTACTTTATTTGTCCTGGTTCTGCAGTAGTGTGCACATCTCTCCCTGTGTACCTGGATGATGCCCGTGGTCAGGAAGTGCCATGCTGCTCTCCCGCATCTCTATCCGTCCTGTTCCCCACCATCTGTTTGGCTAATTACACAGTAAATGGCGGGGAGGGAGCTGTTCTTTAATTAGACTGACAAGTCAGTTCTTCCTTGACGTTGTCCTACTTGTGTGTGTGCAAGAAGGCAATTGTGTGTGTGTGTGTGTGTGTGTGTGTGTGTGAAATGCTCATACGTGGGTAGCCTTGTGTAGGCAGACTCTGTCGTCTCATGTTTCAAGCCTCACAGCTAGAATCCTGGAAGGCGAGGTTATTAGGCACTTAACAGCGTTAAATGGGATGTAAATATAAACATTGCCCGTTTAACCGACACGCAGAGCATGCACAGCTATTCCTGGCTTTATGTGCCCTATATCTCAGAGGACGTCTAAAGAAATGCAGAGAACTGGCCTGGTCTTTGACCAGTGCCATAGAAGAACTGGTTTGGGGCCATGAATCCTTTTTCCCACCCAGCAAAAACTTGAAAACAGACAATTTGCATGACAACAATGCTTAACAACTTCACTATTGGTTGAAAAGGAAAAGGTGAAAAGCCGTCTTTTTCAGGTTGTAGAAAATATGTCTATTAAATATGCCCCTCTATGTCTAAATTAAAAAAGTGCAAAAATTCAAAAGACGTTTTCAGGTTGCACCCCCCAATTGCTGCTTTACGGTCCATGGTGCATTGGCGGTGGTCATTCACTGCTGCAAGAGGAGTCAGCAATTGTTTCACACATCTCTTTATTTAGCAAGAAGTCAATATATGAAATTTTTGAATAGCAGTGATTATTGTATAGACGTATAGACATTTTTATTATAAGTCTAGTTTGGGTTTGTATACGACATTGTCATTAAATTATGTACATGTCTATGAGGTACGGAAAAGACATCTTTAGGCTTCTGGCTTTTGGACAAAATCAGACTAAACGCAGTTCAGTTTTTACTGTCTCTTTTTGTGCGGTTTCCTAAATAGTTACTGGATTTGACACTAATAGGCCCAGTGTAATGTAAGTATGTAAGATAGTATGTCTATCTAAAGTTAGAATGTGACATTTATACAGTCTGCAAAAACTTGAATTTACTCTTTTTGTGATGTCACAGAAACCGAAACATCAGTCTTAAAGACATAGTAACAAAAATAGCATATTCGATTTCACAGGATATAGCCAGGTTGGAAAATATAGGAATATATATAAAGAAAAATATAGTCTATTGGACCTTTAATTAAACATGGAGTTTTTTTAACTGAAAAGATTCCTCACACTCACACAACCAAAATTGGTTCTTCTATGGCATCACTCTAAAGATGCCTCTTTAGCACCTTCATTTGAAGGGTGCGCAGATTGAATCAGTAATGAAAGGCTGCTACTTGTTGCTCGGTTGATCTGAGCCTATTGTGTTTTTGGCTTTCTCTACCTCATGATGCTAACGTAATTCTCTCCATTGCTCAGCATGCTGCATCTGATTTCAAGAACGGGCAAATGAAGCAAAGCACCCCATGCAAATAAACAACACCAGTGCCTACTGAGTCTACCCCAATTTGTAAGGCTTTTCATTTTGGGAACACAAAATCCAGTCTGGAAAGTGGAATGAAGAATGATGAGAACAAAGAAGAAAAAAACCTATGGTTTCTAGTGATGTATACTATATGGACAAAGGTGTTGGGACTCTTGCTCATTCATGATTTTCTTGAATTGAGAGCTTATCCTGAATTTTGGAGCACTGCTGTGAGAATTAGTTTGGAATCAGCAACAAGAGGCCAGGACGTTGGATGATCACCACACCACCTAATCCCCAACTACCCAACTCATCTTAAATGTCTAGCCCACGTTTGGCATTAGGTATACTGTCAATAGGTTCATGTTTATCTGCTCCAGAAAGTCCTATTTTATTAGCAGTACTTCTCTGTAAGTTGGAATTCATGGGCCCTGGTGAAAAAAAAAACCAGAATAATAATGCCTTGCTAGAAGAATTATAATCATATGTAAATGTAACTTGCTTGTTGACTTGTTATTTCTATATTCCAACCAGGTTTCACGCTACTGAAGGATAATAGCTGAAGTATATTATTAAGTTACTCTAGCTACTAAAACTCAGTAAGCTACTAAAGGTGCACAATTGGATTCGGCCAGAATCGTAACAGGCAATCAGCCACAGGACCATTGCAATACTGGCTGATAAAATACAAAAAACTTAATGACATAATTTCCCCAATAGTGACATTACAAATAAATACTAAGAAACCATGTGAAGTGTGATTCATGTGAATTCATAAGAAACCCTACTCTCATAGCAACCCTGAGAGGGGTTTGTCACCTCCTCAACCTACTAGAACATTCTGTACTAACATAGATCATGGGGAATTGAGTTTATTTTACATTTCAAAACACTCCCACATCAACCACTACAACCATAAGAAAGAAAATAATACCCAAAATAATTACTCAAGTAAGAACTCAATGGGAAGGTTGCCAACATAGAGCTAGTTAGATTTTTTGTCTAATCATAAAATACTCTATTAAACCAGAGCCCTTAATGTAGAATTGTTTTAAGGACTTTTAAACAGTTTTTTTGTATGCTAGTATAATTCTGATTTCTGTATGCATCGAGTTAATGGAAATCAATGTGTTCTTAATGACTTATGACAGTTTTGGTATTTGAGGCATGTATTTTATTTTGCATGTTTCTGCTTTTCTCTTTATATTTCAATGTAAGACCTGTATTTGTGGTTGAGGTGCATGTAAGTGTGTTAGCCGTTTTTCAAGCTTGTGTCAAACTAAAACATGCTGAATCCTACTGTGAGTTTAATGGGGTTTAATGTGATTTTTGATTGTAAACCCATGGATCTTTGTCTGACTCTTCTAAGAAGATGCTAGGATATTTGTAAAGGCCACAAACCATGCTTACCATCACTGTCATTAAAAAAAAACAAAAAACTAAAAAAAAAAAACCTCCAAAAACTCAAAATCGTTATTTGTTAATTGTCATTATTACAGTTTATTATTGCATGCCACATGTTATATGGCATGTTCTATGTCATATTACATCAAATATGGAAACTATATGCTTCTCTAAAAACTTACAGGTGCTCCGTTAGAACTGTGTTTGATTTTAACCTTTTCTTTTAGCCTGAAAGGTGTGAGCTTTGGGAGCTAAATTAGTACTTGATGCTTGTTACAAAAAATCAGTACAGCCCTAGTAGCTACTCGTGAGTCAGGAGTGTAAAACTGTGTAAGCAGCGATATAAGGGGTTCAATGAAGGCACTATGAGTCTTAGTTGCCACAGGCTCACCAACTCCACTGGCCCCAGTGCCATAGCCTACACAGTAATTACACAACCAGTCATGTCTAAAGGAGAACACTTCAGTCGTTTATAGTTGCACAAGTTACACATTATTACTCCAAAATACTTCACCCTCAGGCGCAGTGTGGTGTACCCACATGGTCAAACATGTAATCAAACAGAAAAACCCGATTCATCCCATTTTGTTTTCATTGTAGAGATCACAAGTAACACCATGTAATGCAATACAAGAGTCAAGAGTGGTTTTCCTCCAGGCTGTGTAAACACAGACAGAAAGCCTCTTCAGGTGTATGTATAGGGCCTGAACTCCTGTGGGAAGCATAACACACCCCACTGCAAGCTACTCCGCCTGGGACACTCTTTCAGAGGTCACACATAAGATAGTGAGGTGATTTCCTTTGGGGAAGTATATATAAACACATTTGATCCCTCAGAGGTGGGTTGGAACAACAGTCATCTGGTACACTTCATACACTTGACGTGTAGGCTGTGTTGCGTAAGAGATGTCTTTTGAGACCCAGTAGCAGCCCATTTTGCAAGCATGTTTAACTTTCTCTTGGCCTTATGTTAACACATAAATCAGTAGTTTGGCAGAAAATTTATTTGCACATTTAGTTTGGACATTACCCACAAGTGTGGTTGATCAGAGAAGACATTTCTAAAGTTTTCTTCTTGAGGAACTATGAGGCTAATCATCCCTTACTGCTGTCTATAGTTTTGTCTGTTATACAGAGTCAAAACACACATAGGCAAGCAGTGTGGGTTTTAGGCAAGTGTGTGTTAAGCATAAAGTTAAGCATAGTTTAAATACAGTCCTAAAGTTGAAAAAAGTCAATACTAAATCTAAATAAGAGGTGTTATGTTGGCTAATTATTGTAAAAATTGCTGGATTTGCTGGATTTTCTTTGGATGGAAGACACAACAGCCATTGGGGTTTACAGTTTTGACTTCCATGTAATGAAGGCATTCCATGTATTCAACTAGGCCAAGGAAAATAGTTTAATATTCCAGGGCCCCTTTAAAAGAGTTGTCACTGTGTTTTGCTTGTAATTGAACCTTTATCTGGGAATATTCCTGCTTTTTTTCTCAGTAGTTATGAAACTTCCCCTCTTCTTTCGCAATCGTCATGGTTGTTGTGTTTTTCCCTGTTCTCCCTGTTCTGCATGGGTTTTTCCAGCTGGCACGGTTAAAACATTTGGTCAGTGAACTGATTCTGAATCCAATCAGAGAAAGAAATCTCTTGATGATATTACATTACAATGATGAATGGCCTCGGTTAATGCTTTATCAAATGGTTGGGATTGTGCAACGTCAAAGAGATGGAGGCTGCGTGTGAACTACTGATGTTCAGCCACAATCATTTTT
Source organism: Salminus brasiliensis (assembly GCF_030463535.1). Taxonomy (NCBI): domain Eukaryota; kingdom Metazoa; phylum Chordata; class Actinopteri; order Characiformes; family Bryconidae; genus Salminus; species Salminus brasiliensis. The sequence goes on from NC_132879.1 coordinate 13,789,932, forward strand.
CACATGCGACTGACGCTAGCTCTCAAGTTCTGCTGATTTTAGTGACCACGCATTTGAAGTTTGGAAGAAGTTTGAAAGCAGTTGGCCAATAACTGGACAACCTCAGCTGAAATGTAAATCCAGGAGTCCTGAGCAAAGGAGAAAAGTAAAGTCCAAATTAGCCGCCAAATGTATTGTTTTCAAAATGTGTTTTAGAGGAAATGTTATTCGGGAATGAGATAAATGTGTTCTTTCTAAAATCTTCTGTAATTCTCTCATGTAGAGCCTCCTTCGGAGTCTGCTTGTGTTGATTCTATTTCGTGGACGATTAATTTTGCCGGCTCCAGACGAATGCTCCTCATCTACATACAAGTGAGCTAGTTCCAAACTGAAATATCAATACGATCCATCAGACCACCACTGGTCAGCCCTACTGCCATTGAGAGCTCACTGCTCTAAGTGATGAGGTCAACGCAATAGGGATGTTAATCAGGAGTGGCAGTGTTAATAGGAGCAGGAGGGGTGGATGGTGTTATTTGTTCTAAAAGTTATTTAGTCTCAACAGATTGTACAATTTGTTGTTCTATTCCCTGAACAAATGCTCTAATTGAATATTTTGTCTCTGTGCTTTCAACTTTGCTGCTATGAATATTTAAAAGTAGGGCTGTTTTTGTTCTCGATCTCCCAGCGGAACATTTTAAATTGATTTAGTGCATCGTGTTGTGTTGGGTAAGAACTCTCCTGAGGGCAGTTACTAATGCAGAGTGCAAATGCCACTCTTTCCAATATCCTTTTGTTGTATCCTTCTGATATTCATAAATATATACACTTATTTACACATAAACTAGTCCATAGCAAGTGTCACACAACTCAAAACCCTGCATTAACTACAACATTTATAAAGGCCTTTCTACATTTATCTCTGTGTTAGGACAGACTGAACAGGTTCATTTTTCTATTATTAACAGGAACATACAGTACTTGCACTTGATTGTCATGGCTAACAAATTCTCCAAAACACACATCCCTTTCCAAAGAGAATTTGGAACCATTAATACCACATAGCCAAATAATAAATGCAAGCTGTCTCAACAACCACCTAGAAATAACCTGATTACCATGCCAACATTTACCATAGACAAAAAATAAATGGTTCTACCCATAAACCTTTTTATGGGTTTTATGGGTTTTACTGTTATTTGTATTTTTATATTACTGTAATTTATTACTAAAATTTTCATTTTAGAATGCAACATGCCGTTTTTTCTTTTACAGAGGGCTTGTGAAAAATTGTTTGTGAAATTGTGTTGCAGTCTTATTGTGTCATCTTATTTTAATGTGTTGTTAGAAAGCTGGAGAGATTGTGGCCAGTTAGCTTCTAGCCTTGCCCCCTCACTTCCCAGGGTTTGGCTTTTTTCGAGTCTTACTGGTTAAAAAAAATAAGCCAATGCTTTCCCTTCTGATGTGTGTTTAGTCAAGGGGTAAATGCTGGGGGAGAAATCAGATGCACTCCAAAGAAAGCATTCTGAATGTCTTCTATGTATGAAATATGCTATAAAAATAAACTTTCCTTGCCTTTTTGCTTCCCCTCCCCATCCAAATGCTTTAATGTTGAGTATGAGCTGATACCTATTTAATTTGTTATTAAAAGGTTTATTTACATTTGTCAGAATCAGAAGCCAAATATTTCTGCAGTAAATTCACTTTTAGCCAGTTGTGGCCAACAGAGGTGCTCTGGACACAGCTATAGTTGTACAGCTGCAGGAGCTTGGGCTACAGTTCATTGGAAGTAAAAAGAGTAAAAAGCTGTAAAAAACATGTGGACTTTATTAAGCTTGAAAAACAGTAAACTTTTTTGTATGTTTTTTGCTGTATATATTGTGTAGTTCATATGTAAGTGAAAATATGTCATACAGTCAACTTGGCAACATGTTACCATTCTGAACTGTTATCACAAAGTTGCCACAACACAGTTCTCTTGAAAGCCACTGTATGAAGAAATATGTTGATTTCCCTTCACTGGAACTAAGTGAGGTAGCCAAACACCACATGGCCTAAACACATAGTTTTGTATATTTCTTATATATCATAATAATTATTATATTCTTATTGTATTGTTGAATTAGTCAACAATGTCCTTAAACCATCCAAGAAAGAAGCCTTCTCTACAATTAACACTTCCAAGCGTGTTTAAAGTTTGTAGCTGACCACATGGACAAAAAAAAAAAGGCTTCTGGATGAAAATATCATGGTCAGATGAGACAAAGTTTGAGGGGTGTTTGGGGGAGGAAAGGTAAGGCATTGAACCCCAGAAACACTGTGTCAACTGTTAAGCATTAGCTTTAAGATGTGCTCTGGGGCTGTTTTAGAACTAGTAGGAAGAAGGACTACTTCATAATTCTTCAGCATAACCTCAAAGCGTCAGCTAGAAGCTTGAACACAAGTTCTATTGTACAGTAAAATTCTTACTTTGCTAACTCACCACTAATAACAAGCTATTAAGACAGTAGTAAGAAGTAAAACTATGCATTTGTTAAAGACAAAATGCATAATTAAACTAGAGACATAATAAAAACTAAATCTATAAGTAAAATCATATAGGCAGACAAGAAGTAGACATAAAGCTTATTTTTTTTATAGTTGGGTACTGTTAAAATTGCTGTATTGTCCATAAGGGGTGTGACTTCAAACACACATCAAAGTTGTTTGTGGAATTTATAAAGCAGGCTAATATTAAGCTCTTGGAATTGTCTTGCCAAAGTCCTGACCTCAACCCCAATGGAAATATGTTTACTGTGCTTAAATGTTGAGTTTGTGCCAGAAAACCAACCAATTTTACTGAACTCTGCCTATTTTGCCAAATATTCAACCAGAAGATTGTTTATGGTTATCAAATGCATCTGTTCAAGGTGCACCTTGTGCAATATGTGCAATGTTTGATATACTTTGATTTCAAAAGCCCCCTAATAATGTAAACATTTTGTTTTCCAAAGTCTTGTTTTTGTATTCAAGATGAATATTGTACACTCACTCTGCCCCAGAAAAGAACAGTCCAAAGAAGTAATTGAATCCTCCGTATGTATATATGTATGCAATTGTTTGACCACAACTGTATGCCCTCTTGTTTACTGCAAATCATTTTATGCATGTAAGTCTAACAGGCATGGTGCAATAGCTTTACAATAGTACAATAGACTGTGTGTGTTTTAGGCTTGTTTGATCTTAATCCACTGTAAATAAAACTCCACTTTGGGCATTTATAATGGTTCTTCATTGCTTAAAATGCCAGTAACACATGTATACACCTTTCTTATACTTATATTTTGAGAAATTTATGAACATAATAAAATACATTTGGTGTTCTCTGTCTTCTCCAAACTGATAAAGTAGAGGGTTGGTCATTTTGTGACTTTTATTTCATGAGAAATAAAAGAGAGAATGTTGAGTATCAAGAGAATGTCCAATATAAGACAACTTTAGTGTGCAAATTATTTGTGTACCAGCATGCCAGCTTTTGTGAAAATGGTCACAGAAAAGTACAATAAACTTTACTTGTGATGCTTGGAATTCACTTAAAAACAAAAAAACAAAAAAAAAAACAAAAAAAAAACAAAACAAAAACACATGTCTCCTTAATCTAGTGTTTGTAAGACCTGTATTGGGATTTGACTGGTCTAAGCTTTATCAGGGGGACAATGATACCCATCTCACTGTTTGTTCACATCCCTTTTAATGATTTCTAAATGGCAATGAAGTGGTCTTGTATAACGTATTTAATGCCACAAGAAATACAATTTCATTGTGAGAGGTCTTGGATTTGTGAGATTAGGATTCCCTATCCTTCTAATAAGATCATCAGTATATCAGAATAGAGAAAATTAAAAGTATGGTACCTAGTGAATCAGCACTGTAGTAGTTAGTCACAAAAAAGAAGTGTTATAAGATCAGGACTACTATTACCAAGGAAGCTCCAAATACACCAAATTACAGAGGGTAATTCACTCTGGAATGATTTCTTAGCAGACTTGTAAAAGCTATGGTTCATACTTTATTACAGTCACAGATCCTGTCAGTAACCATTCGAATTACCTTCCACATCACCATCCTGAATAGTGCTTTAGGTGAAATAGAGCTAAAGACTGTGTTTTTTTTATCATTTAGATGGATTCTCAGCATTATGAGTTCACTTTCATTTGAATTCACTTTTCATTATCCATGATCACACAATCTGGCCATAATTTGTCTTTATATTGGATATTCTCTGGATATCCAGCGTTCTCCTTTTGGTTTTTAATATAAATGTCAAAAATTATCAGTTCAGAGAAGACCAAGAACACAACCAAATGTTTTCCAAATGTTCTCTGGTAAAAGATGCTGAATATAAAGATAAATGTTAAAATAAATTATTTACTTGAAGCAAATAAAGTAGCATTAAACATTAGTAGATATTTCAAAAGTTTAAATAAAAAGTTTAAAATTGAGTTGAGACAATGCTAAAACACACAAATTAGTGTGTAGTATCAGTTTAAAAAGTCCTTTTTATTGAGTGTATTTCCTTAGCCTATGGTAATTGCACCATACCTGTTTGACCTACACAGATATAAATAATTAGAAACAATTTTTTTTTTTTAATTCTCCACTTTTGGTTCATTTTTTTTTTTGTGTGTGTCTGGAATTTTACTGATGTCATTCATTCTATCAATGGATGCAAACGCATACATTTTTGGCAAATACTACTAGGCTTAAAACTACTATATTTACTGCAAGTTTGTTTTGCCTTGTTTTAACAATTATCTTCTATTCATGTAATATTTTTACAGTTAGTGTCATCCCAAATCTATCAGTTAATGCAAATGTATTTTTTAGAGCATGTAATGTACAAGATACAAACTCATACAAACAGTATGTGTTTTGTCTGTGTGGTTTATTGCTAATTGATTACTTATTCCGACTAACTTCGAGTGAAGGGAGATCATAATACTTCAGCATACACTGGCTTTCCAGAGAACTGTGTTGTGGCAACTTTGTGGTCACAGTTCAGTGTGAGGTCAAAGTGAGACCCATAAAGAAAGTAAGTTAGCACATACAAGATCTATTTAAAAAAACAATACAGTCTTTTAGAATAAAGTAAGTTGTAGTAGTTGTTCAGTGGACTGTAAGACTTTTACTATATAACAAATGCAACACAAATACAGCAGGGATAAAATGCAATAAATACAATTATGGCTAGGTTTCATGATAATGGTTAATGAAAAGTGATTGTATTTAAACTTGTAATGCAGAGTATCTATCTAAAGTAGAAAATGAGCCATTCTGTGCACCAAGATTCATGTGTTTGATCATCTGCCACAGTGCTACTGTTCACTTTATTTACTGCCCATCACTACACTCCCTAAGGTCAAAACCTAAAATAAAAATAAATAAATATGATGTGTTTATTGGCTTTGATCTGGTAATTAATCAGATTTTCAACAGGTTTATTCATTTTCAGCTTCTCCAGTGAACAGCATAATTGAATGAACCAATAATACACCAACACACCAAAACAATATTTGGAAATAACCAGATGGCTGCAGTCAGGAGAGTAAAACAGTAAAACAAACAAACAAAAGGTTTATCGGGATAATTCAAAACAGAGTTGGAGAATAGGCCAAAAACTGAAAACTGTAACATAACAGTTTTGACTTGCTGTATTTACAACCTCAAAAATTATATCAACACACCCACTAATGAAAGCTGTAGTTAAAGCTGGTCAAACATGGCAGTGAATTCAGGAAAAAAAAGTGTTGATACTAGAGAGCAGCACATCACCACCAGACTGTTTGCTTGCTACATCAACCAGGCCTTGTGACCATGGCATTTCCTGTGTCAGTGTCCAGACACATTGAGCTCAAACTCATGTGAGCATGTTACAAAACAAAAGATGTTTGGAGGGAAACATGGAGCTAGATTATGTTCAAAGTTAATGCAAGCTGATCACATTTTACTCTCTGTTTTATCCAATGTCCGCTCCCTTGAAAACATACTGGACTATGTCAGCTAAACACACATAGGAAGGGAAAGTACTGGCTTTTTTTACCAGTATGTAGTAAAGGAAAGGCTACAAGCTAAGAGGTTAGTCTTCGGACTGGAATTAGGAACAGAAAGTTTTAAATCTTTAGTAACTTGTGTTAATAAATAGTTTTAACAACCGTCTTCAGATGGTGAAAGTGGGTTAAACCGTTTGTCAGCATGTTAAATTATTAAATGGGGGTTGATTACTGGATTTGTTATCTGTTTGTCATCTGTATTGTGGGAAAAATCACTCATAAATTGTCATTTACACAAATCCTCTAGAATATGATTTAAATAAAACCTATTTGTAATATATGAGGTTGTACATTCCTAACCATAGGCTAAAATATCTCCTTATGTAGAACAGTCTGTGTCTTCTACAGCTGCTAAGCTAAAGCCAGGCTTTCTGATTGATCACTTCCTCCTGTCCAGCACAGCTCACGCTTTCATGCTGCCGCAGGCTCGGGCCGTTCTGTGCTTCTTTACTTTGGCTTTTGGGATTTTACGTCTAGTCCTTATTCCCTTTTTTTCCTCTGTTGTTGAACCCGAAGTTCTGACCACAGCGACTAAAAATAGTCTGTTTCAGCTGAGATGGAATGCATTTATAACCAACAATGATGCTTTTATTTTTGGCTTGTTGCCGTAGTGTCTTACTGAATATGATATTACACAATGCTACAAACATCACTATAGCTCCATAACTCAGTGTTGTAATGTAGCTTAATGTTATGCTTAGAGAAAGAACCCCCATATCATGTGACCTAAAATTATGAACTATGGTAGTCAATAAAAGTTATGAAACTTGCAACTACAAATCAAATATTCTGCTCTAAACAACACAGCCACTGACTTGAGAACTGTGACATGACATTAAGTGTGTTTGCTTGGGGTAAAGACCCCCCTGCATTGGACTGTGGAATAGCAGAGCTCTATCCAGTACCTTTTGGATCACTTCTGGTCAGCATCTCTGTTACTGTGAATATTTAACAAGATGTACAAGATGAACTGATCTCCACAAAGCATGAAGATGAAGATTCTTTTTTTTTTTACAAGATGAGTGTATTATTTGTGCTTTGTACAATTTTAGGGTACAAGCTTCAAGCTCTCAGAGACCTCTAATTAAGGTCTCAGACCTTAATAAGTTATGACTTGTTCATTGACTCCTCAACATGAGCTTCTCTAAGCAACTGCCTAGCTACTTTGTGATGAACTGGAGTGATGTTTTGATCCAGAACTAATCATCAAGCATCAGTACCTGACCACACTAATGCTTTTGGCTCTTGTGACTGAATGCATTAAGATCCTCTCAGCAATTTTCCATCTAGTCTAAAGTCTTTTTAAAAAAGTGGAGACCGTTACTCCAGCAATAAGGGGGCAAACTCTCTGTGATTACCATTAATTACAGAAGCATTGGACGCGTGGATGTCTACAAACTTGAATATATAGTCATTCACTACTAACAATCTGTCTCAAAACCCATTGTGGGAATGTGTCAACATAAAACTGGTGGATTTAAAATCAAATATTATAAGTTTTCCAGATCCAGATGAAGCCTGAGGCTAATCTATTAGCTTGCCAATCTAGTCCAAGGCTAGATTGGAAAACATTCTATATTCTGTAAGCAGCTATGGTCTATATTTTTTGTGATAGCCTGACACAAGACATTAAATCTGAAGAGTCATGTGACCTTGAGATATGCACCAACAAATCAATGAAAGACATGAAAGAAATAAAATATTTTGGCCTAAAGCTCACTCATACTGCCACAAGACATACATGTGTTCAGCTTGTGGACCGATTTTCAACCAGTGTGTGCAGTTTGTGTGTGTCCCACCTGCAGGCAGTTTGCTTTATGTTTGTAAACGAAGCTGCTGTTGAAATGTCATTGGTGCGTCTCATCAAGTAGTTCAAATAAATGACCGTGTTGAAATAAATCATGGGCTTATGCATCCTGGCCTCTGGCCTTTCCATGTTGGAGAGTACTTTGCTGGCATTAAGGCAGAACATTTATCAGTTTTATGTGGCAGCATATCCCCTATTCAAAAATCAACACCAAATGCAGTGGCATACAAAAGTTTGGCCACTCCCGGTCAAAAGTTTTGCTGCTGTGAATTAGTAGTTCAGTGAGTAGATGAACTAAACTCTGAAAGACATAAAGTTAAAGATTCAGCATAGATTTTAAGCAATTTAAAGAACATTAGTGTATTATTTTTTAAGTTTTCTACTACTTTAGAGTAAACACTCTCAACACTCAGCAGCTGTGAGCTCCTCTAAGCAGCTGCTTAGCACTTCCAAAATGAAAATAACTGATGCCCACAAAGCCAGAGAAGAGGATTGCAAAATGTTTCCTCTACAGATAATTAAATTCAGAAATGGTAGTTCACGGGAACGGTGGAGGTCAAATTTAGATCTAAAAGACTAAGAAAACTTTGGACAAAAAAGAATAGTCCCCAAACAAAAAGCGTTTACAAGTTGTTCCAAAGTTACAAGTTCTAACCAATTGCTACTATGTACTGACCTATCAGGCAGCCCAAACATGTTCCTTTTTTAATTTTTTTATTTTAAAACAGTAAAAATGAACAAATAAAAAGTAAACCATTAAAGTAATGTCTCATTTTATGCCTGGTCATATAAATTATCATTGACTCTTGTAGCTATTAACAGATATTTTGACTGGGGTACCTAAACTTGCGCATGCCACTGCAAAAGCACTAGACCCAGTAATTTGATTATCTAAATTTAAGAATTTAAAGATCTTCATTTATCACCATAGGTATAATGCTGTTTCCCCATGAATATTCCTAATTCCCATGCCTTGGCTAATCCAATGGACCTAGCAGCTGTACAGAATGAGACAGAATGACACTAATGAACAAAAGTGTTGTCCCCAGAGAGGGCACTAATAGACTGATGAAGCTGAGCATCAGCCAGGCCTCTTCAGTAATGGCCCCCCTGGGTACAGATGACAAGATTAAAGGTAATTGCAGCAATTCTAGACCACATGCTTTTTGTCCTGACTCTTTTTATTGCAGGCAATACTGTTTTTTGCACATTTTGTTCATTTTCTGAAGAAAATCCTCTAGAGTACTAGGTTGATACCTAGGTTGGTGGGGATGTAAAGGTGCCCTATCACAATGTCCCTGGGCGATCTTGAGGCTAAGCGCAAAGACTCTTGAATCTACACTAATTCACAAGCATTTGGATCGAGCCATTAATAAATGTGTCATGGACATTTTGATCTGTTTGATCAAAGCATTTAGATCGCTTTGATTCAGTGGCTAAAAATGTAATTCTGGAATGTTTATTGATTTTTGGAGCCAACTAGAGTTTAAGATCAATATTTAATATTTAAAGAACTTTGAATGACATAAACTTGTAAGATAAAGATTGATAGACAACATGATAGACAATGACTGGCCCACATTCCAGTTTTTCATGTGAAGCCTGGGTAAATTTTGGAGAATAAGGTCCCTTAGACCTCTCCCCAATGAACACCTTTTAAGACATCTTTATTTTTTAGTTCTTTATGTAAATTAGTGAATAAACTAATTTAATAAAAATAAGTTTAAATTTATATAGTTTTTAAAATAAAAGATATAGGAGGAATTCTGGTCTAGAACCCTAAGAAGTGTCAACCAAGAAAAACTATCATGAAGAAGATGCACAGACCCAAATGGAGAAACTCTCTAAGAGCATCTGCAGCAAACACTGAGAGGAACCAAGACTCGAAAGATAAAAATCTCTAAGAGCATGTTAAGAAAGCACTGTGAGGAACCAATCCTCATCTGGTCTGGTGCATTTTGGATACAAAGAGGACACATTTACAAGTGACAGAAATACTTGTATCACACTGCTATAAAGAATTGGGTTTGTTTTGAGAACAACAGAAGGCCCAACCCAGTATTTAGAATCCTCTTCTTAATAAACAACTTGTGCCAGTGTATACACAGATTTATCAGTTTTGTTCATGCTTTGTAATGTTTTCATGTCTAGTTTTACTTTAGTTGATTTTTGCCCTTGCAGATAAAGTTTATTAATTTCAATTCCGGTCCAATATTTCCTTGTTTGTGTTTTTCTGTACAGTGGCTGCCTGTACAAAAATTAACCCCACTCCAATTGTCCACTCAACCAAATTTCACTGTATGAACATGAGAACATTTGTTTTCATTTCGGTCCATGGACAAGCAGGAACAATGGTCAGTTTATGGCCAAGACTTCCCTCTTGAGCCACACTTTCCGGGGGGGGGGGGGGGGGGGGAGGGGGCTTACATTAGTCAGAATGAGTTTTGATTGCAAGAACTTTCCTGCTCTCTTTTTCTTCCAGTAAATCACTTGCTAACCCCTGCACTCAGTCTTATTTAAGCATTCACATAAGAAGACCCAGGTGAAAGAACTCTCATACATGAATCAGAGTGCACTAAAAAAAGAGTACATTTAATTTACCTCTGGGAACATACATAAAGTTAATTCACCTCTGGGAACAGCAGTGTGTTCTTATTAATTTTATCCCCTTTCCCTGGTGCTACTGTAGCAGACCACATAAGTTGGACTATAACCTCAGAAAGATTAACAGATGGACGTTTTTACATAATATTGGTAGGCAACCTTTATCATGGCTGTACTCTTGACATGTTTGGAAAACTGTAAGAAAACGAGTTTCTAACATTTCTGACTAATGGTAACTACTTAGAAGGAAACATTGACTTTTTGACAGTGAAGCCAAGACCGCTTTTAAAGTGTGAATTTATTTCCTTGCAGCACAAAAAGGAGAATGAATGGTGCAATTTTAGTGGAGCAGAATATTTTTTTTTATGAAAACAGTGGTCAGTCTGGGTCTCGCAGTAAGAGTGTGGAAGTGTATTTTGCCACAGTCTAGTAGTTTTATTACTTGCTCCTTTTAAGCGAGAGAAAACGACACACAGCAAGACAGATAAATGGTTTTGCTAGTTTGGGATGCTTTATAATAAAAGCACTACGTGTCAAGGCACATCATTTTCTAAAATGAAGGCTCTGCTGAAAAGCCTGTAATGAACCCATTGTTTTGTGTTTATATGCAGTGGATCGTAATAAAATTTATTCAGCATTTTAAGTGCTTAACGAGTGGCAGAGTTAGTGGCCTTGTGGCCTTAAAAGAGTATGTGTAGGCCAAAGCATTTACTGCAATGTGTTAGCCACACCACGACTCTTTTTTTATGGTTTAAAAACATGACTTATGGACTCATTGTCAGTTTGATACCTGTGATTCACTTATTGAAGGTTAGGTCAGAAACAATTAACAGAATTAATAATTTGGAATGAACAGTTTTTTCTTTTCCACAAATGTGTTCTTCCATGGGTTGGACAAGCTTTACTAAGAGTAGCAAAACATTTTTTTCAACTTGTCACTGTATGTAAGTTTAGAGTAAATTATTAATTTCAAATGAAATTTATTTTGTACGCACACGTGTTTCCAACTTGATTATGATGATCTACAGCAACACGTTCCATCTTGGTTGAGTAAAATTTGTTAACTTTGAACTAGAAACTTTCTGTAATGTAGTGACTCTAAAACAAACAGTCCTACGGTTCCTCATTAGGTTGAAAATGAAGAGTGTTAATGTGTCTAAGTGACTGCTAACAGGCTAACAGCTAAACACACCACAGAATATGTTGGATTTTGGTGGTCATTCCAATTCCATTAACTTGACTTTGTGTTCTCAGAGTCTGTTTCACCACAGTTAGCTGGACCGTAGCCTGTGCTGTGTGGCACTTTCGGTATGCTAACGAAACTAGCAGTGGTTTAGCCAGTCGGACATGAATGCAAACACTACATTCCACATTCTGTCACTCCAGTATTAGTTGCTTGATGTTGCTCCCTCAATTTTGAGTCCCTCAAATTTGAGTCAGTGGTGATACAGTTAGCCAGAATAGATGTAAGCCTTCCAACCACGTTAAAGCTAACCAGCTCCCTGCATTATCTATATAGTGTGTTATTTAGTTAGATTGATGGTTTGATATGATATGTACTGTGGTAAATGTGTAAGTGAACTGGACTTTGCACATTTTCTGCACATTTTCTACACATTTTTGTTATATCACATGAGACCTTGTGAACAGAGAAGCACTGGTCATGAAGTGTTAGAGACATAGGGTTAGAGAAGACATTGTGTAAGAATAGTAGAGAAAGACTAATTGCATATTAAGAGGTATATTGATTCTATTCTACCACAGTAATGAAGGGATATACCAATTGTGGTTGAAGGACTGTGTGTGTGCCTGTGTGTGTGTGTGTGTGTGTGTGTAGGAGTGAACAATGTTAAAACTTCTCAGTTGACACAGAATAAAGAAGTGTCTTCTTGTTAGCTTAGCTAGTATCAACAGAGCTCCTGAGAATAGTGTATGTGTCAAATGAAGGTGTAGGATGCTGACAGGATGTTTTTGTGTGCTAGATGCTCTGGTGCATCTCAAAACAGACACTCTATTGGTTTGTTGGGTATGCAAAACATGACCATCATCTACTTCTTATCTCTTCAATATTGATTAAAGGTGGAGTGATGGAGTTGACCATATAACATCTTTCTAAAAGCTTCATTGTGTGTCTCCTCAGGTAGCCCACAGTATACTTTGAGTAATTTTCCGTTTATAGAATCTTCTTTACAGCTTAAGCCTTTTTGTGGAATTTGCTGGTATTATGTGGAATCCATTCTTTCCCTCACCTGAGCAATCCAGCCAATACCACTGGCCGCAACCCAACTCCAAAGCAAGCTAGATCCAGTCCTATGCTTCACAATTGCCAAGGTGTCATAATATGCCATTCCTCCAATTGTACCATTGCAGATTATGGAAAGAGTTCTATTTTGACTTCATCAGTCCACAGCACTTGTTTTGCTTTCTCAAAACCCATCCGGCTGGTCTAAATGTTCTATGAGATGTGTATAGAAACACATGTATATTCTGCAATGGTCATGTCATGAAGTACTTAAGATGCCTGTACAGCTGAAGTGGCAGTCATCTGAATTTATCTGCTGAGGTAATGAATTGGTACTTCTCTAGAGTGAACAAGAGCTGATAATGTCTGGCAAAAATATTCATGGGATTAAAGAGAGCAGAGAGATGCATATCTACAGTGCATCAAAGGAAACCGGATTTCCTTTTTTTCTAAAGAAGATTTTACAGCTTGGAGTACTGCAGTGATGTTTACTAAATCAGCAGCTGTCAGAGATGAATCTCTGCGTCTCTGAGGGACAGTTGATTAAGATTTTCTGTTTGCTTGCCTTGTTAATAAATACCAGGCGCTTGTATTCATTTGGGTTTACTGTAATTGTTTTTGTTGTACATCTTGTCATTCGTTTTGGTGAGGATTCTCTCTCTCTCTCTCTCTCTCTCTCTCTCTCTCTCTCTCTCTCTTTCTACTTTACATCTCTCTCTTTCCCTCTGTTCACAGACATTTGTTCAAATAAGTGTGTGTGTGTTCATGTGTGTTATTGTTCTGCTGTTTGAACACTGTGTACTCTCTCTCTCTCTGCTACAGTGTGAACACCTCTGCCCTGCCCACTCAGTCTGTAAACACTCTGACGGCAGTCTGCTTCATTAATCAAATATAGAGTTTCTCCCGGGGACAGGTTGGTCTAACACTGTGTGTGTGAATAGTAAAAAGTGTGTTAACGCCGTATCAAACATTGTTAAACATGATCCACAGACAGTAACGTTTTTGTAATTTTACTTAATGGCATTTCAAGTTCTCAATACTACAAACCTCAGTGGTCAGGAGATTTTTGTTTTTCTTAATCAGTTGAGTTCAGATACATTTTAGACTTTATTTTTATTTCAAATCCAACCATATTCAGTGTCTTATGATCACAACTATGCCAATTTATTTTTGAGTGACTAAATAGTCACTCAATTAGTCACACACCACCAAACAATGAAAAAATGTTATTTACTTGTTAAAACATCGAATTCTCACTTTTGATTACGTGAGTGCATTTACATATTGAATGTTTTTTACTTTCATACACAAGCACCCCCAACTATATACAGTACCAATACAATGTTTCAGTACATACACTGTGAATTTCCCCACTGCGGGACTAATAAAGGACTATCTTATCTTATCTTATCTTATCTTACTATTTATGGCCAGTCAGACATTGCACATCCAAAGCCAAAGACACTCTGTGAACATGTACGTACACACTAGTGAGCAAACAAACTCACATGAGTACAGCCTTCACCTTTATCAAAGCTTCCATTCTTTTCAGGAGTTTCTGCAGAAATATGCAGGGAGGTTTTACCACACCTCCAAAGTTCAGTCTTACATGTTGCATTATCTTACTTCTCACCATCCCACCCAAAGGGATTAGTGGTGAGTCTTGGACTCTCGGGTGGTCAGTTATCTGTTCTATAAACAGCCGCAGGTGTGGCATTTTTATTGACCGTTTGACGTGATGAACTATTCTTCTTTTTTGTCTGTTTGTTTTTTTTTTTTTTCAGTAAAAGCTTCACATTATAGATGTTCTTAGGTCTGAAGTGAGAGTGGACTTTGATTATCTCCTCTCTCAGCGATAAAAGGGTGCTGTTTAGCAGATGAGGACACTGTTGGTGGTCTACCAGGTCTAATACGATTGTTTGGACTTCAATTTGTGTTGTATCCTTTAGTTTTAGTTTAGTATCAGTTTTGGGGGTTTTGTCAGATTTTTCTCATGTAGGTGGATAATCTTATATATTACAAAATAGTCCTTTAAGGATCCTTCAGTAAAGACAGGGGTTCGTCATAGAACTAATCCAACCCAAGAAACCTTTTGAATGCTTAAATGGATCTTTGCTTAGTTGAAATGTACTTTAATGCATTGATGGAAAACCAGTCATCCATCTATTCATCCATCCATTTATCTATCTGTCCATCCATCCATCCATTCATTCATCCATCCATCCATCCATCCACCATCCATTAATCTATCCATCAATCTATCCAGCCATCAATAGATTCATCCGTCCATCCATCCATCCATCCATCCATCCATCCATCCAGTCATTCAGTCATCCATTCATCCAGTCATCTAATCATCCATCCATGCATCCATCCATGCATCCATGCATCTATCAATCCATTCATCTATCCATCCATTAATAGATTCATCCATCCATCCATCCACCCATCCATCCATTCATTCATTCATTCATTCATTCATTCATTCATTCATTCATCCAGTCATCCATCCATCCATGTATCCAACTATCCACCCATCCACACATCCATTCATCTATCCATCCATCCTTGTAAACCTATGTTTTTGGGCACACATTGAATATATAATAAATCTATACACACACTCATACAGTACCTACACACTGTGATGTTGTGCCAGTTTCCGTTAGAAAATAAAAACGGTCTTTGTCTAAAGCTGCTCTAAGCTGAGTCGTTTGTTCTCAGCACAGCAATTTCCTATTGAACTGAAGGGGGCTGTAAGTGAGTGCTGAGCCATATTGGTGCTCCAGCAGCAGGCTTAGCACAAACAGCGTCTTATCTGGGCAGAAGCCCCAGCGCTGTAGCCCCTGGTAACGAGGCCTTTGATTGGAGTGCTGCTTTTAAGCCAAGGCTGCGAATGTCTCATATGACTGAAGACTCAGAAGTGATTTCTCTTTTCTCCTGCTGGAATGCTTGATTCTCTGTCTGCTTGTCAGACCTCCAGCTTAGACCTGGCAGAACACTCTACATACTGCGCTAGCCCAACCGTTGTGAGGGTCCATGGGAGAGGCAGTGCTGTTCAAGTGCCCTGCTCCTTCATTTCCACTCAGTAAACCTCAATATCTGTCAAAAAAAAAAAAAAAACAACAACAAAAAAAACCCAAAAAATAACTTTTTTTTGCGGGAAATAAGTCACCGTCGCCCGCAGCCAGAGCTGCTGAGCCAAATATAGCTCCAGTTCTGGACCTCTCATTGTTAGTAGCAGCAGTGCCTCCATATTCAGATCTCCAGCCCTAAGTTGTACAGTAGTTATAGAGAACTTCCCTCTGGATTTCTTCAAATCTTCAGCTCTTCAGATCGATAAGGGTAATATCCCTCTGTACTAAAAGGCAGCGCAAAAACCCATCAATCTGATGTCAAACGCCACAGGCAAAACCCTTCATTACACATGCCAGATTCAGAGCAGCACATGCAGTACTGCAAAACACGCGTCAACGTTCCAACTCCTTCTCTTCCCAAAGTTAATGTCACACCCTTCCTGTCTATTCTGCTTAACCCTTAATTGTCTGTGCTTTTTTATTAACCCACAACAAGCAAGCCCAGACCATAGAGGCACCACATCTCAGTCTCTATCTAGAAATTGCATGAGTTGTTTTGCTATACTGTTTAAAGTTAATTACATAATGGGGTGCAGCAGAACCACAAGGTATGGCTATTTTAAATGGATATTTAATAAGAATATTGATCGTTTTCTTGTGTTCTCATTACAACCTCTTTTACACATTTTGAGAGCAATTGGATGGATATTTCTGAAGATTCTTAATGACCTTAATGTCTATATAGTAAAGAAAATGGTTCTTTTATGTAACATTAGATAAAGAACATCACATAAAGATCAGGGAATCCTTTTTAATGTGTGTTTAAAAAACTGGTGGAAAAGGTTTTTCACCAATATGAAAAAAATGCTTAAGGCAAAGCATCATTTTTTCTTGAAAGAATTCTTAACATCATGGCACTGCATATAACCATGGCCTTTCAAAAGCCTAGGTTTTTAAGAGGCCATTTGTAGAAAAGTAGAAAACTACTAAAAACAGCAGTTCTATGTAGAACCATGACAACTCAAACAACCATTTGGATGAATGAATCTTTGCCAAGTAAAGGGGTTCTTTAGATTGGTGGAAAACCTTTTGTAGATAGTTCTATAGAGAACCTTGTACATTTTCAGCACAACAATATGAGACTATCAAACAAGTATTTTCAATAATATCTATAATCATTTAATCCTATTAAGGTTGAGGTTCATTTTTCGTTTTTTAATTATTTTTATTATCTTATTATTTTTAATTAAGTTTTGTGTTCGGGGATAAGTGACAGGTACCTAGCCCTGATGCATTGGCTAGCAGATGGTCTGTGCCCATCTGGCATTAAACCCACCCAGAGAGAGCAAGGTCAATTGTGCTCTCTTGGGCTCTGGCTACTGATGGCAGGCAGAATTCCAGGATTCAAACCAACAATATGGTGCTGTTCATTTCTTTGGAGTCAGGAAGTATATATATATATATATTATTTCAAATCATAATAAAACATCTATTGTACATATATTATTACTGCCAGCAATAACTACAAAAGCTAAGGGTTAATATTTTTTCAGCACATGATATTACTCATTCCCCCTCATAATAGCACAACCATGTTTGCTTTTTTTTCACATCCATCCTCCCATGTCTGGATGCCTCATTATGTTTGGAGTGGAGAAGTGTGTGTTGGGGGGGAGTGAGGGAGGTCAAGGGCCACTGCAACTCCCCCTAATTTCCTCAGCACTTCCCCAGTTTTGTTTACAGCTGATACGAGAATAGTCCATTAGGCGGAGGCTGGACTTCTTGAGAAAGTTAAATGAATTGAGATGGAGGAGGCCAAGAGCTCAGCATTTTGGAGGAGATGGAGGAACGTCCCATGGGTCGCGGGGTGATGCGAACATGCATTGCTTGATTAAACCCTGTATCACAAGGCACAACCAAATCACGAAATCTAATTGAAACTGTTGTATCTGTTTTAGTGCCAATGGAGCGGCTGATTAGAAGCATAATTGAATTGGGAGCAAAGATCTGACAGGGGAGTTTAGAGTCTAGGTTTGGTAGTAATAGAAACAAAGTGACGCCATTGGCACATTGCTTCAGGCGTCTTAATTACAAAGCTGTCTCAGGACATGTGAATCACAAGTGTCTGTGTGGGTTTTCATATTTCATCTATTGAGGGCTTACGTGTGGATACATGTGTCATTAGAAGCCTCATAATCAGGGTTGATGAAGCATCTCTGTCTATCTTATAATCTTAATTTCTTTCTTTAGGAGTTGTAGCATGGTAGAAGTCAGATAATGATCTAGGTTCCCTACCGGCTGCTGAACGCAGCCATGCATCACTGTGTCATAATGCCATAGTTTGTTAGCATTTTAATTGGGTGGCATTTCACAAATTAAGTCTGCACAATGTTTACCCTTCTACTTAGTCGATCAAAGCAATGAAGCAGCATGGCTCTGGAAATTGATCCTGCAAATCCTGCAGTGAATTGCTTAAAGCTGATTTTATGAGGTAGTGTGGAAATCTTCTACACTCTTAAAAATAAAGAGGTGCTTTTTGAAATAATGCCACAGTAGAACCATATTTACTTCCCTAAATAACCTTTTAATGAATGGCTCTTTAAAGAACCATTGTTGTAAATGTGATGTGCAGCTGTGAAGAACAATTATGAAGTTTTCAGAACTTCCATATAAAGGCTCTACACCAAATTAAGCTTATACCTAAAATTAAACATTTGAATAAAGCATTTAATGGCAAACATTTATTATCAACACTGAGGAGTGTTTATTATATACTGTGGAAAATGAGAGTTCACTGTTTATGTATTACCAGCCAAAAAGGCCACTAAGTTCAAGGTCTTCATGTTTCTGAGGAGATTAAATGACAATGAAGTCAAGAATTGGGTTCAAATAAAAAATAAAATGATTTAAACATACAGCTGTGCAACATCTGTATCTGCAACACCTTTATCCTCTCCAGGTGAAAAGAAAGCGTAACAATGTGGGTCTGAAAGAATAAGAAGAATAATTGAGATTAGCTGGATGGTGAGAAGCAGAAAAGGCTCCAACTTCTAAGACTAACCTTCTAAATCTCTCAATTCTGAAAAGAATGGAAACGGTGCAGACACACTAAACTCTGGAACAATTATATATTATACTGATTTATATCAGTTCTATAACTTAGTAATTATATATATATATATATATATATATATATATATATATATATATATATAGAGAGAGAGAGAGAGAGAGAGAGAATTCGGTGTAACTCTGTGTAATATGTTTTCTGCTTTTATAAGAATAAGCTAAATGATTAACTTGCATGTGTTGGCTGGAAATTACATAAATGAAGGATGGTCTCTGGTTTTTGCACAGTACAGTCTGCCATATGGTAATCAACCTGAGGCCAGTGTTATACATATGTATATATATATATATATATATATATATATATATATATATATATATATATATATATATATATGTATAATATATTTACATATATGTATAACACTGGCCTCAGGTTGATTACCATATGGCAGACTGGCTAATATATATTAGCCATTAGGTAGATAATCATAATGGTAATTAAACTTAGGCCAAAAAAAAAAACAAAAAACAGAGGAAGTATTGGGGGGACTTTACTTACCGATTAATAAGAAAGTTATTGGTTAATGAAGTTGCAGTGTGGCAGTGCATGGAAAACACAACATGCTCTAAGGTTTCGGATGGATAAACTGGAACATCCAACCACAGAATCACTATCATGTCTAGGCGTTGACCTGAGGGTCAAGGGATCAAGCTCTTCTCACGCGTTGCACTCTGTACACAGCGGAACTTTTAGCCTTCTCTGGAAGTGGGCCATGTCTGACAGCAGGAGGAGCAGAAGGAGAAATTCCTCTGTAGTTATAAATAGGATATTTACCCAGTGCCCCCCACCAAGACAGAAACAATAGGCTCTCTAAGGAGCTGCAGCCTTTTTCTCTAAAGATCTCTCCCTCCAGTATTCTATGAGAGCAAGACTTGAATCAGACTTGATTTATTGCTCAATTAATACATAATTACTATGATTTCCAGCAGATGTCGTCAGTTCTAGTCCTCAAAAACTGGAGCTCAACACAGTTTAATGATTCCCCTACTCTGTACTCTTACAAACAAAGGTGCCAAAAAGGTTTATTTGGAGTAATGCCATTGAAATCCTGTTTTGGTGGCATAAAGAATCTGTTGCAGTGCTCCTCAGAGACATTTACATTTACATTTACATTTACATTTACGGCATTTAGCAGACGCTCTTATCCAGAGCGACTTACAAAGTGCTTTGCTATTTACCCAAGAAAACCTCAGCTAGTTAGAATAGACTAATACAAAAGATACCTCCAAGCTTAGACATTGCTAAACACAATACAATAAGGCGACCATAGAACTATTCGTCCAAGTACTCGCTGAAGAGGTGGGTCTTCAGTCTGCGTTTGAAGACAGTGAGCGACTCGGCCGTTCGGACATCCAGGGGCAGCTCGTTCCACCACTTTGGTGCCAGGACAGAAAAAAGCCTGGACGCTTGTCTTCCGCGGACATATTTTCTCTATGTATGTTAGGTTGAAGTGAACATCAGGATGACCATTTTGTTGCTAAGAATTATATTTTTAAGTGAAATGCTTGAAGGAAGAAGGCTCAACAGAGAAACAAATCATTAATTTACAGATTTTTCCTGAATTATTACAAAGACCTTCAATAAGCAAAATCAGCCAGTATATAGTCACACTCAACAACACAGAAACTGGTAACCTGCTCTTACAGCCTACAACACTGAGACCAGACAGTCAACATATCTTTTTAAAATATAAGTGTATACCCAAAAAAGGGAGCTTACGGCAAACAGCAACACAATGATGGTGAGTAAGGAGGACACACCAAATGCTTGGTGCCAGAAGTCAAGAAATAAAAACTGCACTGATGATGGATTTAATCATTTCTGAACAAGTAGGGAACAACATGTAGGGTTGGTTTGTTCAATGCAGATTGAACAAACACATCTTTCCTATTGGCTCCTGGCACCATTTATTTGCATACAGGGTGTATCCTTCAGTCGCTGACACTCACGGGCAAGGTATTGCCCTTTTCAAAGGGTTAACTTCTCTTGGGTGTACTTATATATTTGATTGACTGCCTGGCCTCAGTGTAGGCTGTAAGAGCAAATTACCTGTGTTGCTGCACTCCTATGCGACTAAATAATTATTCTGTCAGTGTTTGGCAGATAGTTAATTTTGCTGTAGAACTTCAGGAAAATCTGTAAAATAATGGTATTTCTCTGCAAAACCTATAGTGTTGATTTATAACAGTGTAAAATAATAGTGTTTATCTGTAGAATATTTAATGAAAACCATTGTTTTTTTAATTTATTTATTTATTTGAATTGGGATATTATTATTTTTTTACAGTGAACATTGAACAGTGAAATACTTTTTAAAGAACATTTACTTACCTAGGCAATGAACAATTGAAACATGCAGGGGCTCTCAGAAATGGTGTATATGTGTATACTCTTATAAAGGGTTCTATACTGAATTGGGTTCCTAAACATGTACTGTAGGTCTAAGCCAATATCTCTTTAAACTGATAAAAACTAAGGTTCCTAAAATGTTATTTGCTTAGATTCAGGGTTCTATGTACAAAAGTTTAATCTAAAGTATCCATAGATTCTAGGGAATTGCTCCAAGCATCATTTCTACAAGAGTTTAAGACACTACCTAAAACTGAGGTCAACTTAGTCAGATCTCAAGACCACCAGTTGAAAAAACTGCCTGCGTTAAGAGACAGGCCTGTGGTGATGGTGGTGATAACCCAATGGTGTTTAAACAGAGAATGTACCAAACTGCACTGGTCTCAAGTCCTCCAGGATGCTGGACTGATGACCCAAGATCAACAGGTTCTTCATGACTCATTCTATCCCTCTCAATCCCAATACAGTACTGCACTGAAACCAGTACAGCTCTCCAGTGAAACCCTGCATAAGCTAACACATCTGACTTGAATGATCTGTCTGGCTTGGAAGTGTTTGTGAAGGGTTGGAGAAAGGGACTGTATGTGCTGTGGTTATGCATAGAGCAAGGTGTATGAGCCTCGCTTGGGTGATTTTCATTCTGCCTTGTTTATTTTCAGACTGGTATTGCATGTGTACTCACCACTTTCTCACAAGTCTACAGAACAATAGGTCTGAAAGCGATGATGGCATCTGACTTCTCTATAGGGTCTCTTTAATGGGCCTGCAAGGCTGTGGTTAAAGGTCTTTACTAGTCTTTCTGTAAAACGTGGCATTGACGTTACAGAAGCAGAAGTTGATTGCAGTGTTTCTGAAAGTAGCAATTGAACACCAACAATGTCACATCATACTAACAGATCTGCCCACAGCATGGAGAAAATTCTGAAAGGAGAAGCCGCTGTATCCGCGTATAGTGTATATCTGCAAATCCAAACATTATATTCTCATAAGAAGAGGATCAGGAGGCAAAGCTCCACACAAATAGGCTTAAGGCCAAGCTCATAGGTCTGTTATTACTGAAAATGTGTGAATATCTAGGCTAATGTTTGGTATATCATTCCTTTAGCAGGGTTTTCTTTCTTGCTTTCTTAGTTTCATCTTCTGCCCTGCACATCTGTGATAAACGTGTTTATTTTTTTGTTGTGTCCAGTCTTATTCTGGGAAATTGCGTCCCTTGGCTTTAAGGACCCATAAACAATAAGTTTTCAGTTATAGAGAAGAGGCATTTAACCAGGCATTCAAATGGTTATTTTAGTTGTCATATCGCTGTATATCGCTGCTTTCCAATAAAAAAAACATGTATCTCCATTTTTGTCAATTTTTAGTTTTCTTATGTTGCTGTTCTGCACAGGGTGTAAATAATGCTGGATGAATAGACCAATAGAAATGCTCAAAATTACTTGGAATAAACTCTTATTTTACTTCCAATACGAGTCAAGAAGGGGGGTTTCCTTTTCCTGGAAAGTCACTGTTTTGGAGACACATGTTTTTCATTGGACAGCGACGATATAATCACTGCCTTTACTAACGCACTCTTTAAACCCCTTTTTAGGCTGTATGTGTAACTTCTGTAATTATTAGCAAACCCTTAAGGAACCCCCTTTTAAATACCTATATATTTTACTGTTGCGTTTACTGAGGAATTCTTGAAGAACCTCCTTTTTAAGGGTATTGTCCCACTAGACAAACGTGTACATTATTCCTCTGGAAAAGTAGGCCTATGTGTAACAAAATATGTGCAACTTGAATTGATGGCAAGAACTGATGTTTGGTCAAAGATTAACCCACAAAAATTCAGCTTTATTGCTCACTTAAGAATCTCAAGACCTTCAGTAACTGTACTCTTGATCAGTAACTGCTATGAAACTAATATGTGAGTAATATAGTTATGGCATTGACTTGTGAGAACTCTTATGGTTTATGAGTTAAAAGCCTCACCCTCTGCAGACGCCATGCGAATTGTTGATTGACATCGCAATACCTGAATAAACACATTTAATACACATCATTGAACCAGAAGGATTTCTCATTTTGTGTAATATTTTCATATTCAATTAGTAATATTCTTCCAGCACATCAAATAATCACTTAGATGTGATGAGCTACAGTTTAATAGACTGAGTCATAACCTTTCCAGGATTACATGGTGCGTACAACCAATCAGACTGAACTACTCAGTTCCTCCCTGAAAGTAGAAGCAGGCAGCAACAATCAGGACTGGGGGGAAAAAATCCTTCCACCTGAGCAATACCATGCTCGTCATTTAAGCTGGGTAGAATGTGCTTTTTGAAAAGCTCAGTGTTGCTCCAAACACTTTCTGAAAGCGCATTCTCCATCTAGCTATTCCTCATCATAACTCTCAACCACACACACACTATCTGCACCAACAGTGGCTCAGAGTCGCCAAATACTGGCTTTGCTGACAAACAGTGTTGTGCTGGCTGTGTAATTATTAATGGAAATGGCCAAACTAGGTTAGCTCATTGTACTAAGATGCATTTCATGCATGTACGCAGCAAAGTATCTAGGACTTCATTAGTTAATCCAGAGTTGTTAGAGTCAGCGCTTCTTAAAGTTGTTTTCTTCTGATGAGTTATGATGATTATACTTTCCAGAGAACGCTGTTCCACTACTCCAGAACCCAGTGCTGAGGAGCTTTATAACCATTCATCTGATGTGTCCTTTAGATATAGTGACATTAGGCTCATGTGATTCTGTAAGCATGTCAGTCTATCACTAAAGATATTTGTGTCTTTTTTTAAGTCCATTTTTAAGTATTTTTTAAAAATGGTGTTCACCTTATGCTGCAATTTATCATCTATGTGCTCATGTACAATTTCCCCAATGTGTGGTAGGTGTTTGTTTGTCAGTATATCCAAATGGATTTAAGACAATGTAAACTAATATAGTAAAAAGGTGGACTTATACTTTCCAAATGTACTGGGATTAAAGTTACTAAAGCCAGATGTACGGCTCCTTAAAAAAAGAAGCAATAAATGCACTAACAGCAAAGACGTGTAACAACCCCCCCACCACCCCCCTTGACTCTGGTGAATAGATGCAATTATTTCACTGTCATTCAGGCCTTTGTGTATCATGGTCTGATGCAATTTAGAGGCATGTTGCCAACTTGCATCCATCAAGTCGGAACAAATCTATATGGCAGCAAACACACTTGTCTTCTCAAATTGAACACCCAGCGGAGGACTTTGGATTGCATTATTTTACATTTTCTGGGTCACAGCCTTGGCTGCCATGCTGAACCACGATATACAGGGATTTATGAGACTACACTATGTGGGATGGAGAATCCGAGAATATACTCACTGCTGTTGGCAAGTTCAGATAAGTACATGCCGTGGTGGAGCACCATGGGACATACTGTACCTTCTTAGGAGACTGCAATAACTGAAGGGGAGATGAGTGTATACAGTGTGGTCTATAAGTAATTGGACAGTGATGCTTTTTGTTGTTATTCTGGCTCTGCTCACCAGCATATCAGATTTGAAGTGAAACTGTGTAAACTGTGTAGTTAAAGCACATACCGTCAGCTTTCATTTGGTAATATGTACATTATGTGCTGTACTGTGCAGAAGTCACAGGTGTTTTTTTTAAAGTATGTACAGTTAAAATTATGTTTATGTATATTGTGAGCTAGTTACAGGAACAAGTTACATTTCTAACAGATGCCCCCTGTCATCACAGAGATTTGTTAAAATTAATACTGGCCTTCCTTAAGAAGAGATTTAAAAATGGTTAAACAATTGAAATATGTACATTTACTAATTTTTGTTAGATTTTGTAATTATTTGATTTTACATATGGGAGTCTGATATACAGCAATAAATGTCAAATGCTTGACATATATTAGAGTATATAGAATTTCTTTACATCCAACATATAAATTTGCCAGTATAAAAGCAGCACTCATAGTGCTGATTTAACACTGGTAAATTTAGTGTGTATTTGTCACATACTGAAATATATGTGATTTATATGGCATTTGAAATAGGTTATTTTCAAATATGGGACTTATTTTTCATATAGCAACATGTTTAGATACATAAATATTGTATCTCCGGGGGGGGGGTGCTTTAACTTTCAAAGGAAGTCAATGTAAAAAGTTTCAAATACAAGTTTTAAAGTATTTCTATTGATTCATTCATTATGAACTTTTGAAACATTGTGATTAACAACTACCAGATTCATATTATGTCAAGTGGGATAGCGATGATATCAAGAGTATTAAAGATTCATAGTTTATTTGTCATCTACTTAATCATTCATGGGACAACCAGTAGTGAAATGCTTTGATGACTGTCTGGTCACTTGAAACATGATCAACTTGAAGATGGAAGATGGAAAATATGAAATGTAATAATCTAAAATGAGAATTAAATAAAAAGAACATGCAATAATATATACATGACACAGGGATGGATGAAGTTGTAGATGGTTCTGTAAGTCAGGAAGCTCAGTCCTATTTCTTGAAGCTGTCCACTACCTTTGTCTTGGTGACATTAGGAGGGAGATCGATGTCCCAGTTTTCTAGGTGTTTAATCTCTTTCAGGTAACAAGCAAACTTGATAATGGTCTGAGAGCTGGAGAGCTGGAGCTGAAGTGGCCACGCAGTTACAAGTGTACAGTGAATACAGCAGGGGTCTCAGGACGAGTGGGTGGGTGAGTGAGACATGTTTGTCTACTCACTACTGTCTACTGCTTGTGGTCCAGTCGTCAGAAAGTTGACGATGCAGTGACACAGGGATGGATGAAGTCTTAGATCTTCTAACTTGATGGTGAGTTTGAAGGAGATAATAGTGTTAAACACTGAATTGAAGTCAACAAACATTTCAACATAAGTTAACATATGTAACATGTGTACAGCAAACCCTGTGCTTGCTTTTTTACTTGGGGTCATCTTTAGCTTGTAAGGTAGGCTGGTTTTTAAATATACTTCTAACTATATTCTGCTAACACTCTTGTCTTAACGTTAACATAGAAGCTTGGTGCTCACTAGTTGATTGAGGTGCTGATTCAGGTGTAGTTTCAGGCCAGCTAGAAGTGTGAATTGCAGAGGAGGAGCCTCTGCGATATATTCACAGATCATATCAGAATATTATAACCACTGACCAAATAGTGGGAATATCCACCCATGGCTCAGATGACTCTAGCAAGACGTTGTGGCATTGATGATGGAAGGTGTTTGTTATAGAGATTAACTGGTTGCACTGCTGCGGATTGTTCTGTCCCACTCACCGCGACTTCTGAGATGCTACCCTTCACCCGGTACCCTATCATCAAGCCCTTTCGTACTTCAGTCAAATAGTGTCCTTTGCTCATTGCAATCATTTTGCCCTCTCCTATAGCTGACTCGTGTGCTTGCTTATTTATACATACAGCAAACCCGGTCACGTGGCCACGTGTGACGAAGATCATTCCAAACCAGGGGTGGTCATAATATTGTGATTTAACTGTATATGTACATAGGCTTTGAAATATATGCCCATTCCTTTATGATTTGTGTGAATATAAAGCTATATATCAGATTTCCAGTTGGGTTAAAAGCAAATACACGCTAACTATCCAGTTTAAAGACTTTTTACATTCAAATTACATATGTTTCTACAAGTTGTTTGAACCAGCTTTTGTCACGTTATTAATTTATAATAATACATACAGCTAACAAAAGGTTGGTCAAAAGGTCAATTTTGCACCTTTTCATGCTTTCCTATCTAGCTCACTCACCTCAGCTCAGGAAGGGCTTTTTTAATGAGCTGATTAGTTGGATGAGGTGTGATAGAACAGAACAGGGGCACTCCAGGATCGGAGATAGAAACTGCAGCAGCCACAGCAGCAGCAGAGATGTTGGCAAGTGGAAAAAATTTAAATGTGGGCTGTAAATCTGAGATTTCTCTCATTATCTAAGGTTTGCTTTTGTCAGTGTATCAGTGTAGCTAGGGTGTGGTCCGGCATGGGTTGAAAGTAGCAGGAGGCGGTCCGGGGAACTGGCTGGGTAATGGTTGATGTGCACCTGTTCCTTGTTTTCCCCTTGCTCATTTATCTCTTTCAGAGAGAGAGAGAGAGAGAGAGAGAGAGACTACTACAGTGGCATGTACTAAATAAGGGTAAGATATCTGCACTTATGAATAAAGCTGAAAATCTGGTACTGCTTGCTTTGATTTGTGTTGATTTGATCTCTGGTGACCATAGACAAGTTTTGTTGTTTACTCTGATCTCCCTGAAAGTACATCAAATTCTTATATCCAATTTTTACATGTACATACACTATGTGTTTGAATGTTTATGGACAGCCCTTCTAATTGCACTCATTGCTGACACAGACATGCAAATACACACATACAAACACAGTTTGTCAAGTCCCTGTAGAAAAGTACTGCTAACAGAATAAGACTTTCTGGAGCAGATAAACATGAACCTATTGGCACCATGCCAGTGCCAGGCGTAGGGTAAAGAGTTCTCTGGAATGATGATTAGTGCTTTATCCATTGCTTTTGGGATGAGTTGGGAAGTTGGAGATTAGGTGAGGTGTTGATCATCAAACATCCTGACCTTACTAACACTTGTTGCTGAATGCAGTCAAATCCTCACAGCAATGCTGTGCATGTCTTCACTGGACAGTAGAGGTGTAATAAGCAGGGTACTCTTTTTTAATACTCTTGATTTCAGAAGAAACAATGAATTAGCAGGTGTCCCATTTGTTCAAGTTTATCTAGCGATTCTGACACATATACATTTGTAAAATGTAGAAACTGTCACTACATCTACCTGGTTTATATGGGTGTAAGAAAATTAAATGATCTTATACAATACTGTACTGGTTATCAAAAACACAGTATTGATTTTTATGAATAGTTTAAATGTAAAGACAGTGCTTACATGTAAAAAACAATGCTTCATTTAGTGTTTTAATAAAAACCCAACTGCTGCATAGCAGTGTTGTACTCTTCAAATCCCACTGATTTGACATCATAAAACTTTTCTTTCACTCAGATTTTATGCAGATGATAATGTGTTTTTATACTGTGACAGTTTTCCTAAAAATCACAATATATCATCTCATATTTCATGCAGTAGCCCAGCATCACCTAAATATACTGCTGTTGTAGAGTTCAGTAAACACATAATAAAATATTGGTTTACACTGGCTAGAGCAAATGTCTTAGTAGTCCCTCACCTCCAATCATTAGTTTAATTGTAATGCAATATGGTCACATACACTAATCAGCATTTACATGAATTTATACTTTTAAAAGTAAAAGTACATTTCTACTTTTACTTTGATCTTATATATGATTCTGTTATTATTGTTTATCTCTGTTGGGTGTTTGCCTGCTTGATTTCAACCTTCTTGGCCCTGTGTTTTCATTTAGCCATTAAAGATGGCTGAAAAATAATGAATCAATCCAAGACATGAATGAAATATGAAATGTATCAAAATCACATCACAAATCATTTGTTTAATTGTGAAGCATTAATCCACCAGTTAAATATCAAGAACACTTTCTAAGATGTAGACATGTGAGAGGTTCTACCACTTGATGCAAAATATATTTTAGAGTGTGTACACCTCTAAGCTAGCATGGGTTTCTGAGATGAAGAACCAGAGTGCACCAGAGTGATGGAATCAGGAAAGTGTGGAGAAAAAGTGGCTACTTGTAATCCAAACCTCCTCAACCACGAAACATGGTTTCACTGGCATGTACAGCTGTCAGGGAGACTGGAACATTCATCTATATGGATGACATGACTGCAGACAGCAGCGTCTTATGGAATTCTAAAACGTACAGAAGCATCACATCTCAGATCCAAACTAATGCCTCAGAATTCATTAAATGCACATCACCTTAGAGCAGGACAATGCTCCACAACCCACTGCTAAGGCAAGAATGGAGAAAACAACAAATACTGAAAGTTCTTGACTGATCCAGTCAGTCACGTAGGCTGAAGCCCCTGAGCATACATTCAACTTACCAAAGGCAGGACTTGAGGCGAAAAACTCCCAAACCTAAAAAAGGCTGAATTACAGGCCTGACAGAGCATGACCAGAGAAAAATAAAAGTACCTGGTGCTGTTTATACTTAGCAGACTTTGACCAGCCATCAATTGCAAAGGATTTCAAGCCAGTTACTAAACATAATTGTTTTCCACACAGATGTTGAGCCCAGTGCTGGAGATGCTTTATCTGTTTGGGAAACTGACCCTATATGTCCAGAGGCTTGAAGGGTCAGGTTGGTTGACAATTAGTTCTGAATCACACACACCAATTTAATACATCCAAGTAGATACTTGATAGAGCACCATCGCTCACAGTTCCACTGCTCCACAGTCCAATGCTGGGGGGTAATGCTTGGTATCAAAAATAGCAATGCTAATTACAAACTGATGATATTTTGACTTTTACAAGTAAAAGTGTTTCAATTACTTATATTTATTCAGTTTCATTTTAGTCGCTGACATCAAGCTAATGATTCTAATTTTGTAATTAATGTCATATTGGCTATGGGCTGTTTTACTGTTTGCTTATGTTTTGTATTTTATTTGAGAACAAAAAAGATTGGGAAGAGAATACAGTGTATAGACTTCAGTTTGAAGTTGAAACATACACTTGAATAATTGCATTTCATTATTATCCTTGTTTCCTTGTTTCCATTTACACCTGTAGTAAAAGTACTATAAAAAGTACTATATTTATTCTGCAACTTTGGTTTGCTTGTTAGTTGTTAGTTGAGAGGGGGGGGGGTGTACTTTTGTTCTTTTGTACTAAGAAGTACAAACAGAAAATACTTTACTGACCTTTGGCAAATTTAATTATCATTTGATAATTGTTTTATATGTCCCCAAAATTATCTCACAAATTTCTATAGAATTTCTATGTATAGCTTACAATAAAGTACCCTTAATAAGCCCTCTATTTGGTGCTATTCATCACTTATTCTGATGCTTGCTCAGGTTCAGAAAAGAAAGGTGTGTAACAGGGAATTTGCACACCTTTCAGAACCATGGACAGCAATTATGAGCAGAGAGACCAAATCAAACAAAATGGAAAGTATAAATTGCTGAAAAGGCTGGTTTGACCATTTTTTTTAAATTCTGCAAAGAACCGAACCAAACAAGAGGTTTTCCTCCATTAAGACGGCTCATTTTACCAGGCAAAGAATCATTAAAGTATAGATTGTCATGGTTCATCTGCTTTTTAACCCCTTCAAAAGCCTATGGCAACCCACTAGGCCAGAAGTGTTATTACAAACTTCTATTACCAAAGAATTGCCCCACCAGTTTGTACAGAGGTCCCTGTAGCTGCTGAATTGAACAACTAAGTGTGTAAGAAGACTTTCTGCATTAAAAGGTTTATATTCCCATGCATTGTTTTTACCTATTTTGTATGTGGATGCAGATGTACATGAGAATCATCACAATGTTTAGTTTTTATAAACTCACCACAATGGGCAAATCCAGTCACTTGTAAAAATATATTGTTAGGTGCCACAGTACAGTTTCAGAATACACTTATTTTCAACAGAAAACAAAATAAAAGACCCAGAAATGTTACCAGCTTTAAATTACGTCCATCTGGGCGATCCAGTCTTAAGGATAAATGCATGATTCAATGTTTTGTAGTTGATTTTGAGAGGGTTGTTTGTGTGTCTTGTCGGAAAATAAACTTGAAGTGTGTGACTGTTTGAAAATATGCTCATGGCGAAATATGCTGATTTCTGAAATATTCCACAGGACAAACACAAGGACAAAGATACACAGCGAAATCCAGAGTGTGGAGTGTATACCTGCGATGTAAATATGAGTCAATCTGGACACAAATAAAAACTGTTAGAATTAAATCACCCTGCAGGGGGTCACTTCAGTACTGTAGGTGTTAATTTACCGCTGATTGTGTGCTGTAATGGGGTTTTGTTTATTTGTAAAAGTTCAGAATGCACCACAACCCTGACTAGGAAAAAGTAGATAAGACGATGAATGGATGGATGAATGTACACATCGTGTTGGCTGTACTGATTAACCTTCGCTGGAACTATTCACGCAGCAGAATCCCCACTGCTGAGGGTTCAATTAACACCTGCAGGGTTGAATGCACTCTTACAGTGTTCATTTACCTTCAGCTGGATGTCAATGGATATAATAGTCGTTCATTCAAATCCAACAGTGTAGGTATCTCATTGTATAAGTGCTCATTAAGGTCCAGCTGAGCACAAATAAAACCTCTATCTGTCAATCCATGAAATCCATGAGTGAATTCAGGCCTGTCTGCTTTCCTTAGGCTTGGTGTAAGCTTGAACACCAATACACTGAATTAACCAATGAAGTTTGGAATGAACACCTGCAGGGTAAAACGCAGTCATTTACACTATCATTTAAGTCCAACTGGGCTTTTATTTATTGTATGCTGTTTATTCCTCATTACAGGTGTTATTTTTACAGTGTGTTTCACAGTGTGTGTGTGTGTGTGTGTGTGTGGTGATTTGATTGTGTTCAAGTCTAGCTGGCCACAAATGATTGTGATGCACTTTAAAAAAGGTAATGCACTGAATTAACTTGAGTCGTGTTTAGTGTGCCTGAATAAAATACACTGTATGTCCAAAGTTATCCAGACAGCTCTTTTTTGACAACTGTGCACATGCAGCTTGCATAAGCTTCATAGCAATGCACTACCAATACATGAGCCTAATGTTTCCATGCCAAATGCAGGGCCACCTAGAGGGTTATAAAGCCCCCCAGCAATAGACGGTGGAGCAGTAGAACTGCATTATCTGGATTAAAAGAGCTCCATCCAGTACATTTGGGATGAGTTAGAGTGGCAGAACAAATTGCCCAACATCAGTATTTGACCTTTCTGATGCTCTTGCGGCTAAATGTCATCATATCCTCACAGCAATGTTCCATCATCTCATGTAAAGCCTTTCTGTTAGTGCAGCAAAGAGGGGCAATGTCCACATTAGACAGAAACTCCACAATTAAACTTTGCATAATTCAATTGTTAGTCTGTAAATAAAGTAATTCAGACTGGTTTGGTGTGAAAAGTTCAATTTCAGAGAAACATGCTCACATTGGTGGTGAATGGAACCAGATCTTTGAAGAGTTTAATGCCTGTAAAAGCTGCGTCACAGTTTTGAGAGGATTGTCATGATGAATAGATCTATGCGGTTGTTGGCCCCCAAGTTTCAGATTTACCTATTTGTAACCATCATCAACATTACGTATAAAATTCAAAAGACATGTTTAAGTCACATACACTGTTTTTTTTTTATAGTAAATAAAATGGCTATGATATGGTTTCCCTTACCACCACTGTGAAGAAATCTGAGCTTGTAAGTAACAGTTAACCAATGTCTAAATTATGCAGAAATTTAGAAGAATCGGTGGAATTCCCCTTTAATACCCCTGAATACAGAGTAGACATCAGATGAGCAGGTGTCTACAAACATTTGGACATATCGTGTAGCTCAGCACACATGTTCCGTGCATTACTTTTCTTTCTGTGTAGGTGTTACTCCAATTAACCCTGTGTTTCTTAAGAATCAAGTTCCTTCAGTGCTAGATATGTTCCTTCGCCATAGGTATGTTCCTTCAGCCATATGTAAGTTTCTTCAGTGCTAGGGACGTTCCTACAGCCATTGAAAAGTTCCTGCAACTACTAGTTGTGTTTCTTCAGCCCTTTGTATACTGTTCCATCAGTGCTAATCATAAACCTTCAGCCTCAGTCGTAGGTATGCTGCTTCAGCATATTCATATTCAGTATTCTCCTTCAACCCTAAGCATGTTCCTTTACCCTCATACCCTCAACCCAACAAATGTTCCTTCAGCCCTCTGTATGGTCTTTCAGCTCTATATATATTCCTTCAGCCATATTTATCCATTCAGTTCTAGGGATGATCCTTCAGCCATAGGTATGTTCCTTCAGCCCTAGGAATGTTCATTCAGTGCTAGATATGTTCCTTCAGCCTTCTGTAACTCTGAGCAGAGGTCCTTTAAAGCATTAAGTCCGCACAGGCTGGTTGAGACCCAGTATCTTCTTGAAGGCTTTCCTGAAGTCCCGGTTGAAGATGGTGTAGATGATGGGATTGACCGAGCTATTGCAGTATCCGATCCAGAAAAAAAGCTTGAAGAGTCCCTCTGGCGCAGCGCAACTCTCTCCGCACAGCGCGCCCAGGCTGTAGGTGAAGAAGAAGGGGAACCAGCAGAGCACAAAGCCGCCCATGACCACGGCCAGCACGAAGGTGAAGCGCTTCTCACGCAGCTGAGCCGCTCTGCTCCGGCACGCGGTGCGTGAGCGCGAGCGCGATGAAGGCGGCGGCAGTGGTGGCTGGTAAGGAGGTCCCAGAGGCGGAATGAGCGCGCGGCTCGTGGCCCACGGTGCTCGTCCTTCTCCACCACCTCCTCCTCCACCTCCATTCCCGTTGTGTCGCGCTCTCCCCACGCCGCTCTCCTCCAGGTCGATGTCGTCCAGCTCCTCGCGCCGCGCCTCGCTCCCTGAGCTGTGGCTGCTTGCGCTCTCCGTGTCAGCGGCGCGGCGGCGCGCGGCGCAGGCGTCTGCGCGCATGGCGGCCGCCGCCGTCGCCTTGGCCACGGCCGCCGCTATGGTGCCGTTCTGCGCCGCGCACACGGTGGCTGAGCGCTGCTTGGCCACGCGGTAGATCTTGCAATAGACGGTGACCATGATGAACCCGGGCGCGAAGAAGGACACGAGGGCGGACGAGAGGATGTACCACGGCTCGTCGTTCAGAAGGCACTCGCCCTCGCCGTGGCGCGTGAGAATTATGGGCGGAAAGGAGATGACGGCCGACACGAGCCACACGGCAGCGATGGCGCAGCGCACGCGCGTCGGCGTGCGCTTCAGGTTGTAGCGCACGGCGCGCGTCACCGACCAGTAGCGGTCCAGGCTGATGGCGCACAGGTGCACGATGGACGAGGTGCAGAAGAGCACGTCTAGCGCGAGGTAAAGCGCGCACCACACGCTGCCGAAGTACCAGTAGCCCATCACCTCGTTGGCAAGTGAGAAGGGGATCACGAGCGCGGCCACGAGCACGTCGGCGCACGCCAGCGACACGAGGAACAGGTTCTGGGGGGCGCGGAGAGCGCGGCTCGTCAGCACGGCCACGATCACCAGCGCGTTTCCGACGATGGTCAGGAGGATGAGGAGCGACACCACGAGAATGATGAATGCTGCAGCCACGTCCGCGTGCGGCCACGGCCGCGTGGCGTTGTTGACGCTGCCCGCGCCCCCATCGCCGCTGTTCGTACTGCTGATGGTGTCGCGCGTGGCATTGTCGTGCATCAAGTCCATGCTGCGCGCATTGTCCCGCAGGGGGTCCAGAGGGTGGTTGGACGGACGGAAGAAAGGACTGGACCCCTCGAGCTGAAGGGCGCGCACTCGTGCTGACTGTACAACAAACTGGAGGAGTGTGCGGTTTATACACTGTGAGTGGTCGACATGGTGGTCCGAGATGTAATCCAGGAGGGAGAGATGAGGGAGTGAGCAGCGGCAGTTCGCGCGAGCCTCACCTGAGCGCTGGAATGTTCTTTTTTCCTCTTTGATCCTGGACACTTCTATTTTCCATTATCTCGCGCGCGCTGTCAGTCTGTCTGACAGTAAGTCTCGCGCATCGCTAAAGTCGCGCTGCTGTCCGGATGGAATGTTGGAATGTGCGCTCGAGCGATAGCGGGGTGGGTGACGTCACGTAGCCCGCCCACTTCCACACACACACGCGCACAAACGTAGACACACGCACATCGCACACTCGTCACAAAAACAAAGACACGCGCTGACACACACACACACACACACACACACACACACACACACACACAGTGTTTCTTGTCATACAACTCTGTGTTATGTATCACCAAATATTGAACTGCACTCTCAGCTAGAAGGGATATCTAGAACTATTTAAAAAAAGGTTCTGTAAAGCATCAGATTCAAAAGTACACATAAGTGAAGAACCATTTCACCAAAAAAAAAACAACACATTGAGCTTTTAAATGTCATAGTTGTCATAGTTCTGTATCTAGAGCCACACTTTTATCTGTTCAGTCTAGACTTACCTAACAGGGTTCTATATACTTTTTGCGAAGCAAATTTTTGACAATATGTGGAACCTTTATTGACATTATTTTAAAAAATGGTTCCTTAAAAAATGATATACCACAGTTTTCATCTTGGATGAAGAACCATCCACCAAAAAGTGTTTGAGCATGCAGGTGGATCTTTGAATTACCACAGTTCTATATCTAGAACCCATGTCTTTACAAAAAAACTCTTTTTTTAAGTCCACTTAACTAAAAGGGTTTACTGACAAAATAATCAACATCAGAACACTTTTTTATGCTATCTAGAACCATTTTAAAAACATTATTTAACAGGTTTCCTTGTGTGTTAAGAACTACTTCACCAAAAACGTTTTCATATAGTTTTCATATAGTTTTCATATAGTTTGTGGAGTTATCATGGTTCTGTATTTAGTACCATTGCCTTTACTAAAAAAGCTTTTTTTGGAAGAACTATGATTTAAACAGAGATGTAAGTGTGTGTGAAGTTCTTTACAAAACTAGCACTAGGATTACCAAATAAAACAATTCAAGAATCACACAGACACAGTCCAAGTCAACAAATCGTAAAACGTACATGCACAAGACCAGAGAAAGGAAAGCTGAAACAAAGGGGTACTTATAGGAAGACTAATAAGGGAGTCATGAGGAACACCTGGGACTAACAAGGGGGTGTGGCTACAAAGGAGACACAGGTAGAGACACTAATGAACAGGAGGGGCTAGAACTGACAAGACACAAACAGAGCCATGTGCATGACATGTGTAAAAAGACTGTTCACAATTATTATTTAATTTCCACTGTTATGAAGCCCTGCTTATCTCAGAATGGAGTTCATATGTATGGCAGTGGTTCACAAAAGTGAATCCCAGTGCCACGGATAACCTCAGTGAGAGAAGAACATGCACAGCAGGGGGCTCTGGAAGTGTCTGGGCGATTAAACGTTCCATCACAGACCACGGAGTGTGGGGCTGAAAGCGGCACGCTGTGAACCCAAGCACTGAGAGCTCACACAGATTTTTCATTTGCTGCATTCTCACACTGTAGAGGTGCTGCAGGTCAGAACTACAAGCTCTCATAAAATACATACATATAAAACTACAGTGCACATCAAGACAATCACAACATATTTAACAACCTACAAGGAGCTCCCTGAAGGCGCTGTTTTGCCAAATACACACAACCCTGCCTGTCATGTTCTCGAAGAAGATTTGAGAACACAGCGTTCTGCTTTTCTCCGTTATGGAACTCCTTAAAAACATGGAAGTAATGGACGGAAACTCCTGCAGAAATGGTAAGAGTTTCACATTCTACTATGGCTATGCTTAGGGTAAGAGTTAGGTTAAGTTTAGAATTAGATTTATGCATAGTAGGTTGTTTAGGTGTAGGTTGAGGTTAAAATTAGGTTTAAGTGTAGTAGATGAAGTTCAGGTTTAGGTTAGAATTAAATTCAGGTGTAGTAGAAGTTCAGGTTTAGGTTGAGGTGTAAGGTAGGTTAAGTTTAGGTTTAGCTTCAGGTTCGATTTAGGTTGAAGTGTAGTAGATGAAGTTCAGGTTTAGGTTTTGGTTAGAATTAGATTTAGGTGTGGTAGAAGTTCAGGTTTAGGTTGAGGTCTAAGTTAGGCTAAATTTAGGTTTAGGTTTTGGTTAGAATTAGGTTGAAGTGTAGTAGATGAAGTTCAGGTTTAGGTTGAGGTCTAAGTTAGGCTAAATTTAGGTTTAGGTTTTGGTTAGAATTAGGTTGAAGTGTAGTAGATGAAGTTCAGGTTTAAGTCTTGGTTAGAATTAGATTCAGGTGTAGGTTAGGCTAAATTTAGGTTTAGGTTTTGGTTAGAATTAGGTTTAAATGTAGATGAAGTTCAGGTTTAGGTTTCGGTTTGAATTACATTCAGGTAATAACATTTGATTGGTTGTTTTGTAACATTCTCTGGGTTCTGTCAGTAATTTGCGCATATCTACGAGGGCTGATCTATATTTATTACAGGTTGTACAAAACCTGAAATGTTCTTTAAGTTGCATATGTACAGCGTCTCTCTTTTATCTAGAACTTCCAGTTGAATGCTTATGCTATGTTTTAACTTCATTTTAAGAGCATCCACACACTGTAAAAAAACCTCCTGTCTATAATATCCAGCTATTCTGTTCATATAGAAGATATGTCTGCTAGGCCTTCACTCGCTGTAAAATTTTAAAGTATAGCTGGAT
This sequence comes from Salminus brasiliensis, assembly GCF_030463535.1. Taxonomy (NCBI): domain Eukaryota; kingdom Metazoa; phylum Chordata; class Actinopteri; order Characiformes; family Bryconidae; genus Salminus; species Salminus brasiliensis. The sequence continues at coordinate 13,827,538 of NC_132879.1, forward strand.
TCCTTGCTCACCTGTTTAGGGCTTAGGTTAGTTAGGTAACTCTAAAGCTGCATTTTTGAATCTTTGCAATATTCTCCCATATTGACTACAGTATCACTGCTCAGACAGCAGTTTACTCACTGTACCCTACACTACACTACACTCTGCTTGGGTTGCAAATCCTTCAGAGCTGTGACTCCTAACCTTTGGAATTACTGTAGACCATAATCTTGCGAACCTATTGTTAACAATGTAATTGGTTTGTGAAGATTTCGTTTCTACAACCATATATCCAAAAGAAGAACTACCTTGAAACTGAAATGTTCTCTCCTCCATGTGCTGACAGGACCCACAATCATCATCACCTAAAACCTCTTAGGCAGTACTCTGCAAGTGTAAATATTTGTGTGTGAAATTATAACTGGAAAATAGGGAAGCTGAACCCATTTAGACTGATACTGTTTTCTGTGCTTTTGAATGTTTGTCTTACTACTCAAAAATCTCATTGGCTTATTGAGCAGCCATGTAGCCGCAAAAAAATAAAAACAATTAAGACATTTCTGAGCATGTTTAGGTTGCCAAAACTGCAGTTCTGAACAAATTTATTCAACTTTCATTGATCAGTCATGACTTTCTAATGAGACATGGTGCACCATCAAAGCTCTTCTCAAGAGATCTTTAGTAAAGAATGACTATGGATTACATGCACATACATAAAGAAGAAAATAAATAAAACTTCTTCAGCTGCTTCAATGTCTTTTAAGCTGATGAGCACACAGTTCAACCCAAGGTGAACTTCAGAACCTTGGTGAGTCTAATGAATACTGACATCTATCACATGCTGGTTCACTAGGTTTGAAGGTATTGGAGTCTACAAATCCAAATCCAAATGAAGGCAGTTCAGTGTGTAAAAGTGGAGAAAGCGCTGGTATTCTGGGTGGGAACCATGGGAAACATCCCCAAAGCTTCACTGATCCCATAGAATCTTTCAGCTCTGTGAGAAAATCCCAGACCCCATTGCTTTCACTCTTCAGCAGTCTGCCGCTTTGTCTAGACAAACCATGTTTAGAGAGTAGAGGGGGAAAAGATACATGTTGTACAACCTATTGAAAAATGTGGGGCAGGCACTATTAAAGGTGTTTTTCTTTTTATTTGGGAAATTGAAGGTTTTCTAGATGTTTATTGACATGTTTATATTTTATCAGATCACTTGCCTTACTGTTGCTGTCTTTACTTCTTTTTTTACATACAATGTTTCTTTAAAAAGGTATTTCACTGAATTTTAGCCTACAGATCAGGGCTATTCAATAGGATTGTCCATGTGTTCTATTCCTATTGGACACGCTAGACTCTGGGCATAATCTCTAAAGGTCTTTTTGTGGTCCCATACCTCAGCTCCTTACACTCAACCAAAACATGTTATATAGTTTCATAATGATAACTGAATAATACATGGTGAATACTGAATAATACAGATTTAGAAGGCACAGATTAGGTAATTTGTTTTGGTTGAACTTGTAAAATGTTCTGGTCTTTAGAGCTGCCATCTTGTTTAAAGCAACTTTGTAAACCCATCAAGAGGTTAAGGAACAGGGAGATATATTGAGTTAGAATCATAACTGTGGCTTTTTCACTTAAATTAACAAACTACGCTATTACATTTGTGGTTGTAGCGACATGCGGCTTCTACTGTTGGATGTGCTATCATAGTTCCAGAACAGAATTAATCACTTTAATTGATTTACATTAATCAGAAAGATTACATTTAATCAATAAAATAAGATTTGGACATTTTGGACATTTGATGTGTTGATGTAGAAGGAGGACAAAAGGGTTTACTGCAGGAAAGAGTGGCGGCCGTATCAGAGGACATCAGCGTTACCATTGCTACTCCAGCAGAGCGTCTGAGAGAGAAGTGTAAGCGTTTGCTGGGCTGCATCTCTATTACAGCATGACAGATGAGCCACCAGCTGATTTTAGGATGTGAATAAAAATAGAGGCTTTTATTTGTTCAACTAAACAAACACTGTGTATGAGAGAGAGAGAGAGAGAGAGAGAGAGAGAGAGAGAGAGAGAGGATGAGGTAATGAATCAAGATTAAAGGGTGCGAAAGAGAAGTTGACAGGAGGCATTCACCCTTTCTTGGTCTCCAGTGACCAGGCACCATCTGGGTCTGAGGTTCATGTGAATGTAACTGGCTCCTTTCCCTCTTTTTGTCAAAGGCTAACTGTCATTACTGTTGAGAAGCATCTCAAAGTGTAGCCTCAGACAGCAGATGCAGAGCTGCAGGCGTTTATCTTATTTTAATCAGAGCTCTTAATCGAGCAAAGCCCTTCAGGACACAGTCCTCCAGCACCGCTGATCTGCCTCCAAGAATTGAGAGCTTCTGTTAATCACCTTTTCAGTAGTCCCAATTAAACCTGGATTCATTCCTGCCCACATGTCTGGATCTGCTACAGTTTCACTGTGACACTGAAGCTGAGGACCTTCGTAAGTTTTGATCAGATCAACAAAAGCCAAGTTAGTTGTAGGTTTAAATTTACGCTTTCACAGGTTCTGCTCTGGGATTTTATTTCATCTTTACAGGCCAAACTAGAAAAGGAAATATAGAATGACCTCACTTTCAGGATGAAACTGTGATTGCTATGATATTTCAATGGGGTTCTGGTGTGTGGCCAGGTGGTTGCTAGGTGGTTGGTATGGTATTCCAATGAATTGCCATGGTGTTGCTAAGAGGTTGCTAAGGTATTGCTTGTTGGTTTTTGTGGTGTTGCTAAGTGGTTGCTAAGCGCTTGAGAGTGCTGCTTAGTGGGTGACTGGGTGGTGCTAGGTGGTTTTGAGGCAGTTGCTTTGGTATCCCAAATGATTCACAGGTGGTTGCAGTGGTGTTGCTGTGGGACCTCATGTGGTCTGTTAGGTGTTACTATACTGTATTTGCTTCACCAGTTTACAATCAGACAGAACATTCAAGATTTGGAATGACGTTGATATCTCAGAAACACCAAAAAACATTTAGTCTAAGCTTAAGTTTAATCTGGGTCTAAAAACCTATTAATGTAAAGAGCTGCATCCCTAAGCATGGATTATGTAAAAAAATGGACATTTCAGTGCTAACTGTGAATCCACACTGCTAGTTCTTTGGAGTCTAGATTTAGGCTTCTGGGATACTGGGAACACGGCCCCTGAAGTTGGGACTTACCTGAGACTTTTGCATTTGAGACTTGCTTGTACTTGCGAACTGGTGACTTGTTGACACTACTTAAACATATAAGAGTTTGAACAGTTTCACCCAATCCAGAGGCCTTGAAGACCTCCTATTATACTCCATTTTATTGTCTGTAATTCTATGATTTATTTCTTGTCTGCATGTCTTGTTTATATTGGCTTCAGCCCTGTTGTCACCTTATCAGCTTGTCTGCTGCCGTGGTGTTAAATGTAACACCATCTTCTGGAGAATCTATATTTGGTTCCTCACTCAACATGTGGCTGTGATGAGAAAACATTGAGATCTGAGTCGACTTGACTCGACTTGACTTGTCTTCATTACTAATCAGGCATAAAAAATGTTTCATTGCCTCTTCCTGACCACACATAAGTCTATAAAAACCTGCCTCTGCTGTCCTAGCTCTTCAGCAGCTGCTGGTAAACCTCAATGACATGTTGTTATTGTTTTTCTGCCTGGTTCTTATATTGGGCTGAGGAAAAAAGGGTGGCTCTTTCTGACAGGAGCCGGCTGTAAACAATATCTACTTCCCCTCCATCCACACCTTCTCCTTCCCCCGTCCAGCCACTACAAACTGAAACCCAACAACATTTAGAGCTGCCGAACCAACACAATACACTAGGACATGAGCTCACTTCCAGGAAAGCGGCTACTACATCTAATTAGCCACTTCTGGACTGTTGTTTACCTTTGCGTTCTTAACCCAGGCAAAAGCTATTAGAACTCGTTGCAGTTCAGAAGTAGGTTAGAGGCCACACCTGCACTGAAGTACATCTTGTGTTTTTGTTGAATTCAGATTAAAGACATTGTAACTGGCTGTGAGAATGTGAGTAATCTGGGGAGAAGAAAGCGTTTGGTTTGGAGTTTATTGGCAGGGAGGCTTGATCAGCTGCCACTGATTTCAAAAGTGATGTGTTGATGCATTGAATGTACCTGATTCAGATAAGTCAGTCATTGTTATTGTTTTGTCTTTCCTTAAGTTTGGCAGTGTCAATGTAATTCATGTGGAACTTCATGTACACATGGTATAGATTCAACTGAAGTGCATTACTTTTGTAGTGTATTACAGTATTAACACAAAATGTATTATATATTAATATGCACTTTAAGTAAAATTGTCCTCAAGTGGAAAACCCCCCAAAACTGCTATGAAACTCTATTGGATGATATTATTTACATCCCTAAATTTACACACACTAGAAAAAAGCAATTTGAGGCCAAACACAGCAGCTACTTTTGGAGAATATGGAAGCAGACCTAAAAAGGTACAAGATAATGCTGAGTTGACCAAAGCAAGGGCCGATGCAGTTATCTGGCACACAAGAGCCTTTGGAGTGACCAGCTACTTTAGTTAAACAATAGGGCCAACTGGACACCGAAAAGACCCAGAGGGCTGCAACGCTATATAAGTACTGTAAGTAAGCCAAACATGTTTTTGTGTTAAATTATGCTAAGATAGACTAAGCAATGCTATGCTGCTACAGTGGGCCATCTCTATGGCATAACCCAGCCAATTAAACTGAGCTTATGAGTTTTTCTTTCTCCACAAACCCATATATTAAAGAGAGAACAGTTTTTTCTTGAGATATAATAACAGGGTTATTATAGAACATAAAACACTCAATAAATTATTTTTAAAGATCTGTTTAATCATGGATATGGTTTGATTTGTCACAGTTCTATATAGAATCAATGCTCTTACTAAAGACCTATTGAGGAACCCATTTATTAGGGTGAATTTATACCCTGTAAATGTATTGTAGACAAATACACATTACACATCACATCTCCTGATCAGTGTTTCTGCATCTGTGTAGATCAGTGCAATGGTTCTACACCACTGATTTCTCATATGTGTGTTTGACTATGTAATGAGGGGTTCATTCACGACAGTCATGCTATGCAGTTGTGAAGGGATTGTTCTAGCTGACACAGTCTGAAAACGTCCTGCAGTGACATTCTCAATCACTTGAGGAACAGCTGCTCTTCTGTTTTTCCTTACATGCTCACAATGTGCATGAGCACCTTTGACCACAATTTCTAGCCCTGTTTACTGATGCCTCTCCCACAATTATAATCAAAGGTCACTTCAGGTCACTTCAAGCACTGTTCCTGTTAAAGCACCAGTCAGCGAAGCCTGCTTTGTTGCTGAAACCAATAATCAACCTTCTTTCAGAGTCACTACATCACTTCTTCTCACCATCTTGATCCAAAATCAAGGTTATGTTGGTCTGTTTAGCATTTGTATATAGTTAAACAGTTAACACACACTCTTAAATAATAGAGGTGTTTAGTACAAGAGATTTGTGAGATTAAAGATTGGCAAGGAACCGTTATATACTTTTCAAAAGTGGTTCTTCCATGGCATTGATCAAAGAACCATTCATAGCACCTACATTTTAAGAACATGGTAGGATGTTCACTGCTTACTTGTATGAAGCAGTGCACCTGTCTGAAATCAGCCTTAAACATCAGTCAGCCATAACAAGTATTTTACAAATTAGGCAGCAAGTGAAGTCCTGTAAGATCAAACAGTGAAGCTTAATTATTTTTTACATTTTGTTCAGTGCTATAGACTAGAAATACACCAGGCTGTCTAATCCACATTTTGAGCTTAGATTTTACAGACTCTTCGCCCTGGTGGTGAATCTGTCACTGCTAGTGTTTGTAACACAGTTTGATTTTATGGCTTTAGGTTAGAATAATTTCAGACCTCCAGTGGCTCAGGATGTGCATTTTGAAGTCCACATGCATGGAAACAAGTAGACTACAAGACTATACGATTCGATTCAGTGTCAGATCATTGAACCCACTGGTGTCACTGATAAAACATTTGCCTATCAAAAGTTCAGGAAAGCCTTTTTTTTTACATATTAAAGACTACACAGGTTTATTTTGAGGAACACATCATCATATGTGTCCCAGTATGATGGTTAAGTGACAGTGCTATCTTGGGAATAATGCCAAAGCTCACACATCAGCTCTCAACTCCTTCAAGTGTTTAAACCAATTCTGGGTTTGTCTGTTGCCAATATGTGCTTATAACTAGGATGACTATATTTTGTTTTTTAAAACAGAGGACACTGGGGACACATGTGATTGAGATGTTCTGACCATGGGGATTTAGGTAGGCCTATTTTGTAGGACCGCGGCAATGTTCATGTGTGAGGGCGGGAGGGAGTTAAATACCCCTAAAATCATGCAGCTGTATTAATGAGCACTAATACTAATTTACTCAAGACTAATAAACAGCCTTAATAGCCTTTGGCCTTTCATTTGAACTATATAAAAGCCACACAAATAAAATAAATAAAAAAGGTAAACTGTTTATATGCTTTACATAATATTTTGTTCCATGGCAATATAAAAAAAAAAACATAATGAAAAATACTGTTCAGTGTAAACCTCTTGGCGTGTCTGATGGGCTGTATTGGAGTGTGTGATTGATGTGATTATTTAGTCTCAACTTTTGGATCTCTCTAAATATTTGGTCCACTTGGTTCCACAAAGATGAAACAAGATTTTTTTTTTTATCTAGAACTGATTTTTGTTCATTTACATTTGTGTTCAGACATTTTAGGCAATCTGTCTCTCTCTTTTTTGAAAGCAGTTTGACCAGTGGTTACATGTAGATGCAGGTACATACAGACTGGCCATGGTAGTATGGAGGTCAGGTCTTGGAAAAAGATGTGTGATCAGCCTAATGTAAAAGTTTACAAAATAGAACTGCTATTATATCATTTAGACAAAATAAAAAAGAAGAGTACCATGGCTAATTGTTGACAAGTGTACAATAATGTAGTAATATCACAAATGCCTCGAAATGTTGCACTTATCACAGTCAAACATTATTAACCTAAAAATGTAATAAAGTATTGATCAAAAATGCCTGTTAGTTTAATGGACAATATTGCATAATTGTGCAATTTATTACATTATTATGTTTTATTAAATATATGTATTTATTCATTTATGAGTTAAATAATGTTATTACATTTCTGGGTTCTATTACATTACTAGAATATTGTGAGGAATGTATTTCACGAGCAGTGTAATATTCAGCTTGAGTAAAATCTCTGGACATCCGTGTGTTTTTAATGAAGCCTGGCAGCAGCTCCTTTGATATGGGCATATCAGTGTGTTGAATTTTTGTGTTAAACTGCAGGTCGTTGGTTTGCTCATTAGCAGCTTTTACCAGCTATCCATGTCCTTAACAGAGGAGAGACTATTCAGTGCATTAGCCTCGGATCCACCCCTGCGTTCAACCTGCAGTTTCACACTCTGCTCCCTCTGCTGCTGCTCTCACAGCTTCAGAAATCAGCCCTGCTGTAAAAGAACTGCCCATGTCCTTTTAATCTCTCTCTCTCCCTCTCCCTCTCTCTCTCTCTCTCTCTCTCTCTCTCTCTCTCTCTCTCTCTTTCTCTCTGCTTCTCTCTCTCTCTCTCTGACTCATCTGACTTTCTGTGACTAACTGACTCCTCCTCTGACTCTCTTACTTTTTAAACTGATTCTGACTCTGACTTTCTCTGATTCTTTTCTAAAATCTCTGATTCTCTCTTTGGCTTTCTCTTCGTCTCTCTTGCTGATTATCAATCACTGACTCTTTCTTCCTTTTTTTTTTCCTGAATCGCTAATTCCCTCTCTCTAGTTCGTTCACTGATCCTTTCTGACATTCTTGGACACTCTCTCTCTCTCTCTTTCTCTCTCTCTCTCTCTTTCTCTCTCTGTCTTGTTCTCTATTGGTCTCTATCTGTGCTTTACTGGCGATTACTTTGGGGGAATTTGCTGCAGAGTTAGCAATTAAGAAAGAGTGTGGCAGTAAATCTCTCTTTTTAAGATGATGGATTTGCATGATTCTAGGTGTAATGTGAACCATAAATTCAAAATTGATGAAACCTCAGACACTCAGAAGACATCATGTGAACAGTAGGAATAATGTGAGACAGGGTTCTGAAGCTAGAGCTGGTGAGAAAGCTGTTACTGCTGCCGAAAGGGTGAGTAGAAGCTCTTTGCTAGAGCAAAGCTCAATTTATCACACCAAGACTATCATGGACTTATGGAAGCAAAGGTTCTCACTGGAGAAACTGTCCTTAGTGCAGGACTGTGGGAATGAGAGCCAAACTAAAGGCAACCTTTTCCAAAGATTAGACTCACTCCTTTGAACATAGTCAGGTCAGGTGTTTTATAAATGTTCTTTATTTTGTTTTTAATGGATCCATGCAGTATGGAAGGCCTGACAGTGTGGAGGAATAAGCAAGGAGTGGAAATGGACAGGTGGCCAGTCTGAAGGGTGTTGTGCAAATTACTGCTAATGAAAAGGTCTGGTGATCTGCAAAGATTTTTACATGGGGTTTTAGCTGTTAAAGCTTTTGTGTTATCAATCTAGATGCCTGTGATATGTGATTTTGTTGGAAGAGACCCTTTACAGAGATATTTCACAGATTTTTAGAAGAAAGCTTTTTTTATTTACAATTGTGTAATTTTATAGTTGGTCATCCAAATCTGGCAAGCTATAATAACCTCAGGTGGAACAGAATCGAGAATATCTGGCCAGGGCTTATTTACCGTTGTTCATAGTTTATCTTCACTTAAAGGTCAGTTTTTATAGAAACTATGAACAATGTTGAGGTAATTGGATTAGTGTTGTGAGGACATTCTCTGTAATGTGAAGGAGAGGAAGCTCCTGTGTGAGTGGTGAGTTACAAATTCTGGTAGTACAGAAATCCCATGTTCAACCTGTTTAAATGGAGAAAAATTGACTCGATCTTTGATTCGCTGGACCACACCAAGCACGGAGGAAAGAAAGAAGAGCAAATAATTAATGTATTTTATTTTTTAGATGCAGAATTGTGCAGCCTCTTAAAGAAGTTTACAGCCCATTGCGCTGTACCTAACCTCTGTGGATATGGAAAGAAGACAACATTGTTTGAATGGTGGCTAAAGAACCTCAATTAACTTCCAAACAAACTCAAGCTGACCTGCAGACACAAGGTACAACAGTGACAGCCTGCATTATTTGTCGCCATCTGAAAAAACACGCCATTGTAGGAGACCCAGGAGGACCCCACTGTTGACACAGGGACATAAAAATTGATTGGCTTTTTTATTGAAGGAGGGACTCTGTAAACAGACTCCATGTTGAGTGTAACTCATATTTCCATATGCCATTCATATTTTATTGTGACCTCATGACCTCATGACCTAGAGCAAATATGGATCTTCATTTTTCTATGGTATGGTATAGTATTCAATCCTTCTTGCAGCAGTCCCAACATTGCTGCAAAGACAGAGACAAGCTTTTTTTAATATGTGTCAGGCCAGACTGAGAAAACCAAAAGACATCAGAGTAAGCATGTACATGTGCTGAGAAATCCGATTTCTGAGCTAAAATTAAGCTCTCTTTTATGGATTTTTGAATCAAATTTCTATGCCTTAATCCAATCTAAGAAATCAGAATATGTTGTTTACATGACCACTTGAATAGTCATATAACTGCAGAAATCTGATTATGATCGGTTTATTGAGTGCATGTAAACACACTTGTGTACTTGGAGAAGTGGTTTTCTGAAATGAGTGTAGGGGTGCCAATATTTTTGGCCATGGCTGTATGCCTAGGATGTCACACTGCATGAATTTGCTGTGTTTGTCTATCTGACCTGCTAAATAAACGTTTTTGTTTTAAAATCGAATCTAATCTAATCTAATCTCTCTCTCTCTCTCTCTCTCTCTCTCTCTCTCTCTCTCTTCCCTCTGTCGATCTCTCTCTCTTTCTCTCTCAATAGCTGGAAATAACTCTATGAGCTGTCAGGGGTGTGTTGAATTTCTCTAACCAAGGTCAGTCCAAAGAGACAGAGGGAGAGAGAGTATAGGTGCAGGTGTCTGGTGTTTGCTGAGTAGTGTTGTAATCTCATTCTCATAGTCTTATTTCTTTTTGTCCTGTGTTTTTGAGCTGAGTGATCAGTGTGTGTTTTTCTGTACATTTACAATTCCATGTTTAATTTTAGTTTCAAAAGCAAAATCATTTTTAGGTTTGTATTATGTGCCATATTTGTTTTACAATTAAATTTGTTTATTTAATGAAATAGTTATAATCTTAAATATAGATGACAAATATTTACAAAGATTTGTATGTATCACAATATTATTTTTATTATTATTACTAGGGATGTCAAAACAAACAAACAGAGTTTAGATAAGATGTGCTTCTGATTAATAAGGAGAAACAAATAAACATAAACATAAATAAATATGTTAGTATATAAGCAATGACTTTGTTAATAAATAGTTTACAATTTACTGTGTTCTGACCTAGTTAAACATATGAACAATTGATCTTCACTTGAACAATATTGGAGGTAATATAACTAAATACATACGACTGAAGAAATGTCTTTAAAATCATTTGTAAAATGTAGTTCATAGAAATGCAGTTTCCTTCTAATGAAAAAGTTTGGACACCCCCACATTTTACTACTGTACTACTACGTATTGCTACTAAAAATGTCTAAAGTTAGAATCAGGTGCAGCACATCAACTGCAGATGATTGGAACATGGTTAGAGGGGATGTTGGAGGAGTCTGTCTTATGTTAACCACAGACATTTAGTTTGGGTTGCTCTTGATTGTTGAAGTGAGTGCGACCATTTCTAATCTACCATTAGAAAGAAACTGTGCATGTCTGATTTCAGGGGAGATGCGGGAGATGGAAACCTTTGCCATAAAATAACACATCAATTCAAAGGCAAGACTAAAGATTATTCTATTCCAGAAGCTCTGGTCTTTGTCTAGGTGTTCTCTAGGTGCAAACTTTAGACTTGTTTTACAAGTTTTACCATTTTTAAAACATTTTATAAATGATGTTGAAGACATTGTTTAGTTTTATGTGTTTGATTATGTTACCCCCCATCTCCCACTATTGTTAAAATGAAGATCGAATGTCAGTGTTTACATATGTTAAAAAAGGCTAATTGGGTTCATTGGGTGTTTTATTTGTGTGTCACCACAAATGTGTCACCAACATTGTTTTTTTTTTGTGTAATGCAGTCAGTACCAAGCTGTTATCAATGAAGATGTCAACTGATGGTCAGATAAATGATAAAGAATAAATACTTTGTTTGTTTGAGTTATTTGTTTGTTTAAATGCTGAACATATGACAGATGGCCATTAGTGGAAAAGCTTGTGATTCCTTTTGTGCCCGTTCACCTTTCTGTTCATTTAAATGACGGACATGGTGTTATGATGCTTTATCCACATCAGAGCCTGTTGATACCCTGCAATATTTATAGGCTTCATCCCTAATGAGGCATGCTAGTACTGTCTGTGTGTGTGTGTGTGTAAATGAGACACATTTTTATATAAGGACACAACTACAATATTTGATATCTGTTATCAGGCCCTGTTTATAATGCCGCATAAGAACCATTCTTACAATTTTACTATAAATATAGAGAGTAAACAATACCACAGATCCACGCATCATTTAAGTGAACAAGTTGGAGTAATTCACAGAACTGTTAGGACCACATCTTAATCCTTGGATGTATATGCTTGACTGCTTGACATTTTATTAACACCAGTTGCCATATAGCACTAAACATTAGCAACACAGCTGGCAGCAATTTCTCACCAAGTTTGCTTGCAGTCCTCATTATGGAAGTGCAGCTGTCAATAAGAGAAGTTTCATTATCTGTATTTGTTTCTGAAGCTGTTTAGTTCTCAAAATATCTGTTTCTGTATCTATACTCAGATATTATTTAACTTGGTACATTTGCCAATAAGGGTTTGGTACATAAAATGAAGTGCCATGGACCTTCATTCAAAAGCAAAACCTACATTAATAAAGCAAAACTGTAAAATGGGCCACTCCAAAACTGTTATGTAACAGTTCTGACTCATTTTTGACACCCTCAAAATCACCCAGTTCACAAGCAAAAACAATTCAAACTAGGCTACCTAGTTTGTACCTAGAATATGACAGTGAGGCTAAAAAGGCTACAACCTAATGCTAGACAATCAAGTGAAGCCTCGCTAGGGGAAGGGTTGACCTGAGGAAGTGCTGCTGCGGGTATCCGTGTAAATGCCAGGGGACCAGTAAAAGCAGAGCTTAATCACTGTTTTTACAAGCGCTCAGTAAAAGGAAGTCAGCTATTTTTATTTGAAGTAACATAACCGGGTGTAAATAGGCTTGCTAAAGCAACATTATGTAGCATTTCTCTTTAAAATAACTTTAAATTAAATAACTGTTGTATATATTTACAAATGGCAAATTTTTAATTTTCCTTTTTCCATGGCTTTAGATTTGTAGCTCTCTAAAACACTTCAGCAATGGACCGCCACAAATGGCAAACCTCTGTTACTGCTGTCTGTTTATATTTAAGGCCAGTTTATACCTAGTGTGGACACGGATGTGCATTGCTCAATGTCAATACGTTGACCCTGGCAACCAAGTACTGTGACGGCAGAGTTGTTCAAACACAAACGTGGAAACTGTTCTTTCCCACACTGTACAAACAAGTTACAAAGGAAAGAGACCCCAGTGTTTATACATAAAGGAATTTTGGGATTGCATAGATATCTGGGTGAAGGTTAAGTTACAAGGTTCTCTCTTCTTCAGAGATCATATTATATGTGATGTTTGCATAAAAAATGCAAAATCTAGTTTGTTCTTTATTTGTTCACATTATTTAAAAAACAGACCCCCAATGTAAACACACCCTGATGGAGCTGATTGGTTTTGCCAGTGTGTGTGATTGTGCTCTTTGTAATAATAATAAATAATAAATAGATTAATCGATAGATCAATAGTTGCAGCCCTAAATGGTATGACAATTTTGCCACAGAGTGACAATATTTATATATACATTTATAATTTCAAGCCTTGGCAATCTCACAACCAGTATGTAATCCAGCTAGTGTGGCCACACTTTCCTGCTGAAGTGACCACAGTTGTAAATTTGCTCCAGCTGTCTTACAATAAGCCTCGGGCTGGTGCACTTGTCCAGTCAATGTGAGGTATGGCAGTCTGGGCATCAGAGCAGTGAGGATTTACGCACAGCCCCTTAGTCTTCGTTCCTGCCAACACACCATCACCTCATCACAACAGCCTGCTGGACTTGGCAACAGCTCGTGTGATCTGTTTTTCTGTGCAAGGCTTGTGACAGTGGAATTCTGAAGGAATACTGCCAGTTTTCAGCCAAAGATTTTTCTGCAGGTTTTTAAATTGTATTTTTCTACATTTATTGTTGGGTCTTAATCCAGGATGTTTACAGATGTGTATTGATTATGTTGTAGTTGTATTCTTAACTACCTTATACAGTATTGTGTTAATGTAAAAGACCACCATTCCTTTATTTACTTTCCAGTCATTTCTTGGAATGAATCATGAAAAAATAATTATAAACAAAAGAAAATTATACAGAAGCCCCAAATACTAAATCCGATATCTACGTTTTTAGTAATCTTTCTCTTTATTACAGTTTCTGTTCCTTTTGTGATTCCCTTTCAGTAAAAAAAAAAAAAAACATGCAGGGAGATTTCTCCACACCTCCAAAGTTCAGTCTTAGAAGCCGGAGCATTTTCTGCTCCTCACAATCTAAGATTGTGTTCTGGACTCTGGTATGGTCTGTGCCTTATTCTAAGAACAGCAGCTTCACCTGTTTGATTTGATCAGATGTTCTTCTTTTTCTTTTTTTTAGTAAGGGCTTCTTGATCAGCTCCACATGCATTCAGACCAACACAGCTTTAAGCATTCTACTCACTGTGAAAGCATGCACAAAAACACCTGTGGGTGTTTCCAGGTCTTAAGCAAGAGTAGAGCTTGATTTTGTCCTGTCTCTTAAAGATGGAAGCTTTCACTGTTTTTGAACTGATTTTAAAAAGTCCTGTTTTTGGCTTTGATGTTCCTTTGAAGACCTTTGATTTTCATATTCCTTATGCAAGTGGAACATATTTATACAGGAGAAATATCTCCTGCAAAATGAGTACATTTATACATTGTACACTTATACATTGCTTATATATTGCTGTTTTGATAGCTATTGTAATGTTTTCTGGCTTTTGCAGAGTACTGTTTGTTTTCTTGCCGTGTATTGCGTAGTTCTAGCTGCAAAGGCTTAAGAGGAATGGTGATCAGGTGCTTCTTGGTCTTGATATCTTGATATATATGTTGCATCTATAGCATACAGGAAGTTTGAGTTTACTGGACTGTACATTACTTGGTAAAGCAGTTAGTATTTAGTTTTAAATGTTGAGTATTTTTTCAGCTGGTGCCTAAACATACAGTATAATTGCCCTCATGTGAACGTTTACTTTTCTCCTTACTCAGTCTCTTCTTAATCGACTTCATCAGTCTTGGAGAAAAGTGAGTTCAAAGAGCGATGATGTGGTTTAACTTTAATTTTGCATTATTGATTTGTCCCAGTCTGCTGTTGATGGCAATAATGACTTATGCACACATTGGCAATTAGTTAAGGAACCATATATTTATTATTAACAGCACATAGCATAAGCAGTGTACTGAGAAAGGCTCTCAAGGCTCCCCACAGAACAGATGTGAACAGGAACAAGACTTCTATTTGTTTACTAAGCTAATAAGGTCCCTGGGCAAAAAAAAAATAGTCACCTTGTGATTTTAAGGTAGTAGCAACATCAGGATGGCAAGGATGGTCAGGGTGATAAATATCTGCAGGGTGTGCAACCGGATTCATAGATTGAGGTTGTACAGTGTAGTGAACGTCTTGTTTGACGTGTGGATGTTAATGATTGGCAAAATGAAGTGATTGCATTTGGGCGTGCCAAAAGCCATAGTGTGAAGGAAGTAACTGAATTTGCAGATGTATCAAAGTGTGTGGTCACACGGGTCTACCAGCAGTGGCAAAAATCCCAGTCTGCAGGTAATTCTTGTCAGAAATCTATGCACCTCGTAATCACTACTTCTACTTAGTAATTAAACATATTTATTATATTTATTGTATTTATCGTATTGTCTTTTTAGTTTAATGTCACCTATGTATGCACGTCACACTTTCTGCAGTCTGTCCTGTACTGTATTGTTTTGTCCTTGTTTTTTTGTTCCATGTTGCACCTTTTGTTCTGGGAAAAATGCAATTTCTGCATTTTGTACTTGTACAGAGCTAAACCAACAATAAAAACCCAACTGACTTGACTTTACTTGAAAGACAAAATAAAAAAATGGACAGGGACCATCAGCATGTTTCATAGCTTGTGACTGAAAATCCCTTTGCTCTAGAATGACAAGAATTTCCAGTAGACTAGGATTTCTGCCACTGCTAGTAGACCTGTATGACCGTACACTTCGAGACACCTACAAATTCAGCTGCTTCCTTCAAACTATGGCCTTTGGCACATCCTGTAGCAATCATTCTTTTTTGCCAATCATTAACATCTGCTTTGTGTGGCATTTTCCACACATCCAACGCAACATTCACTGCACTGTCCCACCTCTTCTTAAGAGGGACATTTAAATGAATTGTAGAAGGGTTGTAAACAAGAAATTGCAGAAGCTGTGTAGTAATGTGCCATTTTCATATTTTGCAAATGTATTTTTTTTTTCAGTTGTTTGCGTTTATCTTCAGCTCTTTCTTGAATAGCAAAAGGTGATTTAGAAATGTCCTCCATTTCATTGCAATGTTTATTTTAGTTGTTCACAAACATGTGAAAAGGGAAACACTGTGATAGATGTATTGTGCACATTTCTTCAAGTATCATGAGAAGAAAAGATTTTTAACACTGTGCGCTCCATTAATTCCACACATTAAGGTGCACACATTTATCAATTAGCTTGATATATATACTGATATCTTCTCTTTCTCACTGTCTTTACTCATCACACTTATTTTGACAGTCATTCTGACTCAATTTCTCCCATCTCCCCAGCTAATCTACTTCTCTTTTCCTTCTTTCCACTGCCTCTCACTTTTTTATCTTCTCTTCATTCCCTTGACAATAGAATACAGTAAAGCTCTTTTTTTTTCTTTTCTTTTTTTTTTTTGCTGACGACAAAATTTAGTGCTGACGTTCACTCTGTCCTACCCGAATAGACATTCAAGGGCATATATTATATATTACAAATTAGATTAGATGATACATTTCTCAACATTTTGTGCTTTTACTGTTCACAAACCTTGTAGAAGCCATACTGGACAATTCTTTCAAGTTAGCGTATCTGAAATGTTATGTCACTTCTAAACTGCTGTTTCTAGAAGCAAGGTTGAGACTTGCTGAATTGCTTGGCCACTGCTTCAGTGTTTTGACTTAACTAATTAGCAAATTAGCCAGGCTACACTTCCAGCACATCTACAGTTCAGAGTTACTTTTGAGACACATATAGATCTGCTATTTTCATTTAAAGTTCCTCATTGCTCACTCATTCATGTGTAGAAAGCTGTGTAATTACCACACAAATGTGTACATCATTTAAAGGAGAAAACTGGTATGAGGAGAATCTCATTAAAGATTTGCAGTCAGAAATGTTTTGTAAGAAATAAATGTCTTCAAATACACTCTATAAGTGCACAAAAGCAGCTGTTGTAT
Organism: Salminus brasiliensis; assembly: GCF_030463535.1. Classification (NCBI taxonomy): domain Eukaryota; kingdom Metazoa; phylum Chordata; class Actinopteri; order Characiformes; family Bryconidae; genus Salminus; species Salminus brasiliensis. Next base: position 13,844,291 of record NC_132879.1, read on the forward strand.
GGCAGCACTCGTATCAGAATTGATGACTTAAGCAGGTGTTGATGGTAAATTAAATTAAATCATTAAAAGTATCTCCATAATAGGTTTTGCATCATAGACTGGAGCAGGACCTTTGTATGTGTAATTCTTCACATAGCAGCAACTGAAAATGGGGGAGGTGCTAATTTAGCAGTAGCCAGGCATGATATTAAATTAGATTTTCACACATTTATACATTAAAAAAAATCAATGAGGTGCACTTAGCAATGAGGTGAATAGTGCTTCTCTTCATGTTATGGTTTTACTGTTGGCCAGATTGTGAATAAGCTAGCTTTTTAGCATTTCATGCAGTTCCCTCACTTCACCGCAATGTCTCTAGCCACAACTATTGCTAGCTAAAAACAAATGCTACTACTATTAAACAAAATTGCTAAATGTTGCACAGCTGAAAGACACTATAGAATTCCTAACTGCACCAAAATTGATTAATCTTGGTTGATTGCTTTAAAGGTTTTACATGGTGTGGAGGCTGTTTAAACTCATCTAATTTACAACAATAAATCTTTAAGGAATAGTCATTTAAAAGTTTCCTTGTGTAGGTTCTTTAGGGAAACAAAAAGGTCCTTGGATAGCATGGTTAAAAATGATTAACATTTTTAGCATCTGGAGACTCCTGAGTATATCTGTGTCTCCTGTTGTGATTCCAGACCCTTGCTATTCATCTCTCTACCTCCTTCACCTTCTGATTCTGCTCCAGGCCTGCTGCTTTGGCTTTCATGCCAGCCATGCCCAGTCCACAGAACATACGCTGCATAATCAGAGAAAGTATGGTGTCTTAGTGTCCGCTGCCAGAGTGGCCACCAGGGAAGGTCCCTGGTGGATGGCCAAGCTTCAGGTGGCTGACGGCTTCTTCTTGTCTGACCTGCCTGTCTGCAGGCAGCAGTGCATTAGCAGTCCACATTGAAAGCACCAGCTGTGTCCTAGGAGCAATGATACTGGCAGGGCTGTGTATGCTGAAAACTTCAGTGGACAGAATTTAATTAGTTTCTCAACACAGTGATCTTTTTATTCATTATTGCGTTATTAAATTCTTAAGCTCTAAGATCTAAATGATTTTATAGGCCTAACTCCTGGTACAGTGTTTTCATATTGTCGCCCTCCACCCCCCGTAACACCGTCATTTTATAGTTCCTCCAGTGCGTGTTTCAGAGGAGATACCTGTCAGCCTGATGAGATGGGCTCCTTCCCCATGTGAATTGTTTGGTAGGTATTAACCACTAAGTAATTTCCTTGGCTAAAGGTAGTCTTAACATCTTGAGCCCCTGCATCTTCATATGTGGACGTTACATTTCTGCTTCTCTGTACCATGATACATTTTTTTTTTTTTTTTTTAACTTTGACCCTTAAGCCTCATATGGAGACACTACATGTACCTCTACTTTGCTGCATTTCAGAGGAAAATATTGTATTTTTTACTCTGAAAACATTTGTTTGTCAGCCACTTACTCTAGAACTCTATAACTTTGCAATTGTTTCTTTATTTATCACACAGTACGATAGACCTTTTGTCCTCATATGAGGACATTGTTTTTTGCAAAAATGACTTCCTGTACGAAACGAAAGCTTAGTTTTATACCTGCTAGGTCCTACGAATCCCAAATGGCTAAATTAAAAATGCACACCAAGCAAAAGTCTGTGTCTCAGGAGGTTAAGTTAAAATGGTGAGTAAAAAGATGTAACCCCACTCCCTCCTGCATACAGCAATGCTTTTGTAGCCTTTTCCAGTTTTATGTGTCACTAAATCATGTCTTCTGGGGTCATCTAAACATTGTTTGCATCGAGGCATAGTTTACATTAACCAATCTTTTTGGAAAGCACATATTTGTCAGTAATCAAGCTTTATGTGGCTTTACTGGATGGGTTAAGCACCTGTTGAACTCAAATTTCCAATCTCATCTCTTTAATTGAAACAAGTCATTAACACAATGGCTCGCTTATCTTGTCTAGCCCGCACTATGGATGTTCACTCAGAGTGTTCAGTTAAAAACACATAGAGTTTGACTGTTTAGATTGTGTTTGTCTTTTCACTTGTACATGCATGTCCTGTTGACTGAGCTAGTTTGATGATTTTACATACATTTGACTGGTGTACTGTGGTTGGTTAGGTAAGAGATGCTCCTATTTTTACCACTGTACTGGACTTTCACTGGGACCCTTTTGCTTCAGTAGGAAAAGAAGCAGAAACACATCTGTCTTGCTGAGTCATAGTGAGCTTGTCAGCCTCATCAGAATAACAGATAAGAGCATCTTTGATCAATCAAAATTTTGTGGAGTTCAGCTGGATTTCCGCCCACACTAGGATATATCCTAGATTGGAGGCAGCAGACTGTATGAGAGCGTAATAGCACAGAATATTTTTTTCAATTTTTTTTTTTTTTTGTTCAGTTGAAATGTGGTGAGACAGCGAGAAAGGTTTGCTGTTATTTAATAGTAATAATAATGCGAAACAGCAATCGACAGAAGTAGAAGAAAATGTGAAGTTCTTTTCTTCAGAAAATATTTGCACAGCAGATAACACAACAGATCCATCATCGGTATACAGTAATCTTCTACTTCTCCCTGTGTAGCTCCTCTGTGCATGTTTTTTCCTGATAAGGCATTCTGTGGGATCCTCCAGTCTGAAAAGCTCTGCAATGTAAAATGGCACACCTAGCACTGATGGCCTCGCCTCTCTGAAGATATCGACAGAGATCTTTTGCATTGCAGTCTAAGCACCTATAATTACTATAATACACTTGATGGTGAATTCTCTAAGAAATATTTCCAAAGGAGTATTTTCACTGGCACAGAAAATAAATGACCCCTCTCCAGGACATCAGAATGGAGAAGAATCATCATCACTGAATTTTTCATCCTTTCATGCTACAAGACAAATGACTTCACAAACATCTAAGGGTTTTCACTGTGATTATGAAAGCGTCTCTGAGACAGCATGTGGCTGGTATAATCTGTGATTCAGCCATGGGCAGGGGTCTTGCCCCTTGCGCTACCCAACATAAGCAGATTCTCAACAGTTTTATTCCTTATCTCTCGTTAGGCTTTTGAAGTACAAATTAAACAAGCTGTATAATGGTAGAGTAAGTTAATAGAGTAAATGCGACAAAGCAGACTTAAACCTGTAAACCTGTGTAAATGTTTATGGCCTAAATTAAAGAGGCTTGCAAAAGTATGCAACTCGGATTAAATACCAAATGATACTTATTTAATAATATTTTGTGCTGGGTCATATTTTATTTTAAAAACATTCATTAAACATTAAAAACATTCAACATTCATTCATTCAAAGTTCTATCTAACAATCAGCTCTTTTTGTGAAATAGCTGAGGCTATATTAACATTTACATTTACATTTACATTTACGGCATTTAGCAGACGCTCTTATCCAGAGCGACTTACAAAGTGCTTTGCTATTTACCCAAGAAAGCCTTAGCTAGTTAGAATAGACTAATAATTCAAAAGATACCTCTAAGCTTAGACATTACTGAGCACAAGTCAATAAGGTGACCATAGTACTATTCGTCCAAGTACTCTCTGAAGAGGAGGGTCTTCAGTCTGCATTTGAAGACAGCGAGCGACTCGGCCGTTCGGCCACCCAGGGGCAACTCGTTCCACCACTTTGGTGCCAGGACAGAAAAAAGCCTGGACGCTTGTCTTCTGTGGATTTTGAGGGATGGCGGGTCGAGCCGAGCCGTCCTTGAAGCTCGAAGGGCTCTTGGTGCGGATCGGCTTTTGACCATTGCCATCAGATACGGAGGGGCTGGTCCGTTCTTGGCTTTGTAGGCCAGAGTCAGGGTTTTAAATCTGATGCGGGCAGCTACAGGAAGCCAGTGGAGAGAACGCAGCAGCTGAGTGACATGGCTAAATTTTGGGACACTGAAGACGACCCGTGCCGCTGCATTCTGGATGAGTTGCAGGGGCCTGATGGTGCGCAGAGGGAGACCAGCCAGAAGAGAGTTGCAGTAGTAAAGTCTGGAAGTGACGAGAGACTGAACAAGGACCTGGGTGGCCTCTCTAGAGAGGAAGGGTCGAATTCTCCGGATGTTGTACAGGACCAAACTGTTCAAACTGATGGCAAACTGTATTCGTTTCTCAAATCTGAGCTGGTGAGATGACTGTTCACACTGTTATTTGCAAGTGATCAGATCAGATTATTGTGTCCGAATATCACAAACCTATGTGCATGGGTTGCTGTGGTAACAATAGGTGCTTATAGGCGAGTCTAATCAATCAGCGGCCATCTTTGCAAGTCCGTCCGGGCAGTCGTTTCCAGTCACACAACACTTGTTATGGTTTAAAAAACATTCTAAATCCCTGATAAAATCTGACAAAAACCTTGGTGTGTAGTGCTTGGCTATACAATGCAAATTTTTGGCTTGCACGCATTTCCACATCGATGGGGGCTTTCCCGACTAGCACTTCAATCCTCCTCCACTCGTGGTGTAACCAGCAAGCTGATTGGCTCTTTTTGTTGAATGGTGGGATTTTATCCATAAACAGATGCCATGGTGAGCGTTGGAAGAAGAACCATTCCTATTTCAACTAGTGGCCGGTCCCCTCTTTTATAATGCCTCTGATTTTACATGCAAAAGCAGGAGGGATGGGGGTCACATTAGATTTAACTTCAAGTGGCGCAAAATACGCTTTGAAATTGGACTGAGACGTATCTGTACAAATCCTATTGTAATCACATTTCAAACCAACTGTGACATGATTTGCAAAAAATCATGTGCTTCTTTTTGTACAATCTAGATATGCCAACAATCTGTCTGGCAGTCTGAACATAGCCCAAGACCACCTTAGTTCAAGTGGCTTTGGTTAGATCACTGGTGAATCCAAGGGAAATTTATATTATTTTCCTTTGATTTGGTTAGACTCATATGGTACTATGCATGGTTTGATTAGCCTGGTGCTGTAGTAGGTAACACAGCTGTTTCATCTTGTGTTTGGTGTGTCGTTTTAATAAAAGCCATTCGTAACTAAAAGCTTTAATACCTGTTCCTCACTCTTTTTCTTTGGCTTCATCAGACTTTTAAAATGCCACATTATTGATCTACAGTACCCTAGACTAAAGGCAGGGTTGTAACAAAGCAGCATTTTTTGTTGGTGTTTCTTTAAAGATCTGCTGAGAATTAATACATTTTCACTTTGAAAGATTACTTTAATAGCGTATGTAAAAGGTGGTACAATCTGTTGTTTAGGGGAATTAAGCTGTCTAAACCTGTGCAGACTTGTACAGACTGATTGCAGATTTGCTATTATGTTGGCCAGTCATGTAACCACTACAACTGATATCACTGATCATTATCTTGAATCATAAATAAATCTTTAAAGAGACAACTGATGTCATACTGGAAATTATTCAGTTCCTAAACGCAGTGAAGGTAGAGGAACAGAGAGAAAGTGAGAAAGACTAAAAGTAGGGTAAAATATAGTCCAGGGACATGGTCTGGCATTTATATTTAGGTGAAGCTCTCTGCTGCTTAGTCACATACTAGACAAGATAAATGCACAAGAAGAAAAATGCAGAAAAATAAGCAAACAAGACAGAACAGAACCGTACTGTACTGTAACAAAAAACGAACAAAAAACACAATACTTATAAATGAACGTTTATGGCTGGTGCTCTTATCCAGAGTGACTCATGTGACACAGGTAAAAGGATGTGGGGTCTTGTCCAAAGATTCTTATTGGTGTAGTGCAATGTAAGTGTCCCAGAAATACATGGAATTAAATTCATCAACATTGAGTTAAGGTACAAACATGTTTTTCTTGCTCCTGTAAAGTTACCCTTTTTGTTCTGGATTTGTTATGACAGTGATGATGCACCATTTGGAGGCACTTGTCCTATTTCTTCTGGCAGAGTGATCCTATATTTCAGGAATCATTCTGGCAGGCATCAGAATTGTCATCCTCTTTTTCAAGCGTCCTACCCACTCTTCCGTCACTCTCCCTCTCCCTCTTGCTTCCACCATCCTCCCTTGCTCCTTCTTCACTGATGTGTGTCCACTCCACACTCTCTGGCCATCTGGAGGTGTGTCACATGTATATGCCTCACAGTTTTTGGGTGATATAGGAGGTGACAGGGTGCTGCTGACTGTCAGAGACAACGACATGGAAGCAGCAGGTGCAGGTCACGGTCCGACTCTTTACACATGCGGTCCACATGTCACAATCAAGTAATGTGTCTAAGGCTATGTCCATGCTACAATGTTTTCCTTAAAAATGGCATTGTGGATGTCCAGAGCAGCATTTTAGCTCTATATCAGAACTAATTTGCATCCACACTAACATGGCTGAGCCAGCTCTGCTCGTTTACAGGTTCGTGTTTATGTTTTTTGTCCTCCCCATACAAGAATTTATATGAGGGTGTTTCTTGCTCCTGGATTTGTGCTTTGAGCTATCCCTAAAGGACACGCTTTAAACATGCATTTCTGGACAAGCTGAGAACCCTTTCTAAAAATGAAAGAACTATGTAGACTGAGGTGGTAGATTAGTATTACTGGATTTTACATGAACATGACTCAAGTTATGCAATGTTATGCAGTCCTCCTGCCTGGTTCACCAAAGTTACATAACGCAGTTAGCACCGTACCAAGCCTGGAGTCACAATGATGTCGAGGCCATTATGCTTATTACAGTCAGTGGGGCATGATAATAAATTTGAAGCTGTTTAAATGCTACATAGTGTTGTTTTCAACTGAGAAGCAGCGTGAACATACACGCACAAATAAACAAACCACTCTCCTGGGGTTTACAGTTTTAATGTTAATGTAATTTATGACCTCAGATCTCTGCAGGTCTTTTTGCAAGCTGATGCAGAGCTGGTTATGTAACAACCAGTCAGTTTGAGTTTGAAAAGTGTAAAAAAAGTAAAAACATTTTTGGGATTTTACAGGAGCATTACCTTACTGATATTTAGTTCTACCTATACATATAATGCATAGAGTGGCTATTTCATACATTTTCTGCTGACTAAATAAAAAATATATTGTTCAGAAACCTATAGAGTAGATTAAACTTACACTCAAATCAAAAGTGCTACAACTCCAAATATATGTTACTTTAAAATCCAAACTGAATAAACAACAAACCCAAATGATCCTCAAGTATTTAAAAAAAAAAAATCCACTGCAGTTTCTGTGAGCAGATGGTAAAGGATGATGGGACTGAGTGGAAACAGTTATATGTTAAAAGTTTGTTCTTATAAAAAGGAAGAATTGCGCTCAATCTTTCAGTGAACCTAAGAAAATCAATACTTTTAATATTTGTGGATGGAATAATTCAGTAGATCAATATGAAGTAATGAACAAATCCTGCGGCCTTCTGAGATTTCTTTTTACATGAGCAACTCAGCAGTCAGGAGACAGACGAGAAGGTGAGAGAGTTTCAGTCCATTTTGTGGCCAGTGGTGATTACACAGCACAACGTTAGTGACATTTCAATGAGTGCAGTGAAGTCATGGAGTCCACAAAGCTGAAGCATTTCAGCAGGTTACGCTATTTGTGTCAGCTTCTGCAGTATTTCAGAAACATATTTCACAGACTGTGTAATTACAGATGATTATGTACTGTGAGTGTTTTGCCCATCTATGGGACAGGAGACAGAGGAAGGCCACAGGGTTCAGCTGGAACCCTGGAACATGTAGTTAGGGGCGGAAGATTGTTAAATAGGCCTGCTTTTACATAAACTTTTACTCAAGTCTAGTAAGTCTGAAAACTAATGTAATGACAGGACATCACCGAAGTCATGGAAATTTCAAGTCTGAAACGTCCAACTGAATCATTTTTAATGTTATGATTTTTTCCCCCTGTTTTCTCCACTATTGACTCATTCACAATCCCTAACTACAGCTAGAACTCCCCTTATTACATTACTACCAGTGCTGGGAGAGTTAAGGCTAACGTGTCATTTTTAAGCATCTGTACTGTACTCTTTAACTTTGTACACTTAGTGTTTTTCTTTTTCTTAGCTTTACTTCAGTGTACTTTAGTGTAGCTTTAGTGTATGTATGTTTTTCTTATACTTATTCTGTTTCTTTCTTTTTATATTGATATTTATGAGATTATGTCGGTAAATGGAGGAACTGCAAAGTAAGAATTTCATTGTACAGTGTAACTGTTGTTTCTGCTGGGCATATGACAAACTCTTGAATCTTGAATCTTGAATTGGAAAGCTGAGGGGGCTTAGAGGAGAACGTCAAGCTAACAGACACCCACACTGGCTAGCATCATACTGAGTCAAGTCAAGTCAAGTCTGTTGTAATAATAATTAGTAAAGACAGAAAAATAAGAAAAAAAATAACATAAAAAGATCAAAGACCCCCAGTGAGCAAGCCAATGGCGACAGTGGCAAGGAAAAACTCCCTCAGAGCTGGAGGAAGAAACCGTGGGAGGAACCAAGACTCACAAGGGGGAGTGATGGGGAGAGGGGCCATCCTACCCTTGCTGGGAGAATGAGGCTGGTTACACTCATTATATGCTACAAATGGTTTTTTAAATAATGCCATAGAAGAACTATTCATACACATTGTTTCATAAAGCATTCAAAAGAGTTGTGTTTGTGTAAAGATACTATTTAAACGTATTCTACTAGTTTACAGGTTCTTCACACCCACACGTCTCTTTTACTAAGTTTAGTTCTTTTATTGCATTGCTCAAAGAACTCTCGAGGCACAATTATTTGTACAAGTGTGTGTTTTCTGAGACCTCCAGGCACAGATGGCTAAGATTAAAATTTTAATTTTATCTAAAATTTGCATAATAAATTCACAAAGAATTTTCTCTCACCCATAAATATCCACACAGAAAAGAAATGCATGGATATATATTTATTAATATGGAAAATATGTCAAATATGATGTTTAATTTCAAAATTAATTTCAAACAACTGAAGTACATGATGGAAAAAACATTTTTTTTTCCTTTTTCGTGTGGAAATGGTGGTCACTGATGCAACAAAGAAGTGATACAACAAAGTAAAGAAATATCTTAATGGAGGTAACAAGATTTACAAGACTTAAAAATAATGTACCAAATTGTTGTGAGTGTCTGCAGGTTCATTCATCATGAAATGTTAACATGGTGTCAAAAAGAACACATGACGCCACATTTATGACCCCAAACATTATCTCCTTCTGCCTAATATGACGTTCGCCCTCCATGCTGCCAAAACAGCTCAAATATGTGGGGGCACTCGGAAGAAGCCTTGTGCCATCAAGATGTTAGCAGCAGATCCCTAGCAGCCACAGTCCTGTAATGATGAGGTGGAATTTGTTTTCCAGCACAGGCCAGGGCAATACTTCAACCTCTTCATCATGTTCCGCCATCATCTTTCCTACTGAAAGAAGCTGCTGCCATCAAGGAACGTCTATATGAATATCATCTACAGTATATGAATAACTTCTACATAAATGCCTGTATACAGAGTTTTCCAGTTTTCCTTAACTGAGTTCCTCTCACAGTGCATCCTGATGCCTTCACTTCCCAAGGTAAATTATGCACACTTGCACAGCTGTTTATGCAATGTAGGAGAAAAGGGAACTCCTCAGACCAGGAGAATAATTCTTCAGTTGTCCCGATGTCCAGTCCAGATGCTTGTGTGCCTATGATTTTGACAGTGGACAGACATTTGCATGGGCACTCTGACCACCCCACGACTACATGGCATGATATGCAGCACTGAAAGATTTTTTAAAGAACCGAATAAGATATGTCTGTAGTACTGGCTTAGTAAACTCTTTATGGCACCTTTATTTTTAATACTATAGTTCCAAGTTATAGGTATCCCATTCCTGAAATAGCATTCTTCATGTTAAACCTAAGAATAAAAAGTTATCAGAAACAAAGAGTGCGGATGGTCGTCTTATAGAAATGTTATACGACATATATACCAGATTTATATGCCAGGAACTTAAATAGAAGAACCTCAATACTACATACTGAACCTATATAGCATTTTTATCAAATGTGTTGTGGTCTGTAGTGTGGCCTTGTTTCAGTTATTTTGACTTGTTTTCTTGGAATCTCTGAATTGTTGTGTGCAAGAGCAGGTGGTTAGTCACTTCCAAATCTGTCAAATCAGCCTGCTTTTACACTGAATCACTACTGATGTAGGGTGAAACAACAACATTGGAATTTCTATTTGTGAATTTAACAATAGGTCCAGTTTTCAACATGTCAGTTATGTCTGCCCATATAAACAGATATTTATTCAGTGTTTTTCAGTTTTGTAGCTTAAACCTGGATGGATCTCCTGGAGCTTGCTTACTTGCTTTAGCTTTATAATGTGGCATTGTGTGCAGGAACAGGTTCACCGTCGTCACATTTGACTCAGTGAAGCACATGCCCTCATTCCAAAGTAGTATTGAGGACAGGACAAATCCTCACTGACTGCGTGATACCTGCTGTTTACTCTCTATATAAAAGCTATCCAGTCTTTACTTCAACTCCCACAAACTTGTATAATAGCTCACCTTCATAATTCTCTCTCACTCTTTCCCTGCATGTATGTATGTACTGTCGCTGTCATGTAAAAACTTCAGGAGTAAGAACAAAATATATTTTGGAGCATTTCTATTGGTTCATTCCTTATGAGTGCCCAATTTAAATTATTATTCAAAATAATAAAGTCAAAAATGGCAAAAATAGAGAGACAAGGTTGTATGTACATACTATATACAGCTCCAGAAAAAAATAAGAGACCAACCTACATTATCAGTTTCTCTGGTTTTACTATTTATAGGCAATGTGTTTAGGGAAATTAAAATTGGCATTGTATTTCATAAATCATGGACACCATTTCTCCGAAATTTCAAATAGCAACATTGCTATTTAGAGCATTTATTTGCAGAAATGATAACTGCTCATAAACAACTGCTCAAATAATGAAATAAGAAATTGTTATAATAATTACAATGCAAAGAAGTTATTATTTAAATTTAAACATCACAAAACTAATATTTAAATTTTGAGCATTCAAAAATTACTTTGGTGAAATAACCTTGACTGCTACAGCTTTCATGTCTTGGCAGGCTCTCCACTAGTCTTTCACAGTGCTGTTGGGTGACTGTTGGGGGATCATTCATAGTCTGCAAATTCAGGTAACTCAGCTTTGTTTGATGAAATGCCTGGAATAAAATGGCTGCCAGACACGCAGAGATGCACATTTAAGAAAAGAAAATTAAGTGGTCTCTTCATTTTCTCCAGAGCTGTATATGCAGTATAGCACTGTGCAATTAATTTGTGATAAATAATTTTGACGTTATTAGAAAAGGTCCAGGTATGAGATAAATATATATAAACTGGTAACTAAACAGTTGGTTCTCGTAGTTGTAATACTGGATGTGGGACAAAGGTGGCTGCTGGTCAAAACGACAAGCCTTGCAAGGTGCTCCTAGTCAGCAGTGGTGAGTACCTACTGATGCTAGTCTGAGGAGAGACAAACCACAAGCCAGCGACAGGGTGTTGGGCCCCCAAGGCTCATTGATGCATGACAGCAATGAAGGCTATCCCATCTGGTCGGAACTGAAGGACTACTGTGGCACAAGTTCCAGAAATGTTTAATGATGACACATGTTTCATATCCCACTCTGCTGCATAAGGAGCTGCAAAGGTGTAGACCAGCCAGAGAGCCCATGCTAACGCCTGTCCACCATCAAAAGCAATCAGAGGTTTTGCAGAGTGAACTATATAACTGGGCAAAGAACCGTTTGTGTTTACCTTGTTTTTTTACTACTTAAAATATCTAAAATTTGAACCAGGTGCAGCACATCAGCGTCAGGTGTTTTTTCCATTTCTCAGTATTGTTAAAATAAAGCTCACAAGTCCATATGAACAGGAATTCAAAGCCCATGCCATGTCCATGCGTGACATTAGAGCGCTTTGGCCTATCAATGGGAAGCGGCTTGTGAGTTCAGAGATGCATTGCTGTGACTGAGCGTGACACCCAAGCTGCCATCATTCTGCTGCTGTCACAGTAGGAGAGGCCTCTCCTCCACGGCTCTAATTACATCTGTTTCCTGTTTCCTCCTCTCAGTCACAGCGTGCCTACGTCTGTGCCTTCGGAGGTTGAATGTCATCAATAATTGGTTCCCCTTTTCACTCAGTCCACAAATTGACCTCCTGTGTCACAAGCATGCTCATACATCTGATGTATGTTCTGAAAAAAAAAAAAAACATGCTTGAGAAGAAAACCTGACAAAAACAAATGGCTCGTAGGTGCTGATACGCATGAAGGAACTGTGCAGGAATGGACCACTGTGTGTGGACCACTTCTTTGAGAATGGTAGATCTCCGGCTCCATCTAGAGGGCTGCACAGGTGTGTCACCCTGTGAAAGCTCAGCAGTGTTTTTTTTGTTACAGACTAAATCAGTGGTCAGACAGTGGTGTACAGACTTCTGCTTATCATGTATCTTCTGAAATTAAAGATATTAACACTAAAATGTGTTGTTGCTCTGAGTATTTGATTGCATTCAGACATGGGAACAATGAGGACAAGATTACTGATGTTGGAAGATTATTTATGGATAGCAAGCACCACTTCCAAAGGTATTGGGTTCATGTGCAGTTGCTCCACAGCAGTGGCCTCCAACCCTGCTCCTGGAGAGCTACCTTCAGTCTTCAGGAGTCCTTAATTGACTGGGGGGAGGGGGTGGTTACATTGGGTTTCTTGATTGGAGGTGTGTTAGCTGAGTTGAAATCTGCTGAAAGAAATCTTTGAGGATTTGGAAAGTTGGAGACTACTGCTTCACAATTAAATGAATTAGCCTAGTGCAGACAGTATGGCCGTATGCATTATTAGAACGTAAAGTTGCATATTGTATTTTATTGTTTTGTATTTTATTTTACACTGCTTTATTTTATTTTAAAGGTTCAAACAGCTTTTGCTGTTGCTGCTGCAAGCAAGCTGAATATGCATATATGTCATTATTTTATTATTGTTTTATTATTTTTATTTATTATTATATTTAATATTATTCACACTTCCTTTTATTTTACAGCTTTTGCTGTTGCTTATTCTTGCTACTGCCAACATGCTGAATATGCAATAATATTTAATAAAAAAAAATCAGACAGTTCCAATAGCATTTTATTTTGTTTTACAGTGCTTCCTTTTAATTTGAAGGGCAAACGTTTTTTTGCTGTTACTTCTTGTTGCTGCTGCCAACATGCTGAATATGCATTCATATTTTAAAAAGGCCACAAATTTACATTAGTTTGTCCTTTATTTGTTCTTTAAATATAATTAATTAATAATTCATTTCATTTTTTTTTTTACCACACTTCCTTTTATTTTGAAGGGCAAACAGCTTTTGGTGTTACTTGTTGCTGCTGCCAATGTGCTGAATATGCAATAATATTTAATTGTATTAATAATATTTTATTTTATTTTATTTTATTTTATTTTATTTTATTTTATTTTATTTTGAAGGACAAACGACTTTTGCTGTTGCGTGTCGTTGCTTCCTCATTGCGGAATCCGCGATCTACAAATCATACACAAACACGAGACACTGGCAGCGTGTGTGTGTAGATTAGCAGTTTTGCAGAGCTCTGCGTGGAGCTTGCGTGTCTTTTCGACGGAAGCTTTATTAACATTCACAACATCAGCAGCGATGGCCGATGTACACGTACGAATATGTGAGCAGGAAATTATTAAGTATGATTTGGAAATAAAAGCTCTGATACAGGTACGCTGAAGATCCTCTTGGTCTTTATGTGTGTTTAGCTTTCTCGGCTTAAGCATCAGTAGATACAGCCTGTTTTTCAGAGTAGAGGTGGCGAGTCCACAAAGATGAATGACACCTTTATTTTATTGAGAGAAAAAAAAATAAAAGCCTGTCCAGCTCAAACTGGGCATCTTGTTGACCAGCTTAGCTTTTTTTGTCCAGCATGTGGTGTGTGTTTTTTGTTTAAATGTGATGGCTTAGCTGGTCAGAAAACCTGACAAACCTGACCCAGCTGGTCATCCTTGCTGTTGACCAGGTGGTCCAGTATGTAGGTTACCAGTCTGACTAGCTCGGACAACCAGCTTTACCAGACTAGTCAACCAGTATGACCAGTGTGAAGACCAGCCTGGTCAGGTTGGTCACACTGATAGACCGGCTAGTACATCAGACTCCAATGAAAACATATGGATGACCAACTTCTCAACCACTTTGACCAGCAAAAAACAGCTTTAACCAGCTTGGACTGGGTTTTTCAGCCAGGAGGACATCGGACGCTTGATTAACAAGCCATATTACTCACAAAAACCAAAAGGGTACAAATATGTAGTTTGGGATTTCTATACAAGCACATGGGTCTAGTCTGTTGTCTAATATGGAAAGGTATATGGTGTCTTACACAGTCTGCGTGTATGTGTGTCCCAGGATATCAGTGAATGCACAGGGCCACAGAGTGAACTGACAGAGTTGAACTGCAAAGTGAAGGAAAGGTTCAGCCGTCTCCGGCAGCGGATCCAGGTGAGATACAAAGGCAGCGCTATTGGTAAAATGACTTGTGTGTAGTTATGTATATAAATGTGTAGGCCCATATTCAGCACACCTGTCTCAACAGGATCTGGAGCAGATGGGGAAGGAGCAGGATAAAGAATCTGATAAGCAGGCCCTGCTCAAAGAGGTGGAGGCCCATCGTAAACAGATGCTTAGGTGAGGACCCTGAATAATGTGGTGGGTTAATAAAGAAGCTCATTGACTGAAAAGTGTTGACACGAGGGGGCACTAGATCATCAAGTCCTAACCAGGCCCAGGAGTATGACTTATCAAGTTCGGGTCAAAACCCCGAGTCCACACTCAAGGACCACAGTCCTGCTTAGCTGAGCGGAATAATTTACTGCTTTCTCTCTCTAATGGAGGTCTCTCTGTCTTGCAGCAACCAGACGGCATGGAGGAAGGCCAATCTGGCCAGTAACCTGGCCATCGATAAGCTGGAGAAAGAAGACCTGCTGAACGTCGGCGGCACTGCAGCGAGGCAAAGGTGATTTAAGTGGAATAGCCTGACTGTAGATTGATACTTGTGTTCCTTATTACTGGCATACAAGCTAGTACAATGTCTCTGTTCAGTTTGGTTATATACACTATATGTCCAAATGTTTCTGGACACCACTTCTAATGAATGCATTCAGCTACTTTTAAGTTGCACCCATTGCTGACACAGATGTGCAAATGCACACATACACAGCTTGCCTAGTCCCAGTAGAGTACTGACAATAGAAGAGGACTCTCTAGAGCAGATAAATATAACCCTATTGGCACCATGCCTAATGCCAGGTGTGGGTGAGAGGGGTATAAAGCTATAAAGCTCCCAGCTTTACGCTGTGGGACTGTGTTCTCTGGAATGAAGGTGCTCCTTCCAATACTTTTAGGATAAGGTGGGGTGGTGATCACACAACATGCTGACCTCACTGTTCCAAAATCTAGTAGAAAGCCTTACGTGCACAGTAGAGACAGTTACTCCAACAAACTCTTTCCCATTTTTTTTTAATACACTTGATTTAAGAAGAAACCATGAATAAGCGAGTGTCCCAATACTTTTTTCCATGTAGTGTATCTATGTACATGTGTACACGTGTCTGTGAATGTTAATAGAAACCAGAACCATTTTAAACACCTGACTCAGGTCTGAGCATTGCTTCTGCTAGTAGATCAGGGTGGACAAAGAGGGGGGGGGGCAGAATCCAATTAGCAAATTTCCCTGCTTTAACAGACCTATTAAACCTGGAAATTAACAGGTGAGTTAAAGGTGTGCTTCAGCAGGAAATGCACAAACTGGCACTCTAGGACCAGAATTACCCATCCCTGTACTAGACCATGGGAAAAACCATGATCATGTATCATTCATGTACATTTCTTCCCATATTTCTCTGGCTGTGGACTGCTGTTGGTAGCTTAGTCTCTTCTGTTGGACTGTATGGACTCTATGGAGTGTGTGGTTTGTTCAGGCTTTAACTGTATGTGTGTAAAGCTCTTTTAACCCAGTTTTTCTAATGTGACTGAAAGTTGTGGTTCCACCCTTACCCAGCAGAGGGCAGTGTAGTTCACAAGTAGTGCACATCTCTGAATGGGTGCAGATGACCACCTCTGTTTTTAGCATATGTCTGTGAAGAGAAGAGAAATACGATGTATGCCTCTTTTGACTGGACCATATTGATTCTAACACCAGATGAATCTGTTTGGTCCAAATATGATTGGCAGTTCCATAATTATTGTGATTTAGATGGCATTTTGAATATGTCCTTAACAAGTTTGTATTTAATTTGAGTTCAGTATTTTTAAGACCTTCAGAAGAGATGGTTTCTGAGGCATTAGGCATTGCAGGACCTGTGAATTATTTTGGCCTGATTTCACCATCATTTTCCGCTTTATAGCAAATATAGCAAAAATTATGCTGTTGCTTGTTGATGTTGCTGTCAAGAAAACCAAAGCAACATTGATCTTTTTAGGAAAGTGGAGAAAACATGGTCACAGCTTTCCTCTGTTTCCTCTTAGATGTAATTATTAAGAAATATCAAGATTTAGGGTGTGTAATTTAGCTTCCAGAACAACATGGTGACCCCCTTCGACTCTCATAACTACATTGCTGTAATATTTAACAGTGTCATACGCCCTATAATAGAACCCTGTGGGACACCACAGGATAAGCTAAACCAAACGGTTATGTAATAATTCACAGCAGTTTGTGCATTAGGACTAAAAGCTGAATAATACACATAAGGTTTAAGGTATTTAAAGGGCATAACAGAACATTTAGTTTACTTACCTTATGTAGAAGGATCAAAAATATCCGGTCCTATCAAGAAAACAAGAGGTATGTAACAGCAGCATTGTGTAGAGAACTGGAAACAGAGTGTTGTGCTTTGTTGATGTGTTTATCCCTTCAAACAGAAAGCTGACCAAAGAGAGCCTGGCTCAGACGTCCAGTGATATCACAGAGAGTCTGATGAGCATCAGCAGGATGATGTCCCAACAGGTGAAGCAGAGTGAGGAGACCATAACCACTCTGGGTAAGTTCCTTATGCCTCATGTTATCCTGTTAGCCTGAAAAACACCTTCGCTGGTAGGGATGTGAATATAGGGCCTCTGGGTGTTAATGCTTTCCTATCTCTTTGTAGCCACTTCTTCAAGAACGGTGCTGGAAACCAACGAAGAGTTTAAGGCCATGACTGGGACCATACAGCTGGGGAGAAAACTCATCACTAAATACAACCGCCGAGAACTTACGGACAAGCTGCTCATTTTCCTGGCCCTGGCACTCTTTCTGGCCACTGTGCTATACATCCTGAAGAAAAGACTGTTCCCTTTTCTCTGACCAGCTCGCTGTACACACTGACCAGGAGCATTAGGAATTAACTGCTGGCTCAGTTTCAACACTATGTGATTGTTTTTAAGGCACAGGGTAAACTAAAAGTGGACTAAAGTGCCTCGATAATGGATATCTACCATCAACAACAGTCTTAGCCTAGGAATTGGCTAATTGGCTTATGGCTTCATTTTCATGATGGATATGCACTTTAGACTTTCAGAAAGGGGAGCGGGGAGTGTAAGGTAGATTGGAGTATGTGACCACATACTTTATTATTATTTTTCCCTAATTTAATGCTTAGGTTTCCATTCAAATCCATCCAAAATCACTAATCTTTCAGTGCTCACCAAGTGATTCAATAGGAAGACTATACTAATACTAATAGGTAGGGATTTCTTTTGCCCTCAAAACAGCCTCAGTTCTTCATGGTATGCCTTCCACAAGATGTTGGTCCAAGATATCTGGTCAATATGGACATGATTGCAGTTCTTGTATACTACCACGTTCCAAAAATGTTCTACTGGATTCAGGTCTGATAACTTGGAAGAACACTGAAGGTACTTTTGCTTTGTGACATGATGTATCACCATGCAAAAGCAGCTATTACTAGTCCTCAAATAGACCGTGGCATTCAAGGTTGGACGTGTTATGCATTCTGAGATGGTCATTTGGCATTGGAGGACCTGTGAATTATCTTGGCCTGAAAAATGTGGTCACAGCTTTCTTCTGTTTCCTGTGTGATCTAATTTTTAAGAAATGTCAAGGTTTAGAGTGTGTAATTTAGCTCCCGGAACAAAATGCTTACCCCCTTCGACTCTGTATGTAATCCAACGCTTCAGTTCTTTACTCTCATAACTACATTGCTATAATATTTAACAGTGTTATACGCCCTATAATAGAACCCTGTGGGACTTCACAGGATAAGCTAAACCAAACGGTTAAGTAATACTTCACAGTAGTTTGTATCGTTAGGACTAAAAACTGAATACTGCACCTAAGGATTTAAAGTACATAGCTGAACATTTCGTTTACTTAACTTATGTTATCTATTTTAGACGATTAGCCTTAAAGTTCTGTGATGCTTTTCTGCTCACCACAACTTTACAGAGTGGTTATGCGAGTTACTGTAGCCTTTCTGTCAGCTCCACCCAGTCTGGCCATTCTTTGTTGACCTCGCTCATCAACGAGGTGTTTCCATCTGCAGAGCTTTCTTTATTGCTCTATTCTGAGTAAACTCTCGAGATCTGATTTGCTGAAAATCCCAGGAGATCAGCAGTTCTAGAAACAGAAGCCAGTTCATCTGTCACCCACAATCATGTTACACTAAAACAAAATCACTGAGATCAGATTTTTCTCATACTAATGGTTGATGTGAACATTATCTGAAGCTGCTGGCCCATATGTGCATGATTTTATGGATTGCCATACGATTGGCTGATTGCTTAACTGCATGAGTGGGTAGGTGAACAGGACTTCTTAGGAAATTGCTTGGCGAGAGTACATGTCTTATCATCCCTATATGGTGCAGTACTGCACATTCTAGATGTTATATTGAACACACTAACTCTGTCCTTGACATATTGGTTATTTTATAATGGAATCAGTATCAGAGTACATAAATAATTAAAGGTATATAGTTTTCACAGGTTACTAACTAAGGTTAGTTACAGTAGAAGAGTTATGTTTTATTTATATGTCCTGAAAGATAAGTTAACAAGTGAAATCAGATTTCAGTTATGTTAAGGTCTGAAATTTGCTGTGGGACATGTTGGTGCAACATAAGTATGAAAGTCATTTAACCAACTGACTCTTCTTTACTAAGACATAATGTTAAGCATTGAGTCAGCAGTTAATTGGAAACGAACAGTGTCTATGGGATTGTTTCTAAATCGCAAAGAATAAATATGAGATTCAACATGTTTAAATGGTTGAATTCTTTAAAATACCTTCATTTCTGTCCTCCATCAATGCAGAAAACTTTACACACTAAAGATCTTTGAATATTAAATAAACAGTATTTTATCAATGTCAGTTGAGTTTCTTGTGTAATAATAAAATTTTAATTTTGTTACAGGTCTGAAAGTAACTGTAGTCCATACTGGCTCAAATATAAAGACTATATCGACAAAAGTATTGGGACACCTACACATTAAACCTAAATGAGCTTTTATGAACTCCCATTCTAAATTTATAAGTGTAATGTGCTGCTATGACAGATTTCACTCTTCTGGAATGGCTTTCTATAAGATTTTGGAGCATGTCCGGTGGCATTTTTGCACATTCATCCAGAAGAGCATTTGTGAAGTCTGACACTGATATTGGATGAGAGGGCATGGTTCGCACTCTCCAGTCTAGTTCATGTGAAAGGTGTTGATTAGGTTGAGGTTAGGTCATGCCTTTATGGGACTTGCTTTGGGCAAACAGTTTCCACAAATTTGGAAGCATACAGTTGTCCAAAATGTCTTGGTTTGCTGAAATATTAGACTTCCCTTCACTGGGACTAAGACCAACTAAGGGACCTAAACCAACCCCTGAAAAACAACCCCACATTATCCCTCCTCCACCACTTTTTCCCCAGTGCAGTCAGGCAGATAACATTCTCTTGCCATTCGCCAAACCCAGACTTGTCCATCAGACTGCCAGATTGAGAGGCGTGATTCGTCAATCCACAGCACGTTTCCACTGCACACACGTTTGCCACTGTGGCAGTGTGCTTTACACCACTCCATCCAATGCTTGGCATTGTGCTTGGTTATGCAAGGCTTGCATGCAGCTGCCCGGCCATGAAAACCCACGTGCTGAGGCTCCCGGCGCACAGTTTTTGTGCTGATGTTAATGCCAGGGGTGCTTTGGAACTCTGCAGTTATTGAGTCAGCAGAGCGTTGGAGACTTTTATACACTATGCACCTCAGCACTCAGCGACCCCGCTCTGCAAGCTCTGGAAGCTTACGAGGTCTTCCACTTTGTGGCTGAGTTGCTTTGGTTCCAAACATTTCTACTTTTTAACAATACTACTCTCAGTCGATGGTGGAATATCTAGTGGAGAAGAAATTGGAACTGTTGGAACAGTGGCATCCTATTACAGTACCACCAGTACAGAATTCAGTGAGCTTTTTAGAACCATCCATTCCTTCACTAATGTTTGTAAAGGCATTACAACCTTATATCCAACTGTGGGTAAACTAATGTATCAGTGTCTACATTGTTAAAAGTGTCCTCAAGGAACTTTTGGAGGTTCTTCGATTTGAAACTGTGGAGGAACCTTCAAGGAACCTTTTTATTCTTCCACAGTTTCAAACTGAAAAACCTCCAAAAGTTCCTCAAAGGTCCTTTTTTTTAACAAAGTTTATCAAAGGCTAGCTGCTTGATGTTATACACCTGTGGCAATGAGGCTGAATGAAACACCTGCATTCAATGATTGAGGTGTGTCCCAATACTTTTGTCCATATAGTGTATAAACTAAACATTACAGGCCAACATGGTAATCGTGTCCTTTCACCAAGACCCTACATCTACGTCTGCTCTCCTCTTCACACAGAGTTTTTCTGACACTGAGGTCCATAGAGGAACTTCAGCGTCTTCAGTAATGAAACTAAGCCTGAGTTTGTTATACATTTGAGACCAACCCAGAGTGTGTTATTAATGGCCCCCTGCTTGCGTGCTGTCGGCTATTTCCAGGTCGGGCACTGCAGGCTGTCACAGGAACACCTCCAGAATGACACACTGGTTTGGGTGAGTTAAACTCATCCGGTGCGGAGTGGAGCGGAGCTGGCAGCTGCTGGACTGGCCGAGAGACAGCTGCAGTATCAGAGGAGAAAAGCTCAAAAAAGCTGCGGCTGCAATCTCAGCTCCACAGATAACAAGGCATGCAGCTCTGTCCTTTCTCCGATAAGAGTAGGAAGAGCTGATTAATACACCCCCCACCTCTCTATTTTACTCTCTTATTCTCTCTCTCAGTCTCTCACTCCCACTCTCTCCCTCTTACTTTCTGTCTCTATTTTCTCTGTTGCTCCCCCGTTCTGTCTTTCTCTTTCTCGTGTTTCTTTTTCTCACACTTTCTCTCTCTTGCTCTCTCATTTTTCCTCTCTCACTGTCATTCTTCCTTTTTGCTTTCTCTCTCTTTCTTTTCCTCACTCTGACTACCTTTTATTCTTTCACTCTCTTACTCTTTCTCGTTTACTCTCTCTTCCTTTTCCTCCCTCTCTGTCTCTTACTCTTTCTCATTTTCTCTTTTTATCTACTTTTTATTCTTAATAAAATGATTCTCTCTTTTCCACACTTTCTCTTTCTTCCTTCACTTCTCTATTCTCTTTTCTCTCTCTCTCTCTCTCTCTCTCTCTCTCTCTCTCTCTCTCTCTCTCTCTCTCTCTCTCTCTCTTTCACTCTTTCTCACTCTCTCTCTTTTTCCATTGGGAGTGGAAGACGGGGCCTGTTATTTTTGGAGTTGTGCATCCATGTTATCTGACTTGTTCTTTTCAACGCCTCTGAGAGTGAATAGCCATTGTGCCCGTATGACCTTCCTCTCATCCCCCCCCCCCCCAACACCACCCCCAACCCCAACAACCACCACCACTGCCTCTGAATACACTCAGGCTCAGGGACCTGCTGCAGTTTCTCTTGTTCATTGCAGTCAGTCAGGCTTGAATCTTCTCCACATGTTGGTATGCACTCCTGAGTAAGGTTTTCCGACTGTGCCAGTGCACCGCAGGCCTTCATCTCTTTACACTGGCACAATTAGAAAAACTCACCCAGGAGTGTGTACCAACGTGTGGAGAGTCCAGAGAGATGCCCAAGCGCCGTCTCTTACTCATTTGAAGTGGATACTATTGTCCTCTCCTTTTGCCTCTCATATACTCACACACACACACTCTCTCCCTCACACTCTCTCACAACCTTGCACTCTGGCCTCTGTGTTAAGCAAATTGAGCCATTTTCAGCTTTAAGCACAGCACTTTTGCCCTGTCAATCAGCCGTGATGCCGCTGAGACAGCCGTGATCTAGGTTTTGCAGTGGATGTCAGTCTTCTCAGAAAATCTAAATGACAGTTTTTAGATGTACATCATCTGTGTTGGCACTGGGGTGGCAAATAGAGGCTCAGCTTTTGATGAATTGCTCTTAATTCCAACAATCAGTCCAAGAAAATGATAACAAGCCGTTCAGTGAAGCTTGCGCTGCAGGTCAGCAGCACTTTAGCTGGATGTCTTGTCATATCAGCTTTACATGAGACAGCAAACATGTGACCAGTGACTGACTTTTACATAAATATTTGCAGCGTTTGATTTATGTGCTTTTTATGAGTTCTTGTACTTGTTCAGACTGGAATACATTGAAAATAATGTCAAATGCCTTAGAAAGCAACGCCTGTTAAAGGTGGGCTTATATTGTTATCTGTTACAAATGTTATTTGTATTTGTAGGGTCTCAATGAAAACAATATGAGCTTCTGGGAAGATATTAATACTTATATGATCGGTAATGGAAGGTGTTATTGTGTTATATTTATGGTTAGGCCGATTGGCAGTTCACTTTGCCTCTTAAAGTTCACAGCCTAAACCATGGTGTATTTTAAACTCGACACATATGCTTTTTTCTCTCACTGTCTGAAAATGAGAGAGAGGATTTTTAAAGGCATTTTTTATTACTTTGTTCAAAGTCAAAAGTTTAAATAAACCAAGATTACTATGCCTTAATGCTTACTATGCACGAAACTAAAATTTAACTGTTTGGCCATAATGACCATCTTTACGTTTGGAGGAAAAAGGGGAAAGCTTGAAAGCCTCAGAACACCAACCCAACTGTGAAACACGGGGTGGCAGCATCATGTTGTGGGGTTGTTTTGCTGCAGGAGGAACTGGTGCACATCACAAACTAGATGAGGATCATGAGGAAAGAACATTATGTGGAAATACTGAAGCAACATCTCAAGACATCAGTCAGGAAGTTAAAAGCTTGGGCGCAAATGGGTCTTTCAAATGGACAATGACCCAAAGTATACTGCCAAACTGGTGACAAAGTGGTTTAAAGATAACAATGTCAAGGTTTTGGAGTGGGGAGTGATCTCAGTCCTATTGAAAATTTATAGGCAAAGCTGAAAAGACATGTGCGAGCAAAGCGGCCTACAAACAGTGGCTCAGTTACACCAGTTCTGTCAGGAGGAATGGGCCAAAATTCTTGCCAACTATTGTGAGAAGCTTGTGGAAGGATATCCCAAAACTGTTGGCCCAAATCATACAGTTGAAGTGAAATGGTACCAAATACTAATGAAATGTAACTTTTGACTTTAAAGAAAGTAATAAAAAAAAATGCCAAAAAATTCCATCACTAATTATTCTGGCATTTAGCAAATAGAAATAATTTTGGTAATCCTAATTGACCTAAAACAGGAACCGTTTATTCTAAATTCATGTCAGACAGTAAGAAAAAAAAAGCATATGTGTCTTTTTATATAGTGTATTTAAACTTATATACTTGGTATATTCCATCTATAAGGTTATATGGTAGTTATAAGTTAGATGTTTAATCCCTATTTAATTGATTTAACTTATTTAATTTAACATATTAAAAATACATTTCCATTCTCCAAAGCAAATCATTCTTGCATTTTTGGAAACACTTTATTTTTCAGTTTAAAAGATTACAGATCATGCCTCTCAAAATGTATCATATTTAGCTTTTTAAATGCACTCTGCATATCTTCAGCCTGCAGCCTGCAAACCAAGTCAAAATCTCAAATCTGCCACAGTCAGACCTGCAAGGTTTTAGTCACTTTTAAAGTGTGGGTCCGCTTGGAGTGGTCACCCAAATCACACACTGAAAATACAACAGTAACAAAAAAGAAATCAACACACCTGAAAATGTGTTTACTTTCAGCACATTTGTGCTAAACATCTGTTGTATGACACCATTTATACTTGTCTTGTTGGTAAACAAGCAAGTAAATGATTCAGTGGATGAATACAATAAAAACAATGCATGTATGAATGGAATATGCCACACTTAAAAAATAATAATGATAATAATAACTTACATCCCTCATATTTCAATGGAAGTCTAACTAATTAACCTAAAGCTTTAATTCACAGCAAATTACAATAACATTTCCCATAAAGACAATACTATTTAAAGGAATTTGTGGCCAGTTCGATCCCTGGTGATGCCACAGCCATCCGGAAGTCTTTGAGAGCTTAACTGGCCTCACTTTGTCTGGGTGAGGCTTTTCCTCTCACCCCATCTCTCAGCATGATGCTAGCCAGTATCATTAGCTGGTGCAGCAGACAGTTAGCATTCTCCTTCTAGCAAGTTGAGCTGTCCAATGACGTTGTGTTAGTGGCAGTTTGAAAAGATGCGGTGAAAAAACAAAAAGTGTTTGTATACTTTTTTACGGGACTTATTTGGAATTCAACCATGAATTTAGTCATGCCGCAAAACTGATATTTGCAGCACGTAGTCTTCCTATTTACTCAAAATGACATTGAATTGAGAGTGAAATTGGCTAAACATGCTACAAACACAGCTAGTCATCTCTGTAACTCCTGAACTCTGAACTTTTGTTGATGAACATTCTATGAGAATCTCATAATTTTGCCATTTCATGCTTTTAAAATGTTTTGGAAGCCATACATGTAGGAGAAGGAAACTAAAGGAATATGTGACTTTTACACATAAAGGAAACTAGTTGTTTTATACAGATACATACAGTTCATATCAGTTGACATAATGTCATAAATGACTTAACATAAATAGTGTATTGGAACAAAATCTGACCTAAACATTTACAATATTAACAAAATAATTATTTATGTTGGTGTTTGTCCACCTAATCCATCTATCCTGGTGAGGCCTTTAAAAACATCTCTGAGAGACATCCGCAGGACATCTAAACTTTGAACCAAAGTGAAAGTTTTTTAGATGTAGAAATTATTACTTTTTCCTGAATGTCTAGGAATAATCCAATAAACATATCTGTATAAAATATCTGACTTTTCTTTTTTTAACTCAGGATAATTCAGCCATGATCTAGAACAAGAACTTTGGTAAAGCTTGATCTGGAGTTGTATTTGAGGGCCAAATAAAAAAAGAAAAGGACTGACTTGAAATGGATCAATAACAACACCTATTTATGGACTAAGACCACCATAATCAATTATAATCCTTATATTGCAATATCTCTGGGACATAACACTTCTTAAAGTCACAAAAAGACGCTACAAGAGGGTTATTTGAAAAATGCCATAAAATAACCACTTTTAAACCTTAAAACGGTTCTTCACACTAACACATCTGTATTACAAACATGGTTCTTCTATGGCATCACTCAATAACCCTTTGTATTGTAGAGGGTATTCATTCATGACATTTGGTCGACTCTAATCCAGAGTGGCTTATATTTGAAACCATGTTAAGAATTGAACCCTAGCACGATGAGGGTTTTGACTATAAACAAAAGTCTATTTTGAGACCAGACTAACTTAACCAATAAGAGCAACTTTTATTGACTAGGGTTCACGTCTCTGGTCAGTCAGTGTTTACTGGGATGTCTCTGGGACATAATGCTTAGGTGGCCTCTCACCCCTTACCCGGGAACCCCCTCAACTATAATGTGGCTTCGCCGTTACTTAATGGTTCCTATTGTGAAGTATGCAACTTTGAGGACTCACAGGATGTTCATCAGATGTTTAGTTCCTAAAAGAACCCATGTTTGTAACAGAGATGTGTGAAGAAGCTCACATGCAATCCTGAAAGTTACTGCAAAGCAGAGAGATCAGTGAGTGTGAAGCAGGTAAAGAACTTTTACATCAAGCAAAAGTTCTTTAAAACTTTCACACTCTATTACATCTTATCAAATATGTTTTTTAATGGAACCAAAAGGGGTTCCTCTATGGCATTGCTCGAGGAACCATTTGAAGCACCTTTATTTTCAGGAGAGTAGCTGTGGTGATGTAGTCTCACTCATTTGATTACCATACTATGTAAACAGAAGAACACCGCACGTGTCTAGTACAAAGTATGTAGCTAGTACATAGTACTTCCCCGTCTCTACGTGTTGCAAACTACAGTTCTTTACCACCCCAATGTTCCTGACACTGTTAAAAGCTCCAGTAGCGGTTCCTTCACCAGGCTCGTATACCGTGCAGTGAAGAGACCCCTCCGCCGGACTGCAGGGGCGTCTGCACGTTATTTAGCTCCCCAAAGTTCATGTAGTTGCTGTTGGGCGGCGATGCGGAGTGGTGGATGGAGGGCATGCTCGCCGTGGCGGCGGTGTAGTTGCAAGCGTAGTTCGTGGGGCCGGGACTAGGAAAGCTTCCGAAAGCCGGGTACGCTCCGTAAGGGAACGGGTTCACGCCCATACTGCACGAGCCCCCGTAGGCCGCTGCTGCTGCCGCCGCGTCCGCAAGACACGGCTTGCCGTCGCGCACGAGCACGGGCACGGACACGCGAC
Source organism: Salminus brasiliensis (assembly GCF_030463535.1). Classification (NCBI taxonomy): domain Eukaryota; kingdom Metazoa; phylum Chordata; class Actinopteri; order Characiformes; family Bryconidae; genus Salminus; species Salminus brasiliensis. The sequence continues at coordinate 13,871,069 of NC_132879.1, forward strand.
GCGGCGCGCCCAGCCCCGCTGCCTCCAGCGCCCGTTCCTGCCGCTGCCGCTTGCACTTGTAGCGGCGGTTCTGGAACCAGATCTTCACCTGCGTGGAGGTGAGCCTCAGCGCACCCGCCAGGTGCTCGCGCTCGGCAGCGGAAAGGTAGCGCTGCTGCGTGAAGCGCCTCTCGAGCTCGCACACCTGCGCCTGAGAAAAGAGCACGCGTGGCTTCCTCCTCTTCCGCGGGGCCGAGCGAGCCGAGCCGGACGCTCTGGGCTGGTCTTCAGCAGGGGGGCAAGTGGGGGCTGGAGAGAGAGAGAGGGAGGGGTATTAGACTGCTGTGGTAAAAGCGTTTGTGAGATTTGAATGGATATTTTGTTTGGATGTTTTTGCGTTTGCTATATTTTTCCTATTTTATTTAAAAACACGTGAAGGTTAAAGATTATTACAATTTCAACATATATACTTAATACGCCTCCATCATCATTAAGCCCTTTATTATTATTATTATTATTATGTCTCGTACAGCAGCATGTGGGTGGTTCCGCTGCAAAGTTTAATCGTGACCGTTTTAAATCTAATATTGTATTGATAATAATATTACATATTGCTCCTTCATTCATCCATTCATTAGTCATCCATTCATCCATTCATTAGGTAAACTGTCAGATGTATGCGTGCGAGGAAAAACCTTTCACTTGGTTTTATAGAAAGCTATTCATAGTTTCCCTCTACAGCAAAAAAAGAAATATTTTCTTGGTCACAAGTCAATTGATCGTTTGGCTGGATCGACTCATTTCCATGTATCATTTTATTATTTTGAATATTTATTATTTAATTGTATTATGTATACATTGCTGAACTGTGATAAACTGCAAAAAATTACAGAAACTTTAAACATGGATTCAGGCACTGTGGCTCATCGTGTCATATTAAACAGTTTTTGGTCATATGGATATCCCTGTTTTATTGAACAAATTGAAATTGAAATTGCACTTTTGAAGTGATTGATTTTCTAATATAGAGAAATATACTTCTGAAATATAGGTTTTTAAATGTTTCTGGTAACAGGTAAAAGGTAAACGGTGAAAAAAGCCGTTATATTGTGTAAGGGGTCTTTAGAGCTTAAATACCCATCCTTCTGATGGAATGAACCAACAGTGGTTTTGCTCTGAAGAACACTTCTGACGTCCTCAAGAGTGTTCAGAAGAGGTTCATAGTCTTCCTTGTTATTACATGGCCCACATTTTCTGAATCCACCCATTTGCCTATGACCGTATTCCTAACAGTAGAAACTGTAATAAACAATTTATGTTGCAGTTTAGTTGAAACAGACTGCACAGATGGGTTTGCAATTAAACACTGGACTTTTAACAGGTACAATGACCTTCAACAGTAAATAAATTGTTCTTTTTATGTTCTCTTAATTTTACATTTCGTGTAAAGTCAATTCAGACTCTTGTTTCGAATCCCACACGTCTGGAGTACGTAAATCAGGTCTAAAACATGTTTTACAGGATTTGTGTGGGTCACATCTTTATCATGTAAGAAGAAAAGCTGTCACATTTTTAAGAAAGAATCTTATTAGAAAGAATCATATTATCTGAGCCCCCACAAATTAATCAAACAAGTTGGCCAACAGTGTTTAAATCGATTTATTTATTATTTAAAAACGCGTTCGCTCACGAAAACGAAAGCATCAAAAATGGTTTGTAAACAAATATGACATTAAAATATGAAATGTGCACTGTTAGATGTTCATCCTGCTTTTGAATAGAAGTATGATAACGACTTGTAATAAAAATACGAATATGATTATGAATAGAAAATATCTATTAAAACATATCATCAAATGATGTCGCGTTTTTCCCCATCGTGGTAAATATAGCTGTTGGACATTAACAGGTTAAACTGGTGAAACGATTTGTTCTCGCTTGTCCACTCAGACTTTAGTGTAGTGTATTAGTGGATCAGCCTCGCACAAAGCCTCACTACAGGACCATCTATCAACTTGTTTGGATGAGTTTCCTCGAGAGGATTTTAAATTGTGCACAAAAATATCAAGAAACTGAGTCACCATAACATTGTAGCTCTTTGACCTGAAGGCATTAACAGAGGTGTAAACATGCGCTCGTGAATCAGATCGTGAAACCTTGAAAAACAATGAAAAGAGCGAAGAATGATTCCTGACATAAAACAAAACTCTTACACGACAATTACTCTACTCTGTGATGCAATGACTGCCGCAAGGCTTTCATGCAACAATCCTAAAAATAAGGGTGCTTCTAATGGTTCTTTCAACGATCCCTTAGAAGAACCAATTTTGGTTCCGCAAAGTATCCTTTTTTTGTAATAGGGATGGACCTTCAAATTAATAACGAATCTTTACATCTGAGGGTTCTTTGGGCCTTTTAAATGTCTTCGGTATTATACAAGAAGCAATTGTTTTTACAAAAATAGACATGTGAGGGTAAAGAGAGAAAGTTCCTTACCCCGATACATCTCTTTAAACATAGCTAGTTCTTAATGAAATCAAAATAGGGTTTGATGCTTTCCTGCCTACAGGTATTTATGAACTATCCTGCCTACAGATGCATTAGTGATGTAAATCCAACAGTGTTGTGTTTAGAGAGATTTTATAAACAGATATTCAATCTTGGTGTCGTGTGGTGATCACAACAAATCGTTAAGACTCCCAAACTTTGACCATGCTGTCAACCATAATATCTTCTTTTATCCTTATGTTTAGTTAAAAACGTTTAAAAATAGAAATACAATAAACAAGCGACGACTGGTTTACCAACTAAAAATATATCGAAGCAAAACTGCGTTTAATGTAGAATTCCGCAAACTTGGGTAGGAACAGTACAAAAATGATTTTTAGAAATATGTTGAAATGTCATCATCAGCATAATCTCTGTCTGCCATGTTAGTAGACGATTCATCACCACATACACATTGTGACGTATTTTGCTTATGCTGTTTCAAAGGCTTCAAAGAATGGCTTAATTTGTCATATTAAAGTTTTTCGACCACTGATGTTTTAATAAGAACAAAATTTTGTATATTGACGTGTGAAAATGTCTTCAGAAAAATCAAATGTATTAAAAAATAACATAATAATAATCACAAAAATCCTTATTATTATTAATAATAATAATAATAATAATAATAATAAAATACTTGTATTAAGAAAATGCAAATCTGATTATGAATTGGAGAGTGAAATTTATTTATTTTTATTTTTTTTCTGACAAAAACAACTTGTGAACAGAAGTATGAAAATGACTTATCATGTACTGTTAGGTGACCATTCAAAAATAACTAGAGAATATTTTGTCCCTTTACACCAATTAGACAAAAGATAAAAACATAAATTAGATTAAAGAAGTGTTGTAAAGTTCTAGAAGTCAACTCATAATGCAAATCTCACATACCAACTATGGTGGCTGACATCCACCTCAAGAACCACGTATTAAAATGGGGAAAGTATTGCATAATTATGTTGCTCATACACGATTTTTTCATGTATTTTTGTTCTGAGCGTAGAAAAAATTAATACAGATATTACATATATAGAGTTTGACTGGATATGCAAACAAGCAAATACCTATATAAGTAATATGTGGCAAGCAGCTACATGTGATTATACGCATCACATTTGCTAAATTCCAGTTTAGCTGTTTTTGGCAAAAAACTGTAAATAAAGCTTTATAATGTATTTACGTAAATCCATTCGATATATCTGATCACGCGCTGTTCTTTTTTCTTGGGTGTACACATGTGCTACAAATGGTCCCTTGCGTGAAACAACCATTTGTGAAAAGATGTTTGAGAGTGAAGCAGATTTAAATGTTTGATGAAGCTCCAGTTGATGTAACCAATGTGAAGGTTCTCCACACTCACGTATCTATTCTATGGTGGCTTTTGTAGCATAGGTTTTAGTGTCAGTTTGTCAGAGTGGTCAATAGAGTCGTTTTTTTAACCTTTCAAATGTTTGAAGAACCTTCAGCTTGATGTACAGGTTCGTTAGTAATTCAAAGATTCTTCACACTTACTTATCTTTTCCAAAAAAGTTTCTATATGGAACCAACTGTGGTTCTTCAACAGTGGCCTGAATCTTTAGGAGTATGTAAGTGTGGTAGAGTTGTCAGTATCACCTTTTCTCTCTTTGCCCTCAAACGCGTCGTCCGTCTTGGCCTCTTTTTCCAGCTCCATCTCTAAAAAATCCTTGCCATAAAAGGCAGGCTCGTAGCCGAGGGACGCGCTGCCTCTCTGGCCTTTGCTGTCCTGCTGCTCGTCGTGGATGAAGAGAGCGGCCGCAGTGGCTCCGGGCTGCACGTCCATGAAGGCGGGCTCTTGCTTGAAAGCGGCCAGCATGCAGGACGAGCTGTCCATATCCAACGGGGCCACGTCGCCCTGAGCCTGCTCCAGGTTCAAAATGTCCCTGACGGAGAAAGGGGTGGAAGAAAACATGGCCATGAGAATCTCCTCTTCAGCTTCCTGCTCTGATGACTGCTGTGGGCATCGAGGAGGGTCGACAAACAGACAGGCTCAGTGGACGGACACGCTGTGCTGCTTATGGACGCCCAGATGTATCATTCTCGTCCTTGAGCCCTGAAACCTCACTTTTGGGGTCCTATGGAACAGAAGAGGGCCTGCCGTGTGTGTAGGTGTGAGTGTATGTGTGTGTAGATAAGGAGGACTCGTGCGTAATGAGTTTTCTACGCCCTCATTGGTCAACTGAGTTGACGTGAATTGCAATTTGCAAACCCTTCTCTGACATATGTGAGAAGATTAAGACTCATGGAAGACAAGCAGTAATACTACTCTCTGTCCTGCAGTCCAGATGAAAGGAACTTCTTTCCAAACCCAGACTGAAGATCATCTATTTGAAGAACTTCTAAAGGAACACTACTATTGCATTTATTAATGCATTTGTAAACACACTCACTTGTGTAGCCCTATGTCTAGATATCAGCGCGGACCCCTGTGTCATTGTTCAGGGTATCTGTTATACGTCATTTAAACGGTTCATGGGAACCGAAAAGATGCAAAATAGCATCTATATAATGTTATTTTTATACCTTTTTATAACTTTCAAGCCATTCTGAAAGCCCTTAAAACGTGGTCTTATAGGAATCAGGACATGAAATAACAAAAATAAGAGAGGACGAAATAACGTAGTTTTTATACATAGTTATAACTGTCATCATTCATTATTTAGGTTATATAAGTCATTATTTTAATCTCAATCCTAAATGCCATACATAAGACATACGCGTTAAAAACGTCATTTATTATAGGAGCAGGAGAGAGGAGCTTTATTTATTTGTTTGTTTGTTTATTTACGTACTTTCCCGTCGCCAGGAACTATGCACTAATCCATATTTGTATTGTATTACTTAAATTATTATTTATATTTCTACTGTTAATGTCAAAAAGTACTTACTTAGATTTTGCATGTATCATCATAAAATTCCAAAATACTGTACAATAAATAAAAGGTTTTTTACTAAAAGTCAAAGTAAAAAAACAAACAAACAATGAACACAGTGTATATATTATAACTACTGCCAGATTCACATTCTGTCAAAAAGTGAAAAACGTCAAAAATCCAGATACAAGGTTGTTGTGGGATAGCGACGATGTATTTACATAAATTATGCATATTTGTAGTTGTAGTTTGTAGTGGTATTTTGTATTTATATTGAGGCATTTGTGACACAGTTTTAAGTAGGTAAACGTTCCTGTTTATTTAAAAAATGACATTTATCAGAGGTGAAACAAGTGATATGCAATATTTAATCGTAACTTATTACTCTTGAAGTCCCATATTAATTGTTAGGATGTTTAGGGGCAGTGTTTAGTCAATTGTGCGTTATGGTTAGTTTGCTCAGGTTTGTAAGTGCGCGCAAAGAACTCATCTCAAAAAGAAAGAAAAAAAAACTCTCAGCTTCCAATAGATCAGTGTAAAAAAAGTACATTTCAATGCATTTTTATTGGCCAACACAATGTAAACAACTGCCAGATTCAAATGGTCAAAAAATGGAGATGCGTTTTTTTACGAGACAACATCAATATATTCCATTATACAGTGCAGCTCTCTCATGTTGCAGAATAGTGGAGTAACAAGTAGGATATTGTCCTCTGATGTGGTAGAGTGAAAGTAAAAGCTTTACTAAATAGAAAAAGCTGGAAAACCAAGCTGCAATTTGGATTCATTGGAAATACAAACTGGTTCTTGGAGAATACCCACATATCTAAATAACTTTCTGTAACTGTGTGTGTGAAGAACCCTCGATAAGGTAAATGAATCAAGGTGCTATACTAAATAAAGGGTTTCCCAGAATCGCTCAGCCAAGAACCTCTGACCAATCTTATTTTTAAGACTGGCTTCTTCACAGGCTCGTGTTTAGTCCTGGTTTGTTTGACCTCATTGAGTTGAGAAGTGTCAGTGCTCAGATACAGCTTCTGAAGGACCTAATGGTCCTTTGGGTGTTTGTTTTCGTCTCCTTGACTAATTAATCAATAATGAAATGATGGTTAACGAGAGTGGACCCACGCGGTGGACATCACACGAGCTTCTTTTAAGACAACGAGATGGTTCAGACTGTTTATGTGTCCTCAGAATGGTCATCTTAGATTCCTCTTTGAGCCTGACCTGCAGTCTGCAGGGAGCACACCAGCAGTCCTGGACTGAGAGCTCCTGGAGCCACTGAGTTCAACAGGTGATAACAGATGACAAGAAACCAGCATGCAGCCACCAGCGCGAGGAAGAGGGCTATAACTACACCGTTAGCCTCGTACATCCATAAAGTACTGAACAGTAAACCAGATTAGCTTAAACTGACACTTGATGGAGGGTGATTTCAGAACACCTCTCCAAAAACTGCTCCTGTTTAGACTTCCCACGAGTGTGATCATGGGAAAGACTTTTCCTTCAGATGCAGTTGGAGTCGCATGTGCTGTCTTAATGTAAATTAATTTAGCAATATAAGTCATCATCATCATCATCATCATTATTATTATTATTATTATTATTATTATTGTTGTTATTGTTGTTGTTGTTGATGTTTTTATTAGTAGTAGTAGTAGCATTAGTAGTTAACTTTATTTTTCTTATTGTTAATAATATAACAATATTATATAAGAAGCGATAGGAAGGATTATCATCATCATCATCATCATCAGCAGCAGCAGCAGCATCATCATCATCATCATCATCATCATCATTATTATTTTTATTACAAGAAGCAGTAGTAGTATTTGAAATTTTTCACTTTTTTAGAAAATACAATTCTGTCAAGATTTTTAACATTTCAGCTCAAGCTTTCCTGCCAGTGTAGCTCCTGTGTGTTATGTGTGTGTGTGTTATAGAGAAAGAAAAAGCGCGCTCCGGCACCGCGTGCCCACCCCAGACACCGGGGAGAGGGGTCAGTAATTAGTCCCGGGGGGAGACAGACAGTATTATCGTGGTTTTTATCTAAGCTGGGCGCTGCAGGGGAAATGGCCTCGTGTCTCCGCGGCGGAGTGTTTATAGTGATGGAGGATCTGATGGATGAGTGTGGAGCCGACCCTGCCGCGCCCAGCGCTCCTCTAATCGGGCAGTAGAGTAAACTCCGAGCCCTGGCCTGGAGAGAGCTTTTATACAAGCATGACTCAGAAGACCCCACTTCTTACAGCCCAGCTACTCCTCTCCTATTCCTTTACTCTCCTCCTCTCCTCTCCAACTTCTCTCTTCTCCTCCTCTCCTCTCCTCCTCTCCTCCTCTCTCCTCTTTAACTCCACTAATCTCCTCCTCTCCAACTTCTCTCTTCTCCTCCTCTCCTCTCCTCCTCTCTCCTCTTTAACTCCACTAATCTCCTCCTCTCCAACTTCTCTCTTCTCCTCCTCTCCTCTCCTCCTCTCCTCCTCTCCTCTCCTACTCTCCTCTCCTCCTCTCTCCTCTTTAACTCCACTAATCTCCTCCTCTCCAACTTCTCTCTTCTCCTCCTCTCCTCTCCTCCTCTCCTCCTCTCCTCTCCTACTCTCCTCTCCTCCTCTCTCCTCTTTAACTCCACTAATCTCCTCCTCTCCAACTTCTCTCTTCTCCTCCTCTTCTCCTCTCTTCTTCTCCTCTCCTCATCCTCATCCTCTCCTCATCTCCTCTCCTACTCTCCTCTCCTCCTCTCTTCCTCTCCTTCCCAAATCCTCTCTCCTACTCCTCTTTAACTCCACTAATCTCCTCCTCTCCAAATATTCTCTTCCACTCCTTATTTACTCCTCTCCACCTCCTCCTCTACTCTCCTCCTCTCCTCCTCAACTCCTCTTTAACTCTTCTAATCTCCTCCTCTCCACACCCTCCACGCTCCTCCTCTCCTCTCTAACTCGTCCCTCCTACTCCTCTTTAACTCCACTAATCTCCTCCTCTCTTCAACTCATCTCTTCCACACCTTATTTACTCCTCTCCACCTCCTCCTCTACTCTCCTCCTCTCCTCCTCTCCTTCCCAACTCCTCTCTCCTACTCCTCTTTAATTATTTGAAACTTCTCCTCTCCTTCCCCCCTCCACTCTCCTCCTCTCCTATCCAAACTCTTCTCCTCAAATCCTCTTTAACTCCTCTATTTACTCCTTATTTACTCTTATCCACCTCCTTCTCTAATTCCCTCCTCTCTTCCTCTCCTCTCCAACTTTTCTCTTCAACTCCTCTTTAACTCCTCTAATCTCCTCCTCTACTCATCTTATCCTTTCCTCCCAGCTCCTCTCCTCTGCTCATTTGTACTCATCTGTTCTCCTCTCCTCCTCTACTTTACTTCACCTCCTCTGCTGCTGTTCTCCACAAATCCTCCTATATTCATGTTTCCTCTCCTGATGTCTCTCTTCTAATCCTCTCCTATACTCTTCTTTTATTTCTCTTTCTCTTCTCTTCTGCTCTTTCTATTTTTACTTCCTTTACTTACTACTTACCTTCTCTACTCTCCTTTTTTCCCTTCCTCTCCCTTCATCTGCTTTTCTTCTCGCCCACTTCTCTTTTACTTTTCACTCCCTCGTGTCTTGTTGGCAGTTAGTTTCATGGTTTTAGTTTATAAATAAATCCATAAATAAACAAATAAATACATACATAAATAATTTAAATAATAAATAAATAAATAAATGCTGTTCAGTGGCGATGCTGATGACTAGTGGAGCGGAAACCTCGAACAATTTCCCTCCTTTTCGTTTAAACACAGTATTAAATGATCTTAGAAATGCCTTCAAAGTTCGGGAAAAAAGAAAACATGCTAGCAAAAGTGCTTTAAAACTCCGCGCTGTTTAGTGGATCGCTTCTCTAAATTTAGCCGAACCCGCTGAGTAAACAGAGACTGGCGTCGTGTGCGCTGAGACTTCATGTATGAACTGGAGTGAAGCGAGGAGCTCTTGTATCTGAGGCGCTGTCTTTCAGCAGAGAGCTTCCAGCAGATAAAGAAGAGGATAAGAGTGCTTGAACACTTCCTCTGGGTGACCTGCACAGGATATTATCGGCCGGAGAGGCGAAATGGGCTCCGTTTGCCTTATCTAAATGGGAGTAGGACCTGTGCTTGGGCTGGGCTGAACCCAGCAGCTTCCACATTTCACACCTTCACAATAACCAGTTAGATAAACTGGCTATTGTTACTCACTATAATTTGACAGCTTTTTAATTGGCCGAAGCTAATCCCAGTACACACTTATACACTTATTATGTTTTCAAAGGGTTATTTGTTTACTTACTGTTAGGGCTTTTTAATTGTTTTACTTAATTAGTTACTTAGTTCTTGTTTGTTTGTTTGTTTGTTTACTTGGTTGCTTATTTACACATTTATGTATGTACTTACGTTTTTATTTGCTTACTTACACTGTTACATATTTATCAATGGTAACACTGTATGTTTTTATTTATGGTAAACATATGAATTAAGGAATGTATTTATTTATTTACTTCTCTTTTTATAAATAAAGTAAAATCACATTGTTTTAGTTTTGATTTGTTAAAAAGTTAGTTATGGAAGAAGTAAATAAGTAAGGAAAGCAGGAAAAGTGTCCAGTGATAAATTGGAAAATCTGAGAATTTCCCCACTGTGGGACTAATAAAGGATTATCTTATCTTATCTTATTAGTTTTAAACTGATGTCTATGCCATTATAACTCAAGCCCATCGCCTATATGCAAATGACCTATGTGCATCCAAAATGTCAGTGCTCCTCTGGCGTGTTATGAACTTTAATGTTCAGGACACCAGTCATCGCTGTTTGGACAACAGTGACAGAAAAATAATAATTTCTCATTTTCTTCACCACTATAAATGTTTCTTATATAACCATCATGTGTTCTGTGGAAAGAAAGGTTTTACACTAATTTTATCAATATAGAACAAGATCAGTGATTTGAGAGTTCATTCTTTTGTGTGTACAGGTCTTCAGTAGTGCACTAACAATGTTCTTGGATCATTACTTGATTTTTTTGAGATCATGTCACGTATTTTGCCCACACTCAAAAATAAAGGTGCTACAAAGCGTACTTTGAATGATACCATAGAAGAACCACTTTTGGTTCAAGAACGAACCATTTTCTGTAAAATGTGTATATATGTGTGTGAAGAACCTTTTAAAGGTTGATTTCAAAGGTTCTTCTCACACCTGTTTTACAAAAAGGGTTCATTATGGAACCAAAAATGGAATATGGAATCAGTCAGGGTTGGGATTTTCAGCTTGAGATTGTTAAAAAATGTCTACTAAAACTATTTATTTCACTTGAGCTGAAAAGCATTAGTCTGCATGGTGCTTATTTATGTGGTCATAATCACATGAATACATATTTCATTATAATGCTAGGAAATTAAATAAATAAATACAACATATTTATCAAATAATGGTATGAGGTCATGGTAATTTCAAGCTAAATCTTTGTACATTTGAACAAAAACAAAAAATAAAACACATTGTAAAACAAATTATTATTAAAATATTCAAAATTGTGCAGTAAATTGTCAATTACTTTAAAATCCAGTTATTAATTACTTAATGTTTTTTAATTACTTTCAAATTGTTCTAGAGATTTTGCAGTCAGATCAGTGATTACTGAAATCATCAATGTCAATGCATCATCAAATGTAATTTTAATTTATTTGACCTGTATCATTTAAAACAGGTGATTATTTTTGCTTTTGTTTTTCTAGAAAATAAACACACAATTATAAATAAAATCAAAACAGAATGTGTAACACAACATTTAAAATAAGACACCAGTAGAAATTGACTAAATAATTAGAGTAAATTCAAGCCAAAGTCTTTTGTCATCTCACAATTTGTTCTCCATTTGTCAGAGGATCATTGTTTTTGTCACTGGTTCATGTTCAGATGTCTGGCAGTAGATTAGAGAGTCTATTAATGGGCAGAGAGTGACATGGAGGCTCCCAGTGGGAGGTAGATGACCAGTTCTCTGTTAGATGTTAGGAAATAGTTTTGACTACTTGCTCACATTGAACTGATGTTCAGGTTCTCGTGTTTCTAAACATCCAAAAAGTCCTTGCACCTAGGGCCTATTAATCATAATTAGCCGATACTTTTCCTGTGGGGGATTTTCTGTTATAGCAGATGAACCTGCAGATGTTGTTTTCATGGCTTGACTTTTTGGGACCATTCCTTTATAGAAAGCTGCCACCTACATTTAGCAGCCGTGCTCATTAAATATCACCCATGATATTTAATGCAGGCTTGAGTTGAGGCCTTGGTGGGCCTCTTTGAGAATCTGTCAGAGATAGGATACTGTTTTGTTCCCCCAATGGGCTCAGCTCTGTCCAGACAGTGGAGACCACACCACTGTAGAATGACACAGCCTTGGATAGTGTATTTAGATCCAGACAAATCTGCTGCTTTCAATGTTAGCTTTTCCCAGGCTTCTTTACTTTCTCACAGTTAGATGCATTATAAGACCACAGTGCACTAATGCAGGTACAAATTACAGCTTGAGAGTTTTAAGGCCAAATGTCCCAATCATTAGAGCATATTGTTGCTCGAAAAGGTCCCTGCTAAAAATCTCAGCCTTTGCTGGCTAGCTGGTTTCAGATTATCTAAGATGGTCTTTGCTGGTGGTTGAAAAGCGAAATGAGATCACACACTGCGCTGGAAAGCAAGAGGATTAAACTAGTTAACCAGCTTAGCTCTTAACCAGCATAACGATTCCATTCATTTGAAGTTCATGCTGGTCTATAAACATGACCCACTTGACCAAGCTGGTCTTCAAGTTGTTGGTCAAACTAGTTATACTGGTGGACCAGTGTGGTCGGGCTAGTCAGAATATAGGTGGACCAGTCATCCAGCATGGTCATGATGGTCAAAAATCTTGGTCATACTGGCCACACTGTGCTTTCAGCCGAGGTAAGTATACAGGAGAAGGACAAAATCTTCTTACCTTATAATAGGAGTTTGACTGTATTTCAAGTCATTTGGATTTATATTTATGGCATTTTGGCAGATGCACCTTTACAGAACAAAGTATAATTTAGTCATGTTACAGAAGCAGGGGCTGTAGCATTTGGACTCTCACACAACGACTCTTGTGTATTGTGTGTTCTTGCCCAGGCAGGGAACCGAACCCCAGTTTGCCATGTGGAGAGCAGTAATATTACCCACTATGCTTTTCCACACTCTTACTAACACCAAGAACTGTATGTTCAAGCCAAGTAGCATTTAGGGGCTATTAATTTTTAAAAGTGTTTGGGGAAGTGGGGTGATGGTTGTGATTTAGTAGTTTAGTAATGGAAATAGGATGACACCAAAACAGGATAATCATTCACACTCATAGCCTCTTAAATTCTGTGACTTTTATTATACTGAAGATTATTATTGAACAATTACATAAAAAAAACAACTGGATGAGTTATTCCTTGAAAAAAAAGATCTGGTCTGGAACCACTGTATGTCAGGTCCCAAAAACAGCTCTTCACACAATGCCAAATAAGAACCACTTTGCAAAATATGGTTCTTTAGAAAAGCATATTTGTAAATGAGATGTGTAAGAGCGTGAAGAACCTTTTTTTAAGTCCACCTTATGTGAGGGTTACATTCTTCAAGGGATATTTGGTTATATATAAAACAATCTCAACTCAAAGAACAGCTTGGAATCTAAAATGATTCTTTGTCTGGTTATAGAGTTCTTCTTTAAGCTCAAACCCAATATATGACTCTTTAAACAATAGTTTCAATGCAGCACCAACTGGGGTTTTACAATTGTTACATAGGATCCTTGTTTTGGTACTATATTCCACATGGACTAAACGTATAAGACAAAACATGGCCCAGCATTATAGAAACTGACATTGCTAGATTGTTTGGCGTTTCACTTATATAGCTGTATATAGAAGCTCAAGCATGAACTAACACACTTCCACCTCCTCTCCCACTGAACTCTGCAGTGTTTGCCTGGGCGTGTGAGGAACATCAGCGCACTGTCCATCATCTCCTCGTGTGTTTGGTTTTTGTCTCCCCTCACTGGAGCCTCTGCCATCTCTTTTTATATCCCAGCAAGGCTGTGCAGCCAGCACGGCATGCTTGATGTAAGGATGATCTTCAGAGTCAGACAGTTTTGTTTTCTGCTTGTCATCTTTATTGCCACGCTCCCCATGTAGAGTAGAATTAGTATCTGTTCCTTGTTAGGCTGTGCGAGCAGCCTGTTGCTGTCTTTCTCTACTTTGGGATTAATGGTCTGTTTGTGGTGTACTAAGATCTTTTGGGATAAGCCTGAGCTAACATGGGGGGGGAGCCATTACGAAAGACATTTTGTATCACAATATTTCACACAATATTTCACAAGTTGGAGTGGACAACATACACCAGCAAACAGTATTGCCAATAATTAAGAAGGACACAGTGTCACTGATGTGAAGCATCAACAGCTATCATTTAGCCTGATAAATGAGTGAGTGGGTGAGTGAGTAGATTACAAAGCTTTATAAAACTATGTCCTCTAACCTTGTCTTCACACAGCAGTAGAAGGCTATAAGAAGCATTTCTCTGGTAGCTGGTTCCTTAGTTTCCTTAGTTAGAAAGATTTAGCGGACTCTGAAACGGTGATGCACTGTTCTAATGTCATCAGAAGGAAACCTTCTTGCATCCTCACCACAAACTGCATTAAAATTCTTCGCCAGCCCTGATGCATTTTGGAAAAAAAGGTCCTCTGGACTGCTGGATTTAAAACACTACTCTTTGGCCACAATAAGCAAATGTATGTTTGGGGAAAATGACAAAATATATCATATAAAGAACACCTCTCCAATTTTTAAGCACTTGGATGGGTCAATAATGCTTTGGGCTTGTGTTGCAGCCAGTTGCACAATGAACATTTTACTGAGGGAGGAATGGATTTTATTAAATGTCAGCAAATTGTGAAAATAAACATCACACTATCTGTAAAAAAGGTGAAAGTGAACAAATGATGGCTTCTACAGCTGGCAATGATCCTAAACACACCTTAAACTCCACAATAGACTACCTGGCCCTCACATACCCCTAACCTAAACATCATTACTGACCTCAATAGAGCAGTGCATGTCTGACAGCCCAAGAATCTCACAGAACAAGAATGCTTTTGCAAGAAAGAATGGGTGAAAATCCTCCAAACACAAACTGAAAGATTTATATCTGGTTTCAAAAAGAGTTTACAAGCTGTAATACTTCCCAAAAGGCATGTAACTAACTACTGACCATGCAGGGTGCCCAAACTTTTGCTTCTGATTATTGTCCCTTTTCTGTTGTTTTGAAACAGTAAAAATGGAGATGCTGACATTTCTAGTTCAATAGTTCAACATCAATAGTTTATCCAGACCACAACATGAACAATTAAGGCTTTGGGTTCTCAAAGTGGATGTCAAGTCAACAAACATCATACGAACTAACGTTTTATACATTTGAAGAACTTAATATGCAAGAAAATGAGCAATGCTGCTCAAAATTGTTAAATATAAAAGGTACACATTGTCAGGAGTGAAAAGCAATGCATACTACAGCAAAACGGCCAGCAAAGTGCTATAAGCACTACTCAGAGACACTATCCTCCCCATGGAGTCAAATAATGGATCAAAGAATAGCTTTCTTTATATTTTAGGCCTCATGGCTGAATTCTGCTCAGTGGTACAGAGTTTAAAGTCACATTTGACTTTTTTAAAACTCATAATGTTGTATACAAACATTTGGTCTTTTAGTCAATTCCTGTTATAAACACAGATAATGTAAACCAAGCACAGTGGAGCTCCACACTGTCTATGAGCTCTGTGCATGGATTTGGAGAGGGGAAGTCTTTTTTGAGCTTTTACCTCCACTGGATTAATAATCAAAGTGAAGGAATGTATATTTTTGACCGTCTATCTAAGGTTTCCACAGTCATTTCTTTGTTCTTAACATAGACTGTAGCTTTAGTGCTACACTCTGAATGCTTGTCTGTGTCTTAAGCTTTTAATTATGCAGTGAATTTTGTAAATTGCGCTTTCCTTTAAATATAATATATATTGCTCATAAAATGGGGCCAAATAACATACGGTATATGCACAATTACAAGCTGTAGCATGTTTAGCAAACCCAGGGACAGGGAAAATAATGATGATTTGTTAGATCATGGTCTTTACCTATCAAAGGACAACAAAAGACAACAGTATTTACAATGCATATAAAGGTGACTTTGTCTTTATAGGTAATCAGCTTATGTTTTACTCTGATTTACTTTAGGACAGTGTATAGTTCTGATCAGGCTTACATACACTCATTATGGGCATGAATGCAATGGCAATATTGACCTTTCAATGATTTATGTAACTATTTGGAGTGACAAAAAATATATATACATTCCTCCTCTTAGATTATTAATTCAGTGGCGGTGAAAGCTCAAAAATGTATTAACAAGGCAAATGCCTCTTCACTTCATGTGATCACAGTGACCATGATTGACTACAGCCGGTTGGTTTTCTGTGCTCACATAAACATGTTTTACAGCACTAACTGGACTGACCAACCAACTTTTTTATAGTAATAATTGGACAAATCCTCAAAAGACTTCCTCCAGAGCATGCTGAAGGTTTTACCATGGACATCACAGTCATCTAAGCTAAACACCATCAGAAATCTGTGGAGAGAACCTGAGTATCTCACAAAACAAGAAGTCTTTGGTAAGGAATAATGGGTGAAAATCCCCTAAACAAGAAAAGAACTGAAAGACGTGTTGGCCACAAGAAATATTTACAAGCTGTAATACTTGCCGAAGGTGGCGTTTCTAAGTACTGACCATGCAGGATGCCCACACTTTTGCTTTGAGCATTTATCTTTTGTGTCTTGCTTACAATATTGAATAAATGTGCCATCATTTGAAATCTATGAAATCAGGTCATCTTTAACTTTTCATTCACACTAACAGATATTTTGACAAAGTATCCAAACTTTTGCATGCCACTGTTTATTGTTTTCCACAATATTCTATTATGAAAACTACTTTTTATTCTGTAGACAAATGAGACAACAGACTTGCAGCTGGAGTTATTGTTGGTATATTAGGTTTGCATGTAATGTTGATATATAAATTGTATAGTTTCAGTATATTTTTAGCACTTAATTCAAATAACCCCCTTGGTTAGTTTTCTGAGTTCACTTTACGGAACCAAAAGCTTCTTTTCCTTCTATAAAAAGTCAAGAGGTTCATAACTGCTCCATAATTTTTATTTTTGTTATTACACTTTCACCACTGTGAAAAACATTCCCCAAAGGCTATAAAGGTTAATAGAAGTCACATCACTTCTAAAGCAGGCCATGAAAGTTTTGGCCATTGGTCCTTGGCCATGAACGTGGATGTTTACTAAACACACCATACTATAAGATTATACTTTTATCTACACATGAATTAGTGTGTGTTTCGATTTGTCATCTTTAATATATGAATATTAGTATTAAGATGAAAATAATTTTCACTTATTTAAAAATGTTGTCTGCAAATGTCCTCTAGGTGGCAGTAATGCATCATTGTTTTTCTGGTTTGAGCTGATTCGTCTTTGAGAGAGAAGATCTGTGTTGAACCAGTGGTTCTTAAAGTCAGTTATGAGGCCCTGGATATTTTTTATGTCCCATTGTTTATCGTATGTCTCATTTAGCTTAATCATTACTCGATGAGTTGCAAAAGACATTGTCATGACAGGTCAAAAATTGACATGAGCAGAGAACTCAGAAACACTGAGCTACAAATATCCTCCCAATATAGGATTGTACCATTCCTCGTATCATGCCCTCTAACCTTACAAACACTTGATGTCAAATACCATGCAGCAGATGATGCAGTCAGAAGCTGCTATATTTAATACCACCCAATAGTTACAGTAGTTGTTGTGGACCTGGTTAAAACCACAGCTTGTTCCAGACTGAGTCCATATAGACTGCCTTTTGAAAGTGTCTCTAATTCACCATCTTGATGCTAAGCAGGCCTACAGACACTGAAAACAGCCTGGAAAAGCTTCACGTTACTAACGCTCCGTACGTCTTACAGTGCCAGCTTGTGACATGTTGGTATAGTGTGATATAGGAGGTACAGTTAAGCAACAGCTTCTTTTAAGAAACTGGACAGAGTCTTCAGTATGATGTCCCGGCAATAAAAGCTTGTGGTGTGGCTGTAACATGACGTAAGCGTGTTTACCCTGACCCGCGCCGCCCTCCACAGAGAATGGGCTCCCAGGCCTACTGGAAGCCTGACTGTGCGTCTTTTGACTGCCCTGACCAGATCACCCACACCTCTAGCCCAGTAAATTCAGCAGCATTCAGAAAGGCCACTTTGTTGCGGCACTGGGCTGTCATATTTCAGGTGCAGCGCCCCTGGCTGGAGAAGCAGCTGGCCTGCTGCGGAGCCGTGCCCACCGGAGCCTTGTAAAGCCTGTTTATAGATCTCCAGCCCTGTGACAGCAGGGCCCGAGCCAAAGTGTAGGGGAGCTTTTTTACAGCAAGAGGGAAAGAGGGAGCACTTTTCCCAGCGTAGACTCGGCCTCAGACGACGTGTGCTGTATGCTGTGATGGACAGATGGACAGAGATGGACACACTTAACGAGTGCCTGGTCATAATAAGTGCTTGGTGTTTGGCACTTTTGCCTAATCCATAAATACGTCACAAAAGTGCGCATGTAAGCAAAGACAAACTGCAGCACACTTTCAAAGAGAAGCTCACAAGTGGTGCCTTTTGGGAAGACTGCATCGATGTAGACTCATCAGCGGCCTCCCAACTTTCTTATGATACATGCTAGGACTGATCAGAGTGGATAAAGTACATACAGACTTTGCAGATCTTGACCTAAAGGCATGCTTTGAAACCTAAAGCCTTCATCTTAACTTCTGCACCCACAATGTTGTTGACATCCTCAAAGTGGGGACTTATATTAGAACTTTAGGTCTTATGGCACCCTTTGGGTCAGGGCTAATGGCCCTGTACTAAACTGCATACTAACATACTAAACAGTAATGTCTGATTACGGCGCTGTCTAGTGAAAACCTCCAAACTGGCAACTTTACAGGAGAAGGAAAAAAAACTTCTATGTCAAAAAGTGAAAAACAGCAAAAACAGTAGTACAAGGTTTTTATACAACAGCATACATTAGCATTGCAATTATTGTTTCACTGCTGTAGTATATAGTATGGAAGCATGAGGCTTTTTGGATGCAGCTGTACTTGTGTTTGTCAAACTAAATGCAAGCTAGTCACTGTAGTGATTAATGAAGCTTTTTGGAGCCAGACATTATTGCTGCATTGGAAAATGTGTGTGAAGTTCATGGCATCCCACCCTAAAAGATTTAAAGATTTTATTTTGCAGTAAGTCACAAGTAAACAGAGTATGTGGGAATGCTTGTTGATGGTGTTTTTTTATTTTGGTAGCACTGTTTTGACAAACCCAAAGAGAATTCTGAAGTAAGTAGAACTTGACATAATCCTTTCTGAACCGAGTGTCCAAATAAACTGGACTATGGAGCGTTGGTGCAAATGTATGATTTGTGAATGGTTAAACTCACAGAATCTCATAAATGTAAAATTCTATAATCATTTCAGCTCAGCATTGCAAAGCATATTGTTGCTGTCAGGCAAAAACCTTACTTGTCCATTTTTAGAATAAAATTGACAATCGATTACATTGACTTCCATTGAAAGTTAAGTTTTTTTCCTTCTGCTGTAAAGTTGCCATTTTGGAGATACAAAGTTTTCGAGTGACACTGATGATAGGCTAACAACTGCTATTTTACATGTTAGCCTGCTCTGTTTATGCATGACTGCTGAATACCTTAAAAAGACAGCCAGTGGCCACACTAACTGTTTGACACATCCCCAACTTGGACCTATCAGACTGTCTAGAAATTTAGCATTTTGCAAGAGCAGCCTACGTAAGAGAACTCTGAGAAGTTTGGGCTGGAGTGAAAAAAGGGTGGAGATGTGGTGGTGGAGTTACGAGATTGTAGTAGGAGCAAGTGAAGGAAAGAAGTGTAGGGTGTATGGGGAGTAGGGCTATGGAGTTTCAGACGTGGTCTTGCTTTCAAACTTAATAACTAATATTAATATTTTAGCCATTTAGCACCATTATCATTTAAGTCCACACGTTGTGGTTTTGTGTTTTCTGTATCTCTCAGCTTGTCCAGAAATGCATGTGTAAAGCATGTTTTTTAGTCGTAGCTCAAAGTGTGAATCCACTTCCCGACTGTAGGGGGAGCCCATGAGTAGCAATGAATTAATTATGTGTGTATCTTTGTGGACCAGGTAGTACCGGGTGTTCTCCTGATGTAAACATTCTTCCCAGGTATTTTTGAAGCTGTTTAAACAGCAGACCTTGACCTGAGGGATTTACACAGTAATAAGCCTGACACCCCCTACACAGTAATCAACTGCGTCTACACATCACGCAAACATAAAGGTTTGTTGTTGGCTGCTGTGTGTCAGTCAACTGGCCCAATCCTATCAAAGTAGGCAGTTCTTGGCCACATTGAACGATGAAGCCAACCACACTTTCTGGTGATAGTCAGAAGATGGTTCCTGAGACTACAGGACTTGTGCAGCAGTCTGCTTCTGCAGCTGCCACAGTAGAGCCTGGCGCCAAGGCCATGCCACACACACACCCTGACAGCTTTATGCGCCAGTTTAGAGCAAAGCTCTTCAGATCACTGGCTGCTGGCTCCCGCTGCTTCTGAGCAACATTAAGACTCGCTCTTTTTCCTGTTAGGGAGAACAGATTCTTAGAATCCGCGGCTGCTTGGACCCCACCGTAGCATGATTAATGCCTGTGTACTCTCTGGTGTGGAATTATCGTCTCTGCTGTGTAAATCAAGACGCTGTGGCGGGTGTGCCGGCTGGATACTGTGTGGACCATGCTTTGCTTAGTAAATAGAGAAAAAAGCACATTGGAAACACGTGATACAAGTCTATTTAATAAGACAACTCTTACTTTTTCATAGTTATACATAATATATATACTTATTCATGATTATACATAATTATACATTATACTTATTATACATATTCATAAGAATATGGTGATGTTGTTCGGTATCACAGTGTTTGGTAATCAGTGAACATGACCAGTATGGCTATACTGAAACTGTTGCATCAAGTGTTTCCAGCCAACTGACAATATGTCAGTAAGTCACTACAAAATCTGTGATGGCTTCCTCATATTTCTCATTAGCATACGTTAATTAATTTAACAGAAAATTAATATAGAGGATAAGTTTTACAGAAGTCTTAACTGATGGTTTCTTCAACCCTATAAATACTCCCTAAGCAGCAAGCCTATAACAATATGTGCCATAGTATCTCAAAATACTCATCAATAACAAATATTCTTGAATTTTGACTCACTATCTTGAAATAAATTATTTCATAAATTACTAATCCAATTCATGAATTACTAATCCAAAACAATGATAGTATAATGTCCTATCTCAAATTGCTTGTTTATTGTTTAAACATTTGAAATTGGCAACATTACAATATCACTGAATTTCTCACAAAAAAATACCCAATTTCAGAATACTGTGACTTAGAATCAAAAAAGAAAGACTTTTATGTTTGATATGTTAACGTATCTCATAAAAGTACATTTAAAAATATATTTTAACTTAGTATTCCAAAAGAATGTCTTGACATATTGGTATCTTTACAAAATATTTTGTATTTAGTATCCCAAAAGAATTACTTATTTTTGTAATATTATGACTTACTTTATGACTTATTATCCAAAATATATTTTTTAAGACTTAAATAATGACTTCTTGTCTTTATATTTGAGATTTTTCTTTAATTAACCTAATCAATAAAGGGACATGTTATTGAAATGTAATAGTATGACCTTATTTTGAGATCAGGAATAGTCTCTGCAATAGCTTCTTCCCCCAAGCCATCAGACTCCTCAACACAACTCAACTTCTGAACTGATATCTTTCTGGTACATGTACACTCTCCCTCTCTCTCTCTTTCCAACCATTTACCCCAGATAACATGGGAAGCATTTTTTGCACAAGCATTTGCACTAATAACTTTACTACCTCACTGGACTCTATTTATCGCACATTGCACAACTTGCACACTACAGTCATTATTTATTATCCTCTGTCTGTACTGTGTTGTCTGTCCGCACTTGTTTGTTTGTTTGTGTTGCACTTGTGTCTTGTATGCACTGTCTATGTTGCACCATGGTCCTGGAGGAACGTTGTTTCGTTTCACTGTGTACTCTGTATGTAGTTGAAATGACAATAAACCCACTTGACTTGACTTGACTTGACTTGTCTTCCATCATTTTTTAGTATCGTTGTTTAGTAAAATGTGAAGTGTATTTGAGGGCTCAAACTCAAAGGGCTAGTTTTCAGGATAAAATAAACATAGAACCAGACAGAAGACACTTGTAAATGGAGACTCTTATATGACTCTTTCATGTAATTCAGCCCATGAGTAGATGTGTCTGGAAAAGACTTTTCATTCTAAGATTCCTATTTTTTGCCTGAATGTCATTTTGCCTTGCGATGGCAAGAGGCAATGGATTGGGCGAATTGTAGGGATTAAATAATGCTGTTAAACTGAGGTACAACATTCTCTAAACTGCCCTATTTGTACCTCTAACCCTCTTAACGAAAACCCTTGTGTAGTCAAGGCCGCTGCGGTGGCGGCGATGTTCTCAACAGTAGTATCAGTAATAGCTTTTGCTTCTCGTGTAGATTTAACCCAGTTCCTGGCTCTCAGGCCAGTTTACTATGGCTCCAACCACTGCCTCTTTTCAGAGGCTTAAAGAGAGAGAAAGAATTGCTATTTTTTAACTTGGAAGCTGCACGGCTGTCTGAAAAGTTGGCCGGAGCGAAAGCAGCCTGGCTTTCCATGACACACTCTGCGAGCTGTCTGCGTTCCTGTGTCAGACTAATGTGCTTGGGGTTAAATCCCAAGCTGCACATAAGTGACACATTAGTGAGATAATCATACACACTTCATCATTCCAGGACTCGAGAGTGGCTGTTATTGCTTCATGCCAACTGCAGGAAGGTGCATGAATATGAATACATCTGTATAAAGTCTGAATAAGGCGCATAACATGAATCTGGATGTGCTTGGACAGTATTTAAGAAAAGTATTTATGTCAGATGTAAGGCTACATAAGGGTGCTTGGTGAGTCTCCACTGCTGCTGTTAACCTCTTTCCCAGTCTTAATCCCGGACAAGGACTTTACTGTACAGTTTATATTTAATCAATCAAGTATTTAAAATTACAATACACACATTTCCAACTTTGAAACCAACAAAAAAGAGAAAAAGAAATATGTTACATATCTACAGTTCGATTGTAGTAGGTGCAATAATGTGACTGATACAACAAGCATTCTATATTTAGTATATATACTATATTACATATAGTATATCCGTACTGCATACGAGGACTATATTTATACATGTTTATATAAATATAGATATACATGGATTTATATGTACATTTTTATATTCAAACAATTACATAAAGAATAAAATAAATAACAAGAGATCAAATCTTACAGAGGGTGAGAAATAGAAAGGCTATGTTAGAGCTGAACCATAACCGCTGCGCTGTGAGGATAACAGGAAGAACTATCGGATCTATGATATCTGCAGTATCAAAATGAGCTACATCACAAATACCCTGCATAAAATGTACAGTCTGGTAGTGCTGGAATGACTGGTAGAGGAGAAAGGAGAGGAGGAGAGCTTCATTGGGTGAGGACTGCGCTGAAAAAGCACAGTGCGTTCAGTTTACCCCATTCAAATATGCACGTGGGTCCACGTGACCAAAAAAGAACACATGACATAAACACAACAACTGCCATGTGTGTACAGGAAGTAAATATAATAACTGTATGTCATGTATTGTTACTGTAAAACAATAACTTTACAGTAGAAATAATGAAAAACGGAATTAACTTTAATGTACGTTTTTTCCAAGTCATTTTGGACCATTTCTATTGGTCCATTCATCATGAAATATTCACACAATGGAGCTCATCTCTATATGGTGCAAAAAAGCTTTTTAAACTGTGTTAAGAGCTTTTGACCTGACGGTGATGACATGTATTCATGTGGAACCAACATGCATATCTGAATCCGGTAAATTCAAAGCACTAGTTTTCTTTCAGTGTGCCCTTTATTCGTTGTTCAGTCGGTGCTGGGATGCGACTGGGACGATGGTGTCACGATCAGGACTGCAGTTTCCTGACCCTTCACCTCCGGATATCAGTGGTCTCAGGGTCCTCCTGCTCGGCCATGGCGGCGTCCAGGCTGGCCCTTCGGGAGCCCTGTCCACGGCTCCTGGGGTGGGCTCCGGAGCCCCCCTTTCCAGGTTTCTCTTTTTCGCCTTGGCGCGGGCCTTTGGGGTGCTCGTGTTCGGGGTGCGAGGGGCTGGCCGGGCGGCGCTCTGGACCGCCTGCGGGGGGTGCTGAAGGGCAGAAGCTCAGAGTGTCGCAGAGAGCACCCCAATGCTGTTCGCACTGCGCACGCACACTTCGACCGATGGCCTCCTTCACTTCTTCCCCACAGCCCAGCAGGATGTTCACCAGCTCCACATATGGCCTGGGAGCAAGATGACATGGTAAAAATGTTAATTTGGCTGTAAATTAAAATGTAAATTGTTCAAACAAATAAACACTTGGTGTTCAGACAGTAAAGAGTGTTTTTAATTGTCTGTCATTTGTTATGGAACACTATACTATACTTGATATTGGTATTGAAATCTAAATTCTGGTATTGCGATAACCCTAGTCCACATGCCTATTTCAGATGAACAGGTGCCACACCTAGCAACAGTGAGTGCATATACAAATATATCTGTTTATATTCAGATTTCTGCAGTTATCTGATTACTCCAGTGATCATGTAAACAGCATACTCCGATCAGAGTAAGGTCTAGAAAGCTGATAAAGAAATTTGATAAAGAGAGCTGGATTTTAGCTCAGTCAATGGATTTCTCAGTGCATGTATACTCTTAAGCAGAGTAGTTTTAGCAACACAAAAACTGAAGGAATTAAAGATTCTTCATCTTTTAGATGATGTATATTCACACTGTAGCTTGATGTGTAAAAAAAATAAAAAGCTGCAGCATGAAGAGTTTATTGGCAGGTCGCAAAGCAGCATTTTCTGCAGTCATCAGATCATGAAGTGCATGTAAATGCAATCATTGTAACATGCCACAAAGCTGTGCCAGATTTGTAGTTATTAGGGGTGTAAAGATTCATAAATTTCAGAATCAGCAGTGTGTCAACAGCAGCCAGCTTGACGATACACTTTTAGGGCACAGGTGTATTAAGGACAAATGTGGGTCACTTACAAACACGAATATGAACCATATAGGCAGCAGGAATGATCAGATCAGAGTTGAGCAATAAGGCTCATAATCTGAATTTAGCCAAAATGGGCCGTGGTGGAGAGGAACCCTGCTGTTCGGCTGCTGTTCTACTTTCATGTTCTCAGCGAGAGGCCTGCAGCTTCAGGCTGTGCTCCCTGCTGCCTCGCTCTGCCAGCCATGAAAGAACTTTCTTCTGCTGTGTGCTGCCCTTCAGGCTGGAGCTCGAGCTCAGTGCTCTAGAAAAAGGAACGACAGCAGCAGGGCCACTGCAGTGGAAGGTTATGTCACAGTACCAGTGACAACATGGCCCTTTTCATGAGACTGTAAAAAGAGCCGTTTCACTTAGCCCATTATTCAATTCCATACGCAAACATCAGGCAGAAAAACAAATGCACCAAAATATTAACGCTTTGCTTTTTTGGTGGGGTTTATTTAGCTGCAGACATGTTTTTCCAGGTAAAAGAGTACCCATTTGCTAATTGGGAAATAATCTTCCCAAACATAAGGTATATGGTAGGTTTCAGCACTCAGTGGCTGTCATTGTTCTATATAGACTAATTCAATGGCACGTAATAGCAGAAAGTGGGCTGTTTATTTGTTTGCACAAAAGGTACACGAGATTCGTTAAAGAGCGCTCTGTTTAAAGAAGGGGACGTGCAGAAAGCCACGTGAAATAGTGGCTTGTAGGTGCGTACGCTCACCCTTTAGGGAATAAGTCCTGGAAGTGGATCATCTCCACGATGACATTAACGTTGTCCTTAGCCGCTGAACACAAGTTGTGTTTCATGTAGCACTCTCGCTGCAGCTGGAACACCATGTCTTTTATGGCCAGGCATTTTCGACTGATGCAGCTGAATTTGTGCCTCAGGCCATGGGCCATGCATTTCAGAGCATCTTTGATGAAGGACTTGCCCTGAGAAGACAGAAGGGTTTGATTTTGTCACACATGCCATCATCACAATGCACAAGGCAAAGCAGGTATTCCTAAACAATAATACTGGTGCAAGTCTGAGTCAAGTGTCTGAAGTGCAAGGACGAGTGTCTATTTTGTGGGGTACGAGTCTTATGCTACCATACACTAGAAGACTTTATAAAGACTCAGATAAAGACAATCTAAAAAAGAGTTTTTACAATTTTGCAATGACTGAGAATCTTGCAGGGTTACTATTTGTAAGACTGCTACTAGATTCCTTTTGAAAGTATTTCTCATCATGCTACAGGTGGAAATGTACAAAAAGAGAAACTGTTGAACAATGGAGCAGATACAGAAGCAGCTTTTGGCCAAAAGCTGCATTCCCCCCCCCCACCAAAAAATATCCATACACATAAAAGAATACGTATTGGTTATTGGTTATTTATGTGCACATCACAAGGTCCTAGTGTAAAACTTAACTTCGATTCGTATTTGAAATTCTACCCACACACCACATAGTTGAGACTGAACCTTTTGCGATGCAGGCTAAAAAAAGTAAGTGACCCTCTGTGTTAATGACTTCTCAAAGAGCTAATTGGCAAAAGCAGCTTCAATTAGAGGACTGTATGCGTGCATTTCAAAGGTGCTTTGTCATTTATATAAAGGCACAGAAACCGTGATTACAATTCTGTTCTTCTCAAGAAAGACAGGTTAGTGTGAACCATACGTTGGTGCAGATGACTCAGAAGATCTTATTATAATTTTTGTGTTATAGAGAAGCATGAATCTAGAAAAGGCTAAAAAGACCCAAATGTACCTCAGTTAGACAAATTGTCCATAAATTGAGAAAATTCAGGACCATAGCTACTCTCACTAGGAGTGTGTCTTGTTAAGATCACCCCAGGAACACAAAAGGTAATTCTGAAAAAGCTGAGAAAGAACCCAAAGGTCACAGCCAATGACCTATAGAGTATTATACAAACACTAAAACCTTTGTTCATGTCTCCACTTTCAGAAAAAACACTGATCAAGAATGGTATTCACAATAGGATACCACAAAGGAAGCCACTGTTGTCCAAAAAAAAAACAAAAAAAAAACATTGCACTCATCTCAAGTTTGCCCAAGACCACCTGCATGTTCCACAATTCTTCAAGGAAAATGTTATATGGACAAAAATGACAAAGGTGGAACTTTGAAGCGCAAATGCACTACATTATGTTTGGACAGGAAAATAAAGCACGCCAAAACCTCATTCCAGCTGTGAAGCATGGTGGAGGGAGCATCATGGCTTGGGGCTACTTTGCTGCTTCAGGGCCTAGACACCTTTGAATTCATTGTACCTTTAATGATTGAAAGGTGGATCTAAACTTTTTAGAGGAGTATGTAAGGACAGCACTCCGTGTCCACAAGCAGAAGAGATATTTGGTGACAATTTAATGTGTGCAATAATTTATCACAGATTTATTATCACAGTTATTACCACTATGCCACTTTACTAAATTCATATCATTTATATATATTTACATTTCAAGTTTCTTGATTTGTTTCTTTATTTTTTCTAAATGTATTTTATTTATTATTTATAGAGTGTTTATTTATAGAGTGTTTATTTTTACACGAACAGTTGCAGCTGGAACAACTGTAATTTCCCTCCGGGGATCAATAAAATATTTCTGATTCTGATTCTGTAACAAGACAATGACCAAAAGCACAAAGGTAAACGACCTTAAGAATGTCTGAAAAGGAAGATTTGCATAATAACATCCTGACCTTAACCCTACTAAGGTACCATCATATGACCTGAAGAGGGATGTGTATGCAAGGCATCTCAGAAACAGTGATGAACTGCAACACGTTTGCAGGAAGAAATGGTCCAAACTTCCTCACTTTTGTGCAAATCTTTTTTGGAGCAACAGACAATGTTTGGTGGAGGTTATTGCTGCTAAAGGGGGATCTACAGGTCAACATGGTTCACTTACTTTTTCTAGCCTGCATTGTGGATGTTTACTTAATGTGCTCAGTAAAACGCATAAGCAGTACATATGTTTGTGTGTTATTAGTTTAGTTAGATTGTCTTTAATCAATACAGAAATCCAGTACATTTCAAATGTACTTTTCTTACAACTGAAGCTCATGTAATAACTTTTGTATCATTTACTTGATTTTAGAGTTAAATTTGCTAGCTGACTGCTTTAAGCTATTTTGCCTCTTCCTCGAAACAGTGAGCTGCAGGAAAGTTTTTAGTAATTAGTAATTTATCATTTTTTCATATTGACAGGCAGTCCTCATTTAATCAGTTATTTCAGTCTGAAATTCTGCAAGCCTTCAGTCTAGAGTCCGACTCAAGCCTAGAGTCAGTTAAGGGTGTGTCAGAGCAGAGTCGTGAGTCAGTCAACACGTCACCATTAGCTTTCAAAGTTTATTTACATTCTGGACTAAAAAACAGCTCCATTAAATTGTCTAAAGGCTGGCGGTGATTGCTGGGTTACATTCTTTTTTAACTCTATGAGCAGCATGCTTATTATTTAGTTATTAATCTTAACATGTATTATCCAGTAACTACTATGAAACTAATGTGAATATTACCCTGTCACTAGAGTGAACAACCTCCTGCAGTTTAAGCATTTACGGATCATATGAACCCGAGCGAGAGTGCACTCATTTATGTTTTAACGTAGGGGGTTATGGGCCATGGTGACGTAGAGCTAACAGCACCTTAAGACTGTGTTTCAGGCTGCAAACCCTCCGCTCCAAATCCACCTGCACCTCGTGAAACTTTAGCCAGGCCTAAGGCGATGCCAGCTGGCTCGGGCCGGCCACAGGGTCATTCTCTGCCTGTTGTGGAGGGACACGACCTCCGTGGGAGAGCGGTAGAGCGCTGAGGGGGCTAGAAAAGGACTTTGTGAAGCGACCCTTGCTGTACTGTACCTGGGAGTCGAACTTGCCGGCGTTGTGCAGGAAGGTCATGCAGATCTCCTGCAGTCCCCGGATTTCACATGAGTTGTTCTCGAAACACTCAAACACGCCGCAGCCCACGTCACCAGCGTTCACCAGGCAGTGCTGGATCTCGGCTGAGAGAGAGAGAGAGAGAAAGAGAAAGAGAGAGAGAGAGAGAGAGAGAGAGAGAGAGAGAGAGAGAGAGTGCAATTTGTCACTTCAGAACATACTTCGAAGGAGCCTATACTTAAGATGTTCCACAGAGCTTAGAACCTGAATATGCTCGAAGACATATTTGGTCAAACAAAGTGCTCCAACGCCTTTGTCAGATGTCAGATTACTACTTGCAAAGCTTTGCTGTATTTAGCGTGAAATAAAGCTGAGCAGCATGTGAGCATAATGACACAACCTTTCACCTCACATGCTTGCAAGCTGGAAGACGCTGGCTTAAGACCTATTTTGGGCTTTGTTTCTCCCCTGAAAATGTAGGAACTGTATTTAGAGGACAAATTTAGCATGGAGAGAGAGCACTGAGGTAATTAAGGTATGCTATTAAAGTCCATCAAACTGGGAGGCATTTGGCGGTGGCTGCCCGAGCTGTGGAAAAGCAAGGTTAACTGTATATAGGACAGCATGATGATTGCCTTCATCTCACTGCAGGGATTAATAAGGACTGCTGTAGAACTGCAGAAGATACACAAGGACACGGGAAACTCGGCAGGCGATCGGGTTAGCTGTGAAAGCGTGAATGCGACTGCCACCCTGTAACACGTTCTAAACTGTGATTCCCCACTTAGGCAGGTGGTGCAATGCAGGTGCCTTTCCAGTAAGTGTGAAATCAAACCCCAGGTCTCCATTAAATTCCATAATGAACTCTAATACTAGTAGCAGGATTCATTTAGCAGATGCGTAGAGGGGGAAAGGGGAAAATGCTTGCAAGGTAAAACGTTTGTGTTCTGCAGTCAAGCTTAGTAGTTTAATGTAATGCCATTGAAAACACATTATTATATAGGCAAGGCAAGGCAAACAATTACAACGACACTCCTCATGAAAACCCCTATACTGAGAGATGAAGGGTAATATAGAACTGAACAAATAAAACTGAAGAAAATGTATAACTAGTTTATAACGGAGTTATAACTACTTATAATCAACTGCAGATGTCAGAACATGGTTAGAAGGGATGTTGGAGGAGCCTGTCTTGTTTAAAACTCAGACATTTCGTTTGGTTTGCTCTTGATTGTGAAAGTGAAAGGTATCACCATATAGAGATGAAATACGCTCTCTAAGGCCTTCAGAGAGAAGGTTATAGATTAAATGGTCTAGGAATGGGGTTGAAAACATTGAGAACATTTAAAACAACTGGCAACATGGCCAGGTCAGGCTGTCTTAGCGAGTTCAGCCCAAGAGCAGCGACCACAAGGTGCGTAAAGGAGTCTCCAACCATCCTAAAACGTCATCACGGGATCTGCAGGCTGATGTCAAAGTACAGCATCTACCATCAGAAAGAGACTGCATGAGTTGAATTTTCATGGTAGGTGTGCATGGAGGAATCCCTTGATGTATAAAAAACATCAAGGCCAGACTCAAGTTTGCCAGAGAACAACTAAAGAAAGGCCAAGACGGCTGGAACCATGTGCCCTGATGATGTTTTTGTTTTGTTTCTGACAGCAAGGGTTGACGTTTTAAATGGCTTCAAATTAGGACAAATCCATCTGATCTTCTCATTGGCACTCACAATAGTAATGTTGGCAAGCATGAAAAAACAGCCATTCTGGCCTGTGAGAGAAAGAAAACGTGATGTTCTCCTTTAGGCCTGAAGTCTAGAAGAGAACGCTGATGTTCAGCTACAGAGGTCGGCCGCAAACCTGGGTCGTCCACCAAGATAACGAAGGAAATGCGGACAAAGCAAACAGCAGGTTATTAGTTTGACTGAGGCAATGGTTTGCTGTCAACAGAAGGACCCTCTGTGAGGGGGGTGGGGTTGGGGAGGGGGTACCGAGCTGAACTTTTGGAGCGCGCAGGAAAAGTGAGCCGCTGTCTGCACTGCTTGTGTTGGCATTTGTGCGGGAATGTGCTTGGATCGTACGAGCTGGCCGCAGCGTGCATTGAATTACACAGCGCTGTGACCGGCCGAGGGACTCCAGCATGCAAATCTGCTTCGGATCAGACACTCCAGGGCGAATTAAAGCCATGCTGCAGCAACGAGCCCCTGCACAAGCTTACTGCCAGGACTCCATTTGAAGGAGGGATGCAAGAGGATGCCCAGAAATCATCCCCCTTGGATTGCTGTGGCATATATGCTGACACACCATTATCAATTCTGATGTGATAACGATACTGATATAGAGCTCATACTTAAAAAGTCTACTGGGCAGTCTAACCAGTGTCAAATTAAACAGGTTACAACTAGGTTCTGTTCAAACACCAACAGGTTCTAAAGGGTTCTACCGGAAATCGTATCGCTGTATAAATTAAACCAAATTCTATGTGAACTATCTATTGTATTCTATAGGAATAGTCTAATTACAGTATAAATTAAACCATCAGTTGGGTTCTATATGAACTGTCTAATGGGTTCTATACTGGCCAGTCTTAGCATACATTACACCATACTGTTACAGCTGGGTTCTTTATAAACTGTCTAATGGGTCTCAATAGATTCCAATAGGTTCTATATGAATAGTCTAACATAGTTACATACACTATACCAACAAGTCACAGTCAGGTTCTGTGTGAACTGTATAATGGGTTCTAATTGGTTTCCATTTGAGCAGTCCAATCACAGCACATATTAAACCAGATTGCAGCTGGGTTCCAAGTTGCAGCTGGGTTCAATGTTTACTAGTAATGGGTTCTAAAGGGTTCTGTATGATTTAGCGACTCAATTAAGCCGACATGTCAGTCAGTTAGTCAAGTTAGTGAGTCAGATTCAATATGAACCGTATAATAGGTTCTAAAGGGTTCTATATGCCCAGTCTAATCACAGTATAAATTAAATCAAGTTAGAATCAGGTTTATATGAACAGTCTATTGTATTATAATGGGTTATAACAGGTGTTATATGAATGCTCAAATCATACAACAAGATAAAGTCAGCTTGTGAACTGTCCAACAGGTTCCAAAGGGTTCTGTATGAATTGGTATGAATGAATGTATGAATTATAGCATACATTAAACCAACATTTTTTGTTTTCAGTAATTTCTGTAAACTGTCTAACAGGTTCTGAAAGAACAGTCTAATCTCAGTGTAAATGAAATGTAAAGTTATAGTCGGATTCTATATGAACAGTCTAATGTATTCTTCTATATGAATACTCGAATCACATAAATAAAAAACAAGAAGTTAGAACTGGGTTCTACACATACTGTAATGGGTTCTAAAGGTTTTATGTCAACAGTCCAATCATAACATACATTTAATTACAAAGTTGCAGTCAAGCTCTATAGGAACTATAGTCTAATGGATTCCAATGAGTTCTGAATGGTGAAATTTAAAGAGTCTAATCATAAATTAAATTATAATCAGGTTCTTTGGTGGGACTTGTAGGGGTCAGTGGGCTCTACATGAATTGTCTAATTATAGTATCAGTTACATCAACAAGTTACAGTCAGGTTCAATATGAACACTTTAACAAGTTCTAAAGGTCTGGTACAGTCTAATCAGAGTATAGATTAAGTCAAACCTGATGAAATCAGAGTTAATGTAAACAGTCTAATGTATTATAGTGGGTTCTAAAGTGTTCTGTATGAACCATCTAGCCATAGTATGCATTAAACCAACAAGAAAACCCTGAGAACCCCTTAGATGAGAAAGCATCTCCCTGAAGATTTTCTTCCCAACCTGACCACTTCGACCACTGCTTGCAGCCAGCAGAAGCTTTGGGCCAACTGAAGCTTACATTTAATGAAATCCAAGGGCATGCCTCTCTTGATTCCTCAGCTTTCTTTAACTCTTTAAAAGGCATGTACAGAAAATAGCCAAGGATCTGGCCCAGGGCAGAGGCTTTATCCCTGATCCACCTAGAGAAAAAACGTGTATGCAATGGGAGAGGTCATTGCATCACTCAGGCTGTTCCTTCCTGCTACAACAAAGTTGCAGCAGTTGATTAGTTGGTCTACAGCCACACACACACACACACACACACAGACACGCTCACACACTGTCTCGCGAGCTTTACTGCAC
This sequence comes from Salminus brasiliensis, assembly GCF_030463535.1. Classification (NCBI taxonomy): domain Eukaryota; kingdom Metazoa; phylum Chordata; class Actinopteri; order Characiformes; family Bryconidae; genus Salminus; species Salminus brasiliensis. The sequence continues at coordinate 13,903,934 of NC_132879.1, forward strand.
ACAATATGAGCTGCGTGGACCCTTTAAATGTATTACATACACATGAACACCTGAACACACCGCTGTGACGACGTGCTTCAGAAAACACCACACACACACACACACACACACACACACACACACACACACTAACTCTCGTATACATTGGAGCATGCACCTACACATACACACCCACACCCACATTGACACACACCTAGAACCCCACCGTATGCATTACCTATCCTATCTTAGCCTACCTTGTGCTCGTGCTATTAATAGTTTACGAAGAGATTGAATTGCAGTCTCCGTTTGGCCGCGAGCGAGCGCGCGCTCGCGTTCGCGACAGATCGCCTTCCTTCAGAAACGGAAAAGCGCTGTTGTTGCATGCGACGCGAAACGCAATGCAAAGAGATGCACGCGCCGCGCTGCGGACCGTGCGTCTGTGTCTCGCGCTTTCGTGGAGAGCACGCAAAACACCAGGAAGCACGTGCAAATGCGAACGGTGGGCTTCCCGTGCGTGCGTGCGTGTGTATGCGTGCGTGCGTGCGTGAGCGCGTGCGTGAGAGACAGGGTGCATATAGGCTGTGCTAAGGGGCGCCCCTGCGTTCTCTCACGTCCGCGTCACGGTGCTCGCGTCCCTCGCCTTACCTGTGTTCTGCAGGGACAGCCGTCCTTTCTGGCTCGCCGCTTTCTCCGCGTGACCCTCGTGCGCGTCAGAAGTATCCGCTCCTCCACCGCCGTGCGCTCGCGCCGTCACGGAGAGCACGAGCAGCAGCACCGCGATCAGCATTGCTGCGAAAAAAAATAAAAGCCCAAAAAAAAGGGAGAGCGAGCGAGCGAGAGAGAGAGAGAGAGAGAGACAGGGGGAGGGAGGGTGAGAGAGATATATAGAGAGAGAGAGGAGAAAGGGAGAGAGAGATAGAGAGAGAGAGAGAGATAGAGATAGAGAGAGAGAGAGTGGGAGAGGTGCAGCGTGTTGCAGGACGGACGCGGGAGTTTAGAGAGCGTGGAAGCGCGCGCGGTTTGCCGCCTATATCTCGCCGAGGGCCGCGTGTCACTGTTTGATGAATCGGCGGAGCAGGTGTTGTCAGTCGCCGCGCCGCCAGCCAATCAGCAGCGCGGACATCCACGTCCAAGTTTGAGGGGTGTGTCAACGTGGAGAGTGTGTGTTCACCCCTTTCGAGTGTGTGTGGTGGTGGCTGGGGGGAGGCAGAGGTGGGTAGAAGCAGCTTTAAAAGCCCACACTCACCCTGTAGCTCCCTCTCCCTCTCTCTCTCTCTCTCTCTCTCTCTCTCTCTCTCTCTCTCACACACACACACACACACACACTTTTTCATACTCTTACACTTTCTCACTCACTCTCTCTCTCACTTCGTGCGAGCAGTAAAAAAACGTACACACCAAAACACAACTGCAGGACCTTAAAGGGGAACTCCACCAGGTTTTTTAAAATCCTCAATAGTCCAGTCTTTTAAATGTAAACCCTCTCCTAGATTGGGTTTTCTGTGAAGTGGTTCACTGCTGAGATACGTACCCACTCTGGTTTCTTTACAATGGAGGAGATAGGAACCAGGCGTCTCGGTATTTACAACACCATTACTGACAGCTTATTTAAAATGCCATAACCGCTATAGAGAACCTACGCGTGTCTTCTGATGTTATGTGTAATGTAGCTGATAGTAGAATAGTTTTCTGTGGGGACTATGTATTTATCTGCCATCAATCCAGAATCCTCCAGAGTAACTGTTGTAAAACAGGGTCTCAGGCATCAGACAGTAAACTTTCAGCCTTTTCTCATTAGAGGCATTAAAAAAGAAACACTGTAAACAGTACTCAGAAAGAGTTTCTCTAGAACAGGATATTTCACACCAAACCCCTCTAACGGATCTTAACCATTTAATAGTGCAGAGGGTTTTTTTTCTTTCAAACCCATTACTAAAACAGTCACACTGAATTTACAATACAGTCTTAGGATTTGAATTGATGTAAAATACTGCTTCAGTTCATTACCCTAAATGTTTAGCTTAACATCATTGTTCTTTATTGGAATTTAATAAAAGCAGGTCAATAAAAAACGTTGACAGCGAAATACACTATGCCATGATACACTTTTTTAGAGCTTATAAAACACTGATCAGTTGCACGATTCAAAACGAGCTTGATAAGAGAGCACAGCGTCTCCAAAAGGTGACTGTACAGAAGAGGGCAAAAATGTTCTGAACTTTGAATGGACGTCAGTGTAAGTAATTCCAAGTAATTCAGAGCATTTCTATTGGTCCATCGTTACTTACACAGTGTACAGAGCAGCTATCAGGTTCAAACAGTGGAGAAAACAAAAAACGGACAAAAATGGATATAAATGTTTTTTTATTGGACAGCATCGATAATAAATCCTGTTGGGCTTGAGTTACTGCAGGACAGTGTGTGAAATTAATAAAATGAGTGTATTCATAGTTTTCCATTGTTTTTATATTAGGAAATGCTATGGCTGTTTTTCTGTTCTTATAAAAAGTAATTGTGTATTATGTTGTGTACAATAATAGTGCCTTTGTATCGTGTGTCCCATCCCCAAGCTAAACTGCTAATACCATAAGTCATTTCTTTGTCAACTGACAAACCATTTATACAGCATATTATTGTATTTTCAACTTGTTTTTAACAATAACTCTATTTCTGGCAATGCCTGCACTCATAGTGTATTTTGTTTTTGCACATGAGACTGATGTGCAATCATGAATTCAGTGATTTTCTTTTACTTTATTAAACAATAGTACATCCAGTAGGAACTACAGGTTAATAAACACATTTCCAATAAAGAATCGAATCTAATCTAATGACTGAGGATCTGATTTTTCTTTTTTCTTGCCATAATTTTGGACTAAAATAAAATGCTGCAGCTCGAAGTGTAAAAAGCGGTACAGAGTGTAACAGAATGAAGTCAAACCCCAGAAGATGGAGTTAGGATCTGAATGTGAAGGACTAAAAGCTATGGAAAACAAAAATCCTTTTCTTATGAAAAAGCTGGAGTAGATACAATAGAAGAAGAAGGAATTATTTGAAACGGTTGAGAAGTCTTCAAATCTTCACTGTTACTACACTACACTGTTAAAAGTATAAGATACTAGAGGAACCTCTGGAGGTTCTTCAATTTGAACGTGTGGAGGACATTCTTAAGATGCTTGGAGGAAATTCTTTGTAGAAGAAAAAGGTGTATGTGCCATATGAGGTTCCTGCACATTTTCAAACTGAAAAACCTCCAAAAAGTCCTCAAAAATTGTATACTTTTAACATCAAGTATCAATTTCTGATGTAAACTCTCTGCTATGGCCTTTTTCTTATACTTCAGCAAAAAGTTGGACATTATTTATATCTGTTGATTAGATCACCCATATGGTCATTGAACAGAAATAGTCAATAATAATAGTTAATAGAAATAGAATGGTATTACAGGTCAACTTTAATCTCCACCCCATCCCATCCATATAGGCAGATGTGGTCCAATTCTGATAGTGAGATCAGGGCTCCCTGGTTCTTCAATGTGAATTCTGGCTAAAGTTACTCCATTCATTGAAGGAAGCCTGCTACACCGGATCACACTGTTATGGCTGCATTGGGTTCTAGACAAATTAAAACTTTTTTTTTTTGATTTGTTGGGTTGGAGATCTGTATTGTATATCTGTGAAACCATACAACTCCTGAATTGTAAGCTCAACATGGGTGTTGTCTGTTCTTCTGCTCATCCATAATGCTGCTGTATACATTAAGCATTAATTCATAGTCAATTCATAGTACATGTGGGATTGTATGTTAAAATTGCCTCGGCCAAAGAGTGTCTCTGCCTGCCAGAGTGAATGAGTGTGATGCGCATGGATGCGAACAGAAGGTGACATTTTACACTGCGCCGCTCTGGAAAGTCACTAATCAACAGGCTTAATCATCTTCTGCCTCTATTGTGTCAGTCCAGCCAGTACGTGCCAAGTTCACACAGTGGAGAAAAGGGGACAACTTTGCTAATGGTTGGCAGGGATTGCATCATTCAAACCACCCCCACCCCCAAGGCAGCTTCTCCATTCACACATACATACACAAAAGCCATGATCATGTGTGCACATCTGACTCACAGGTAGTTACACGCACACACAAACACACACACACACACAGGAACCTGTTGAATAGTCAAATTTTACCAACAGTATAAAGGCACACCTACCAACTACCAAGATGACAATACACTTCTGATGTGACTAAGTTGGCCTGCTTCTAAGTTACTAAACTAACCCATTCGGTCTATTTATTTACAGCCCAGATATGAACACTTTATTTACTTTCCAAAACTGCAGGTGAACCAACACAACACCCGTATTTTGAGATTTATAGGTAATGCTGCTGATAAAATAGTGTAAAATCTAAAATAAATATGCTTTGTTTGGGGACTATTTTGCCTCATTACATTTACAAGGTTACTGGTATTACAGAGGTGGGCCAATGTAGTGTTAGGAGTCTTGCCCAAGGACTCTTATTGGTGTAGCGCAGCATAGTCACCCAGACCAGGAACTGAACCCCAGTCTCCCACATGGTGTGGTATCTCAGTGGCAGGTAGTGGTGTTATCTGTTGCGCCACACCAGCCTCATGACACCCTGGACGTATCCCTCCACCATGAATGGCTTTTAAAAAATGTTTTAGGCCAAAATCACCCAGCGATCCTTTTTCGAAAACAGTGTCTCAGACATCAGACAGCATACTTTCAGCTTTCTCTGATTAGAGGCATTGAAGTCTTTGGACGTCTAGTTCCACAGGTCAGTAGGGATCTCTAGATGAAGCCTTTCACACCAAACCACTTTGAATGACCCTGAATGACTTTGTTTATTTTGTTTACGTCTTAATCATTTAATTATGTCGATTTTTTTTTGTGTATGCATCATTACCTGTTCAACACATTTACTGTACACTGCTTCAACATAATAAAAAAGATGACATCAACAATTCACTGTAAAAAGGTGGAACAGGAGAGTTCATTTGAATAATCTGACTGACTCAGCGATGAGTTCTGGCAACAGTACTCATTATATGGACACACCTAATACTACCAAGATGACAATGTACTTTTAAGATGACTCAGAACTTCAGTTCAAGTTAACAAGTTGTTATTACTATTATTACTGCTATTGCTGGCTAATTAATCATCATTTTACAGAACAACACCTGATAAGCTTAACCTCCTTAACCCCTCTAAACCCGGTATGCATGCCCACACTTCATTACTTTCATAAATGACATCACTTTAATAGACCCTAAAATAGAACCCTGTGGCACTCCAGAAAATCAGCTATATGGTAGCTTTTGTTTTAGGGTGAATAACAGAATCGTTAACTTTGGGTTTAGGAGGTTGATAAAACATTTCAACTGGCAGGAAGCACAACTGCGTTGACTGCCGTCGAATTTCATGTTCATGAATGAGTCGTAAACACTGGATTAGTCGATCGGATATTTTTAGGTCCATATAGGCTCTTATCTAGGTCAATCTGTGTTATGATTGCTCCAGCTGCATATCTTTGAGGATTCCATTGATCCTTAAGTGAAGTCTGTGTAGGCGGAAAATTAGCCCCATAATTGAGGAGCGATTTAGCCAAGACAGCCAAGCCCTTAATGAAGGAATGTTCTGAAAATACCACAGAACATCTCCAAAACAATTTCCTCCATGGGGACTTTAGTTCGAGACTTAGTGCTGACTTTACCAAAGAGAATGGATGTGAAATGTCCAGACATGCTCTGACAATCTTCTGCCATCAAGAAGCCTCGTTTATGACACATTCGTATGCATGGATTTGATCTTCACATGTGAAAAGTTTCTAACATTCACTGTGAACATTTTGTTGTGGCATGTGAAGGCAAGGGAAGATCATTTTTATAGTGTATTTACACGTACACAAAAACAGACCTAAGTTAACATCTTATATTGACAACAAATTCAGAATGTAATTCAAGTATGTTTAATGAACAAGGCCCCAGATCTAATCTCTAACCAATACACTTGCCAGATGGGTTTCTTTAAAATGATACAACAAATTAACCGCTTTTGGGAGCCTAGCCTAGCAAGTCCCCAGGGCCTCCCAAATGCAAAACTGCAGACAACTGGGAGGACTCTATGGACATGCTGTTGTATGTAAACACTTGTTTACTGAGATCATACAGTCAATGTATGGAAACTTAGCCTTAAAAAAAAAGGTCATTTTGGACTCATATATATACACAAGTCAGCCATTACATGAATATTACCTGCCTACTATTGAGGCATAGACTCGACAAGACCTCTGAAGGTGTCCTGTGGTATCTGTGTGGCCTCTATGGATCACATCACTGAGTCTTAAGCACCCATGCCATTGTCGCCTTTTCACTGGTTGTCCTTTTTAGGAGCACTTTTGGTAGGTACTGACCACTGCATAGCAAAAAACCTACAAACCTACAAAACCTGCCTGATGTTTTGGAGATGTTCTGGCCTAGTCTGGCCTTATGCTTGCCTTTAACACATCACCTTCAAGAACCGACTGTTTACTTGCTGCCTAATACCCACCCCTTGACAGACACCACTGTAGATGAAGATATTCAATGTTTTTCACTTCACCTGTCAGTGGTACTAATGCTATGGCTGATCGGTGGATATATAAAGTTTAAGGATCCCCCACATAATGTATCTGTTCTATACCAATTAGGTTATTTTTTCTCTAGATCTATACATTCGAGTCAGGGGACCTTTAGGAACCGTTATTTTAAGAAAGTAGGACACTCAACCAGCCTGTTGGACCAGCTCTCTTCCTGGAGATCTGCCTTGCTCATGGATTCATATCCAACCTAAATCTGATTCTAAAAATGATCATTACAAGGATCAAATGTGGTGGGTTAGCTGTCAGAGTTAAACTCGGCGAGCCGTACATCTCCAGGAGCACGAGTGTTGACCACTGGTCTGGGATTACTGAGAAACTCTTCACTGCTCGGGTTTCTCTGGGGACTCCATGCGCAGTTGTACACAAATATTTGCTCCTCAGATTTGCCTCTCGTGTTGAAAAGTGACTGGGGTTTAAACTGTTAGAACAGCTTCACGTTTTATGAGGGTGTCAACGGTCATCCACCTACGGAAGATACACTTGGAATAAAAAGCCTGGGATTATGACGGTCCATTAAACGAGTGGGTTGGCCGTGGTAGCTGCTTTCCAGGAAATGTTTCAAGAGGAGAATTCACAGCTAGGGGAGGCATTGGCTCCACATGCCTGCACTCTGCTGTGGAACTCTCGGGTTTTTACATGGTGTGAATCTTCTGAACCCAGCGGAGGCCTGCTGATGAAGGGATCAGACTTGAAATAGTTCACATTTCTTGATGTTTTTTTCCCTTTTTCTACATGGAGCCTCACAGCATGCACTGGAAGAAAATGAGTACTAATTTACACTGACTTTTTCTGTTTTTTCCAGCGTCTGTAAATAATTAGTTACACTGACTGTCATTATGTTGTGAGCACTAAAAATGAATTATTTAACTGAGCTAACATAAGCATAACCAGTCAGAACCATTTGAGTTCTGGTCACCAGCTTTTCTTTTTTTATATTTATGACATTTGGCAGACTCTTCTCCAGAGAACCTTACAGTGTAATCACTGAGGTAGGCAAATGTAGAGTTAGGAGTCTTGGCCAAAGACTCATATTGGTGTAGTGTGGTGTACTCACCCACAGAATCAAACCCTAGTCTGTCGTGTGCTGGGCAAGTGTGTTACCCACTACCCACTAACTCCTGCATAATGACAGAGCCAAAAATATGCCATTGGGTCATATAAATATACCATTGGGTCGTTTAAATACACCATTGGGTCGTTTCAAGCAGGTAATTTAAATATACTATTGGATCATTTAAAGCAGGAGATATAAATGACACTTATACGTATGTACTTGTACATATACAAAAGTGACTTTTTTAAATATGTGTATATTGAGTATGTGATGGAAAGACTTCTTTTTAAGTGTAAATCGAGCAAAAAGACTTCAGAGCTTCCACTACACAGGCACGCCTCTAGAAGTTAGCAAAGTAATAGTAATATAGCAAAATACTGATTGTTATGTGAACTGGTAAAATATAGTTTTACAGTGTTAGTTTCCATGGTGCCTCAAACATAATTGAAGAAATTGAAATAATTTTAAATATAAGGTCATTATCCATCCGTACAGTCATGCGCCGTGCTGTTTGTTTTGCAGCATTTGACTGAATCTGAGCAGAAAATGTAACTCTATACACTTCAGTTATACAATTCCATTATCAATGAACACTAGTGACCCAGTTCTCATGGCAACCATACAAGCCCATGCCATAACAGTGCCTCCGCCATGTTTGACAGGTGATGTGGCATGCTTCAGCTCATGACCTCTTAATGACCTGTTAATCTTGGTTTCATCTGTCTGAAGAGTTTTGTTTTAGAACTTTAAATCTGCTCCACAGTGATTTGCCCTCTTAAAGTAAACCTAGTGTGTTTAATATCAGGAAGACGACTTCAACCACCTTCCTGAGAGCGTTCTTGACTAAATGTTGTACAGGGTTTTTTCTTCACCAAGTAAAGAATCGCGAACTGCAATCATGTTTTAGCTGTCCTTCATGGTCTTTCAGGTCTTTCCATGGTCCTCCAGTGCATTCCTTAATTTTAAGAATATCCCAGAGTGCTGAGTTTGTGCTATATGCCTGATAAGTTTGTGTTGTTTTTAAGCCTAATGATGGCCTCCGTCACTCGGCCTCAACACCTCTTTAGACTACATATTCAGAGTTCCCCTAAAGAACTACCAAACACTACTTCAACACTTCAGACCTTTTATTTCCTTCTTTTGTGATGAATTAATGAGTAAACAGGCCACACCTGGCCATAAAACTGATTGTCAGTCATTTATCTAATTACTTTTGAGTGAAAATGGTTCATTTGTTTTTACATGAAATCAATTACATTAAAGCTGAAAATTGGGATTTTGTCACACCTGTCACATTTCCACAGGTATATACGTGGTGTTGTACAAAGGCAAATGTGTAAAATACGTATGGACCTGACTATGCTTGGGTTGAATCTCCCCACTGTGGGACTAATAAAGGATTATCTTATCTTATCTTATTATCTTATCATATATGGAAACCGATATGTGGAGAAAGAAAAAAGATTTTCAGATATTTCTGTTGGTCCATTCATCCTAAAATGTTGGCACAATGTAAAGCACAAATGGCAGATTTAAATTATGTCAAAAGATGGTGACGATTTGCAGTTATATTCAAAAGTTTGAGCGCCCCTGTTTTGTAGAATGTCAATAACAGAACAAATTTTCTACAAGAAACTAAATTAAATGCAGTTATTTTAGCACCTTTAAGAACACAGCTTTCATTTATTTGCTGAATGAAAAATGACCCTATAAAAAATTACCCTATAAAATAAATATAGATAATAAATACATGTATTAATTAATACATTTATTAAAGGGAAAATATATAACAACAGTGCTCTTCCTATGAAAAACATAAAACGTATAATATCTCTTATATCTTTAATCAGTTCATTCACACTTTTAAGGTTCTTTCCTCGGTGTGAGCTCTCCTATACCCCCACTGTTTTCATTCCCAGTCCTGGGAACATCGTGCACTGCAGGTTTGTTTGTTTGTTTCTCCTCGTTCTAAAACGGGATTACTAAAAAGGGAAGTCCTTGAACAGCAGAAGAAGGTGTGCTGGTGAAAGCGCTAAGTGGGGAAAGCGCTGAAAAAAAAGAAGCTGTACAGACTGTGAGCTGGACGCCCTCTCTCTCCAAGCCTTACAGTGCTGTAGCTGAATGGGCGCCTGTGAGAGGCCCCGCCCACGATGCAGACACACCTACGGTCTCGGCCAATCGGAGCAGGGCTGCAGACCGCAGCCGCGCAGTGGCGCGTGTCGCCGCAGGCTGCAGACTGCAGGACGGGAGGAGGGCGCGTGATTGTCAGCCCGTGTATTTAGCGGCGCTGCGGGAGAAGAGGGCGAACGAGCGCGTCCGTCTGCGTGCTGCCCGGCTGCACGCCTGCGCAGACGTTAGCTGCAGAGTGCTCTCGTTTGACCAAGTCAGAATCAGGTTTAGGTCGACACACGAGGTTTGTGTTATACACACGAGGAGATTTGTGCTGGTGAGTGCACACACACACACACACACACACACACACACAAACATATACACATTCCCACAGAGCAGGCAAGCATGCAGGACTGTTAACATATGGGCGATTCCAGATTGGGGTGGCGTTGAAAATAATAATTATATGCGACTCAGAGTTTAAGGGGTTAAACAATTTTGTGTCATATATGTGTTCATTTGTTATTATTATTACAATTTTTTTCATTATTGGTCAAAACGTCAAATAAACATTTGCCAGAATTAGAATATCCTAGTTTTTTGAAAGGTCATAATTAAAAAATTGACCAGGGTTGCAGAAACCCATGCACATGCATAGAATACATAACTAACCTAAATATGGCACATATGGCAATATTTCACACATTTAATTTGCTAAATTTAATATTTGAAAATGAAAAAGATAATATTAAAAACACCATGTGTCCAAATGTTCACTGACACCCCTTCTAATGAATGCATTCAATGCTTTAAGTTGCACTCTTTGCTGGCACAGATGTGCAAATGCGCACATACAGTTTGTCTAGTCCCTGTAGAGAAGTAATGCCAATGGAATAGGATTATCTGGAGCAGATAAACATGAACCTATTGGCACCATGCCTAATGCCAGATGCAGAGGGGTATAAAGCCCCCCATCATTAAGCTGTGGAGCATCCGATATTTTAATTGTGTACAACCCTGTTACCCAAATAATACACTGAAAAAAGATAGTGTATACTAATAGTGTTACTAATTGATATTCTGCAAAACATGAAAGAAATCCTGTAAAAGCAAGTGGATTATTGTTCCTGAGGAGTTGACATATCGTATGTATGATATGACTGTATGATAACCCCAAAATGACTTAATTTGGCAACAGGCAGTTGAACAAATATTATTAAACTGAAACAAAGGAATCATTTCCTAATTTAAAGCATTTATTTCAGGTATATCAAATCAAGTTAAATTGCTTGTTTCTATATGAGGTAGTTTTTTGAAAGTTGAAGTGATGAGTGGTTGATGTAGTGTAGTGCGTAACAGCATTGTCGTCCACTGTGGTAGACCAGGGTTAGATTCCCCGGCTGGGTAAGCACACCACACTACACCAATAGGAGTCATTGGGCAAGACTCCTAACACTACATTCTCATACCTGTGTAACATGATCCTCAGCCAAAACCCATGAAGCACTGCCACCCCAGTCATGGAATCATCTAAATATTCAGGAGAACAAAAAATACAGTAATTAAATAGAAAATGAATCACACAGAGGAGAAATCAGTGTTGACACATGGACCATTTTCACCACTTGTATCTCAATATGCTGGCAGTCTAAAAGAACCGCTCCAATGTACATATTTCATACACTGATATTTAGCAGCTGCTTTAGGAAAACTTCAGGAACCACAAAAACAGAACTTGATCTGCCACCAAGATGATACAAGATACCAAAGCACTCACAATGAAGTGATGGAGTGGATTAAGGAGTGATGTGGAAGTTCAGGTGGTGATACCATGACCAAAACCATCACCAGATTTAAACAGCATTACGGATTTGTGGGACTGTGTTGGGAAATGTGTGAAGAAGAAAAACTCTTCACACTCTTCTGCCACTAAAGGAAGTTTGTGAACAGCAGTGAAGAACTTGTGGGAAGCAGTTAATTTAGATCATTATAAGAAAACACTATGAAATTTGGGAAAGCATGGTAAAGCAGTATTCGTGTCAACCAGAGGAGTATTGGTTCCCATTTAGAGTCTTGGTTCCTGTCATGGTTTCTTGCCACCTTCACAACTGGCTTAATCAAAAGAGGCTCAAACAAGGGTCTTCATAAAGCTGTTTGGTGACAACATCTGTTGTGAAAAACTCAACGACAATAATTTGATAGGAACTCAACCAAGACTAGAGAGGGATCTACTGTACAATTAATGTGGTCACACTGGACATTTGCCAGTGCCAAAATGGGCGAAATGGACGTAGACTAGGACTGAATTGGAAACCTAAGCTGTGTCTGAAAATGAGTCCTATTCACTACATAGTGCACTACTTTGAGGTTATGCCATTTCGCAGTAATGTCTGAAAACATAGTGAAGAATTTTGCACAGCTCACACTCATAACATCATGTCCGAAATCGTTCACTACCTTGTTCAATTGTGTCCCATTGGATTTTCGCATGTAAGGGAAAAGGAATAGGGCTCGGTTTCAGACACAGCTCTGGTCACCTAAAAGTTTTTCATTGTGGAGCTGTTAGCACACTAACACACTAATTTGCCAGCTATTGCGAATAACACACACACAAAGTGCACATTTATGTCCGATAACTGTGACTTAAGAAAAAGAGCACAGTGCTCTTAGCAGAGTAGAACTGCCATGCTTGGATCTCTGTGTGGAGCTGTGCATAGCTTGGAGCTAACAGCAATTACCAGGCTTGCTAAAGCAGCTTTCTTAAATGTAATAATGTTGTGTCATTATAAACTCACCACAGTATAGTAGCGCACTGAGGTTTAGCATGCTAGCCGATTGTAACCACAATCAGTAAAATCACAGAAAGATGGCGATACTCTCTTCTGACTAACTGTGTTCAGTTATTCTCTCTGACTGGGGCTGGGATGCCCCTTAAGAAGGTCAGCACAGCCAGAGCAGCAGCGCAGTTGGTCATGGAAGTTGATTTGCGTGTCAAAGGTCACTAAAATGTATTCACACCAGGGGTTGCAAAATTGCTCCGTGCCACAAATTCCATTGTAGTGAATGTAAGAATTCAACTACATAGGCCTTGAGTGACCACAGCTTAAGAAAGAACATGAAGGCTGTATTTTATTATTGCTCCAAATGTGGACGAGTAGTCATTCTTTTTTTAGCTCTGTGAAATTTTAGATTACAGCTTCCCGATGATAAAACTGGCCCTCGGTTTGTGATGATAAACCTGCTTCCAACTCACCTATGTCTGCAATGACCTGGCAGTACTGATAAGCAAGATAGGTAATGGAAGCACTCGTAGTCATCCCAGATATGTACAAGTGCCATTAGCCACCATTCCAGAGGAGAAACAGAGAGGGAGGGAGTTGGAGGGAGTGGGAAGGAGAGGGTGAGAGAGAGAGAGAGAGAGAGAGAGAGAGAATGAGAGAGTGGTGTTGGGGAGATCATATTTGTCAGGGCTTTTCTCAGGATCAGTGGCAGAGGAGAAAATAGCCTCCTGATTTATGTTTGTTGTTGTTTACATGTACTTAATTCTGTGTGTATGCGTATGTGTGTGTGTGTGTATGCGTAGGTATGTGTGTGTGTGGCTGAATGAGTACTGTGCACTGTTGTAAGGCAGTGTCTACTATGCTGGCAAAAGAACTGGCGAGTTTGAAACATGAAAGCCCTCTCTGGTGTGTAAACTCACCTGACTCGTGAAAAGAGTGCGTTTTACAAGCGAGGCCTACCAGCGCCAAGCGCAACGCTCTCATTCCAAACAGTGTGAAAATAACACAGTGCTTTTATTGACCTCGAACAATGTGCTATTATTAAGCGTCTTTATGTTGTGATTTATATTGCAGTAGTTCTGGCAGCGGAGAAGAGAGCCGCACAATGCTTCAGGTTTCGCTGCAGCACAATGGCCTCAGTGTAGACGCTTACATGTACAAAACAGATCTGATAACTGCAAGAAAAACAGATTTTAGCCAAGATGCATCTGACACGGTCACCCTCATATGAACAGAATAAAATAATATATATATATATATATATATATATATATATATATATATATATATATATATATATATCCGCAGTTGCTTTGGAGTCACCAAATATCAAACAATATGTGCTCTGAATTAAAACATCTTGTTGCTTTTTGTTTAACACTGAGTTGCTGCTTTATATAAAACCTTTATGGTTGACAATTGCACACAGTGTTGTCATTTGTTAGCATCATTTTGCATGAGTACTACTGAACTTGGTAAATGCTGTTTTGCTGTTCAGTCCCCTATCACACAATCTTACTGGGAGGCACGTCACTGGACAACACTAATCAGGTTAACAGTATACAGTACAAGTTTTAAGTAACATGGGTGTTGGGCTAAAATTGAGGCATCTCTAGCCCTATCCAGACTGATTTCATTGACTGAGGGTAGTCAGTGTAGTCAGTAATAGAATCCTCACATCCACACTGCAATATAAGGACCACAATAAAAAAATGCAGAAATAGCTAGCAGCTGTTCATGTCATGGAAATAAAAGTCTACTGTCTTGTGAATATAAGAGTGGTTAGCCAGACAGGCTAGTCTTAGACTACACTGCATTCTGAATGATGTTATTGAGCATAATGCTTTCATTGGGTATTTTAAGCTGTTGAAATAAGCAAGACTAACTGTAGCTGCATAGCACAGCTAGCACAGTCATTATTCCAGAGCCTTAGTGGCTAGTCGACCGGGCGAGTGGTGGCTCTCAGCATGGTAGCTTTTAGCCATAGCTCATTGCTATGGCCATGAGCATTTGGCCTTTTTAGCATCACTTCCATTCTCTTAAATTAGCTGTTGTGTTTAGCCCTAAAAAGAAAATTTGGTTGAGACTGTTACGTAGCAGTTGTGGGGTTTTGGGATTGGAGCATTTTTCCAGCTCTGTTTTGGATATTCCTAATATTCTTTTAAGTGAAGACACAAGGGTGTCATATACATGATATTGTAACTCTCATTATTTAACTATGCCAAATAAAAACAGTTTTCCATTCTAAGGCCCCTGTAATCAGTCTGTGGGATACTGTCTTTCCAATTATTTTTCTCTGCCTGCTAATGCTCTCCCAGTCTCTTTCAAAGCATCCATTGTTTTGCAATTTTTGGGTTTATATAGATGGCCAGTAAATATGATTAGTAGCAGCCTTTTTAAAAAAAACAAGAGGTCACTCGTAAGTTTCCCAGGGGAGGATGGCGAACACTGACATGGCCAATCTGTACAGATAAATTCTTCCATCACCCCGTGCACATTTAACCCCATCTGAAACTGGCTTTTATAGCTGGATTTATAGAAACCTGATCCCAGTTTATATCATGGTGTGTTGTTTACATGACCACTTGAATAATATCACTGCTGAAATCAGACACTAACTGCAGTTATCTGCCTACACATAAATGCGCTGTGAAAAAGTAAAGGGGGGGGAGGTACTGACGCTGGCTGTGGCCCCTCACCTTGATTGCACTGTGGATGAGGAGAGGGGTTGATGTCATTCTGTTTTGGGTGGTATGAGTTTGGACACACTCTGGGGAGAGACGGGACAATGGCTCATCCTGGCACAATGTGCCCACATAATGAGCCTGAAACCGGGAGACGTGGACTGCGCGGTGGGTGGCACAAAAGTGTCATAGCCTCATAGGCGAATGGGCAAAGGTGGCTGTTGTGGCAGGGGGTTAATGAATGGCGCAAAGTGTGTATTATGTAAGAAGGTTTTTGGAAAGTGTTGAGGCCTTTTCTGGGTTATGCTGCATTCGATCCCATCCCGTAATGCCGGACCTCGTGATGCTATATATATCGGGGTGAAGGGCCAAAAATGATCAGCCAACACAGTGTGACACACTTATTCCTCATTAGAGCTGAATAGTGTATTGTAGTGGGCTGGAGGCCTCAGCAGATCATTAAAACCTCTCTTTTCTGGCATGTTTACTTTTTGTTAATTAATAGGTGATTGCATGAGCTGTGACCCACATCCAGTGACACTGTAGGCAGTGGATTGAGTATTAATTGACAAAGCTCAGAAAAACGCACGTAGTGTAAGTATGACGTCTTCCCCTTCTTGCTCTCTTCCTGCCTCTCTCTATTTCTTTTTTTGGCATAGTTCAGCATAGGAACCTGAGCCACTATGAGAAGGATCAAATTGTGATGGCTGGACGACTGGGTCAGAACACCTCTAAAACAGCAGAGGGGTCAATATTACAATATTACTATTGTAATATTGTGGTACTAATGTTATTGCTGATTGTGTAAATATGTGTATATATATATATATATATATATATATATATATATATATATAATATAATAATATATGTTATAATGATATAATATATAATATAATGATGTGTATATCAATATATATACAACATGCAGGGCACATGAGAGATGCTGTGTTGGTAGAGTAGGCCTCCATTGTGGATGTGACCTGTAGAGTGTGCACGTGTGGCTCCTGTGGAAGGGTTTTTCAGCCTGGGGGAGGAAGGGGCAGGAAGGCCATTTACAAATGGTCTGTTCCCTCTGCTTTCCTGCTGGGATCCAGGGCAGGGGGCTGGATCAGCTTACAGTTCCTTTTGTTGAACAGCATGGCATTAGACCTCTCTTCTTTCCGAGCTCACATTCACACACACACACACACACACACACACACACACACACACCCCCACACACACACACACACAAACCAAATCCTTACCACTGTCTTCCTCCTCAAAACAACAGGGGCAAATCAGTCATTGTTGTCCATGCAAATGCTGTGTGTGTGTGTGTGTGTGTGTGTGTGTGTGTGTGTGTGTGTGTGTGTGTGTGTGTGAATGTGTGTGTGTGTGTGTGTGTGTCTGAGAAAGTGTTCAGACATGGCCAGTGTGACCTTTTGTGCCAATCTACCACATATTAACTCACTCGTACCTTTATAGATGTTGGCTTGTGGATTAACAAAATTATACATATGTGTGTGTGTGTGTGTGTGTGTGTGTGTGTGTGTTTGTATAGTGTGTAAGGCAAATGCCTCTTTTTTACAGGCCAACTGGCGTTAACTAACTAAATAACTAACCTGCATTAACTAGCTAGTTAAGATCAGACAAACAATAAAGCTGCTGAGAAATATACACAATTAACCAAACTTTACATTGTGTGTATGTGTCTGTGTGTGTGTGGTTCTGCTCCAGTGAACACAGAAGCATCGTCTAGTCCTTTTGAACTGTGTATTAACAACATTTGTATGTGTACGCTCTTTCTACTAGATTTTAGAGCATTGCTGTGGGGATTTGATTGCATTCAGAGACAAGAGCCTTAGTGAGATCAAGGATGTTGGATGACCACAATCCCACTTCATACCTCATCTCCCCCAACTCATCCCAGAAGTATTGAATGAAACATCTTAATTCCAGAGAACACCGTTCCTCTACCTCACAGCTCAATGTTAAGGGCATTCTACCCCTCTAGCCCATGCATGGCCAATAGGTTCATGTTTATCTGCTCCAAAGAGTCCTATTCTATTGGCATAGCTTCTCTACATGGACTAGACATGCTATGTGTGTGTCGTGTTCACAAACATTCGGATAGTGTAGCATATGTTATCCATTTATTTTGTAATCAAATTTTCCTCCCAAGTTTTAGACAACCACCCAACCCACTCATTTATACTCTCCCCCATCACATGTTATGCTTCCAACACTGGGAGATTGAGGACTGAAACATGCCTCCTCCAACACATGCACAACCATACACTTACAAACATACAACTTTTTTATTTTAACTGCCACGACTCGTCACTGGACAACCTACCACCAGCCAATGCACTTGAAGGAGTGTTAAGTACCCAACTCTGATGCATAGGTTAGCAGATGCCCGTGTCGGCCAGCATTGGCAAGGCCAGTTGTGCTCTCAAAGGGCTCAGTTTGCTGAGGCAGGCAGCATAACCCAGGATTTCAACCTGTGACAATCTTTGGGTCATAGTGGCAATGCTTTATTCCGCTGGACCAAACGCTTTCAAAACATAAAAGCCTCACGTTTTGTTCAGATAACAGTGGAGGTGCAGGTGCATGTGTTTCATGGCTGAGTTTGTAGTTCCTTACCTTGATTGCCCTCTGGAAGCAAAAGTGGAGACTGCTACTGGCAAAAAGCACTGAAACTATAAAGGTGTGTGATAAAGACACCCCATGCTTGAAGAAGTTGGAATCCAATTATACTTTCCAAACAGACCTCCAATAAACTACAGCTTCAACCTTTTCTTCCAGTCAGCATGTATCTAATGAGCTTCAGGACAATACAGTGATATTTTGACTCCTCAAGCAGCATTTTTTGAAAAACTAAAAAAAAAATTCTCCTTTGTGAACAAATGTACCCTTGTTTTCCCTCCTTGTTAACAGCATGTTTCTTCTGTAGCCCCTGGCTCAAAATAGTGCAATCTGGGTCTCAGTTGGCTCTGAACACTAGAAATCTACTACGACTACACTCTGCTCATTATAAGTTATAAGTTGAATATTATGAGATTCTTGTTAATGTTGTGAGTTTTCCACACCGAATCCATGGATCTACTGGTAGGGAAGGTTTATTTGCACTAGAAGAAAGGCCACCACTTTTGGTTCCATGAAGAACCATGTTTGGTATAGCGATGCCTGAGTGTAAAGAAACTTTACATCTAGCTGCTTTAAAAAGACCTTTAAAAAGTTCCTCACACATGTATAAAACTGTATAATCACAGCAGGAGTTCATCAGGAGAAAGCTGTGGAACGAACAGTGTCTTTTCCTTCTCAGCACTCTCATACACTGAAACACCCTTTAACTTTCCCATCGGCCCTCTCACTCCAGCACTGGCCCTGGCCTGAATGTTTTCCATGCAGAGTTGTAATTTCATAATGGCTGGGAATTCAGCAAATTGATGTCAAATTCTAGACTGTCAAACTAGCCTGATAAGAGAGCAGACTGGCTCTGTTTAATGATAGGTCAGTCGAATCAAACGCATTCGCAAATGCATCACGAGACACTCTAATGATATAACAGCCCAATAAAAGCCATGGCATCCTCACAACAACGCTCGGGATTCTGTTTACAGAGACTTTTACTGGGGCTCATGGAAATTGACTCTGTAATCTTGATCCCCCAGGTTCTTTCTCCTGCTTGCTGGAACATGCCGTCTTTTTCCGAGGGGGGCGGAGAGTTCGGACGTTGTGCCAAATGAAAAGGAGCTACTAGGACTGCCGAACCTCCGCAGGAATTCTGGGAATGCTTCTTCGTAATTACGACATCCTTGGTGCTGCAGCTCTTGACCCCGTTTCCTCACTTCCACCCCTCACCGAGCGCTGTACAACAATAGCCACTGGTGACCATTATGTGAGTTCAACATAAGGGCTCCAGTTTGCCAATTTAAGAGACGGTTGCGTCAAAGATCAGATTTACACAATATTCTTCTTACCCCAAACAGAGCTGATTAGCCGAGATGTGTTTAGTGTCAAAGACTTTTTTTCAGTTCTGCACTGGAAGTACAGGGCTAATGCAGCCAGTAGTCCAGATGCATCCCTAAATCATCTCCCTACAGATCGAACCCAGGCTTAGAGATGCTACTGTTTTCTAGCTTCTATTAGAAGCCGTCAGAATGAGATTCCACAGGTAATGAGGCGTCAGCACTAATCATGCGGAGCAAAGCAGGAAGGATGTCCACTCCCAAGCAAGTCACATGACCCCCTGACCAGGAGGTGAAAGTTCACTCCCTGTCATTACTTCACACGGACTGTTTATACTAGAGTTCCTGCCCCGCAGCTGAGCGGCCCGAGGCTGTTGGAAGTGCACATACGACAGAACACTGACTGCTGCCCTCAATTAAGAACTCCCACCTCACACGTCGGCGTTAAGCGTTGTCTTCCGAGTTCCCCGGTGGGCAGACTAGTCACAGAGTCACAGATCTGCAGGGCTGTTCCTGTCCACGCATGAACGGGTCTGCTTATATTTTTATTTCATTGCTCTTATATGTAGGGTGTCCATACATCCTTCCCCAGAAATGTTCTGTTTTTGGGATCTAAAAATGGGTCCGGCTTAATTGGGTAAAATGTCCAAGATTTTTTATAGTTTTAAGCACACCTCTTCTGACCACCACTACTGGCCTATTTGTACTAGCATCTGTGTCAACCGTTGGTCAGACTGCTACCTTTTCTAAGAGAGAGCAGCAGAGAGAGAGAGAGAGAGCATGAGCATTAAACACAGCTGATTTTTTATTTATTCATTTGAGCTATTATTATTATTATTGTGATTTTTTTAATTAATAAATCAATGGGTAAAAATGTTTTATTATACTTTATGAGTTAAAGTGAAAGGAGCTGCTTTGGTCGAGACAAGATAACCACATTTCACAAATAGTGTTGGACACAGATGGTATTTGGTCTCCGCCTTTAACCCATCCTTGCAGTGAACACACACATACACACCAGTGAGCAAACACACACAGTGACAGTGAGCACACGTGTCTGGAGTGGTGGGCAGCCATAACAGTGGTGCACAGGGAGCAGGGAGGGTTAAGAGCCTTGCTCAGGGGCAGTGGTAGCAGCAGTGGCATTGCCAAGCCCAGGTATCAAACCCACAGCCCTGTTGTCAATAGCCTGCTGCTCACCGCTGAGCCACCACCCCACAAACAGGCTATTAAGGCTATTTAATAGTTTTAGTAAATGAGCGAATGTCTATGTACTGATGTACATTTGCATAGTGCATAGTTTAAGATGACTCCTCCCACCCTCACACATGCACTGCCTCGATCTTACAAATATTTAGGCCTATTTGAAGCCCCCCATCCACAACATCCCAACCTCAATGGACTCCTATGTGTTCCCAGTGGCCTCTAGGAACCGCTGACAGGCCAGAAGTGTTATTACAAAGTTACTGAATAATACACCTTAGTGTGTGTTATGAGTGTTATGTGTTATGATCTGTGTGTTCATCAGAGGGAGGCCTAGCATTGTTATGAGGGCCATGGCGAAGACATACCCTACATACCCAGCATACCAAATATGTGATAATTATTGTCTTCGGGTAGCCATCTGTCCGCTCCTCCCTTCCAGAGAGGGGTTTATAGCTCACACATTCCTTCTGCCGGACAGCCAGGTGAACGCAGAGTGAAGAGAGGTGTGTGTGCATTAGGTGCATTAGGATGGAGGAGTGTGCGTGAGAGCTATTCGCTCTCTGGGGGGGTCAGATATTTTACACTGATAGAAAACAGGAACGCTTTGATGTTGGTTGTAGGTCTCTATCAAACATTCATTTATTTATTCCATTAAGAAGAGAATGCGGCTCTGCGACACTGACAGAGTTCTCTTGTAGATCTGAAGGTGCCAGAAAAGGGTTCTTTATAGTGATTTAGTAGAAGAACCTTCTTCTTTCTTCTCAATGTAAATACCCCCAATACCCCCCCCCCCACCACCACCACACACACTTGTGCAATTTAGAGTCATTTGCAATAAGCCTGTAAATAATATTGCTATTGCTTTTTTTACTTCTTATTTATATTGTGTATATAGTGTAAATTATTTATCTACGTTTTTGTAACTGAGTGTCTTGCTATCCCTTTCTGCTGTGACACTGAGAATTTCCCCACTGTGGGACTAATAAAGGATCTTATTATCTCATATTATCTTAAAGAAAATGTAGAGAAAGGGCATATAGTGTGTGTGTGTGTGTGTGTGTGTGTGTGTGTGTGTGTGTGTGTAGGAGTGATATGACTGTTGGGGGCCCGTTTACTCGCTTTCTTTTTTTGTCTTTTTCTCTTTTGCATCTCTCTCTCTCTCTCTCTCTCTCTCTCTCTCTCTCTCTCGCTTACTCTTTTTTCTGCTACTCTCACCTTTTTTCTCTCTCATCCCCTCTCTCTTCCCCTCTCTCGCTTTCTGCTTCTTTCGTTCTCGCTTTCTCTTTCTTTATTTTACTCATATCTTTTTTTTCTCTCTCGTGCTCTCCTGTGCTCTCTCGCACACTTTTCCCCCTTTTATTTACTCTCACCTGTTTTCTCTCCCCTACTGCCTCTCTCTCTTTTATTTACTCTCCCCTTTCTCCCTCTCTTTCTCTAGTGCGCTCATGTTTTTTTTTTTCTTGTATTTATACCGTTTTCTCTCTCTCTTGCTATCTGTCCGTCTTTCTCGCTTTCTCTCTCTTTCTTTTTTTTTCATTTTTTTTCTCTCTTCACTTCTCTCTCCCAGGTTCTTTCTCTTTCATCCTCACTCAAAAACTCTCTCTCTCTCTCTCTCTCTCTCTCCTTTCTCCTTTTTTGGAATCATTTACATTTTTAGAACTGCAGCTCTTCACTTGACTCCCGGCCTGTTTACATGTGCAGCATGCAGCGTTTTCGTCCATTTGAGGAGGACACCAGCAGCTTGAGACGATTCCTCTCTTAGGAGAAAACAAAGGGACATGATTACATTTCAGACGGTTCAAGTGAGTGAGGGAACGTCTGACTTTGCATTGTTCTAGCATGCACAGTGCGCAATGGCATCCACTGCCCTTTAGTTCCATAGGCCTTCGATGACATCATGCTGACCTACGTCACCTCCACTGCCGCTCCCTTACTCCTGAGATCTACTAGCTACCTCCAGCTTTCACACACTGCAATTAAGTGATCAGATTCCCGATCCGGATTGTTCACGTGTCAGCCATGCTTTGCAGGAGCTCTGGTCAAATCAGAGCTGAGTAAGGGTTTCTGGAGGACATGAGACTGAGCCAACTGACTAGAATCTTTTAGCGCACGGGCTATTATTTAGCTACAGCTAAAGAAAACCAAATGCATCTAGAGTGAGTTGATCAATGGCCTGGCAGGAGGCTGCTGGCTTGCATTGTGGCCTTAGCAGGGAGCGCTGATGAGTTTTGATGCCGCAGTAATAGTGGCTGGCCAAAGCCAACCTCAGACGTTAGCTCTAAATAGCATATTCCACTGTACTTAGCCAAGTTAGCTTGTTGCCTAACGCCCTGCGTAATGCCAAGGGAAATGCTCATAGCTGCTTGATTAAAATGCCAATCTCAGCCTTTTTTTGTTCAGTGGTAGTTAACTGGCAGAAAGCTTAATTTTAAACAAAAAAAGACTGAAATAAAAGTTAACAGTAGTGTAAACTGCACAGTGAAACTGCTACCACTGAAGTAACACTTTGGGTACTGTGCCAAAATCATACCCACATATGGAGCCAAAGTAAAAGCATTCAAACAGTATAAAACATTATATAAATAAATTATATAAAAGTATATAAAATTAAACAGTAAAAGCTACACCTTTGCCTAGTTGTGGACTGTTTCGTCTTTTATTATTAATATGATTTTGATTTGGATGTTTTTTAATATAAAAAATTATTAAATTCATTTAAAAAATCCTAACCTTTGAGATTTGTAATAATCACTATAAACCTCCTTCTGTCTTTGTTTCACTTTGTCACTGTCACTCTATTTTGCTCTCTTGACCCGCCATCCTTTAAGATCCACAGAAGACAAGCATCCAGGCTTTTTTTTGTCCGATTGGCAGAGTCGCTAGCTGTCTTCAAATGCCAACTGATGACCCATCTCTTTCAAAAGTACTTAGTGCCAAGTATTGTGGTCTCCATACTAACCTTTAGTAGTATCTAAGCTTAGAAGTATCTTTTGGATCCTAGCTGATACAAACTAGCTACGGGTATTTTCTGAGTAAACAGTGAAGCACTTTTGGAAGTCGCTCTAGTGTCTGCTAAATGCCGTAAAGGTAATGTAAATGTAAAGGTAGGCCAGCTTAAAATTATACAATAATGATACAGTTCACTCAACACAACCCAGTAAAAAGCCTATGTCCCACCAGTGGACCGAAAGTGTTTTTACAAACTTCTATTACCAGAGAATAGCCCCTCCAGTTTCTACAGATGTCCCTGTAGTTAATAACACAGTTAGTAATACAGTTAATACAGTAATGCAGTTAGTAATAGTTAGTAATGAAATTAGCCTGTCTGCATTAAGGGTTTTTTAATTCAGTCAAAGGTTCAGTTCTGCATCTCATGTCAGTTTGGTCAACAGTACATACTGAACTGAGTCAACCTCAAAACATTAGTAAATGAGACGCAGCTCAGATTGCTTCCTTGTTTGATGTTAAAATCAGACGTTTAGTCTGTGTTCCTCCCTGTCAATTTGTTTTCTGTTTCTGTCCCTCTAACACATGACATCCCCAGAGAGGGACTGGGAGACTTTTGACAGTGGAGCGCTGAGGCCTTTGAACATATAAATCTCCTCACACTTGATGAGCAAGCAGTTAGACTGTTGTGCCACTCTGCTGTGTAATTACACAGCTGTGAAATTACATCACATATAAAGACACAGTTCTCAGTAAATGTGAAGGTACTTGACTTCACAGTTCTAGAGCTCCGCAAATGGAATCCCATCAACACCACAGCCCTCTATGGTCAGGAGTCTGAGGATAGGAATCATTTTAACTTGGCCTGCTTTTAATTCTTTCTCTCTCACAAGAACTCTGTTAGAACTGTAGGCCTCTTGATAAAGTCTCTTGTGGCAGAAATAAAAACTGTGCATGGCAATGTTTTTTGACACTGGGTTGTGTCTACGTATAATTTTCATCTTAATTGATTACATCTATTTATTTAAGGAACATCCATTTCAGTGCAGGTCAAATAAAGATTGCGTTGAAATATTGGAATTTTGTTTCAGCAACAGTTGAATATTATGCAACTGTAACAAGGTCAGTTCATGCTGGCTTTATTACTTTACTCCTTTTGACTGCATTGGAATGCGTGGCATCGCTGACATAGTTCAGACATCGATTTTTTTTTTATCAGTGAAAGTCCTTAATTATAGTAGAAGCATTTCTGGTGCTACATAGAGCTGTTAAAAATGTATATATTTAAAGAACCACATACACAAGGTTTTCCATCATAGACTGTGTAACCAGGAAAAGACACTCAAATTGTTGTTGAGTTTACATTTTTCTACATAGATCCATGGCCTTGACCTAAGTAGACCTTTAAGAACCCTGAAGAGTCTATGTGCTTCCAAAAACCATGTTATTATGACTTATCCCTTATGATGGAGCACTGCAAGAAACCTTCTGAAACTATCTGTACAGTGTTGTTTAATACATTTGTTGTAATACACACAGCGTTTTTACTTGCATGTAAAATCCCTGTGTTATAGTGATCTACATTAGACATATGTAGTGTCCTGTAGTAGGCCATATTAATAATTGCCACAATTTGCTACAGATTCTAATAGAAATCCTATATAAATTCCTCTCCTGTTACTAAAGTTCTTTTTCATTAGGAATAATTGATCTAATTATCCCGACTGCAGCATGGTCATGTTGTTAGGAATGTCGTTTTATGAGTCTGAGTCTGAGCTGCAATAGAGGGTCATTGTTTAAATGAAAAAGGGCAGTGGAGACTGCGGTGAATAGTCATCACATCATAACTGCAGCTTTTGACTCCATTGATCACTAAAGATAGCTGCACCCTTAGCTGAATCATTTAAGTGGTGATTTTTGGGCTCTTAAATGGTGGTGCAGCTGTCTAAGCGTTGGCTCTATGGGGAGATTGCTGGTTTGATCCCTGATGATGCCACAGCCATCAGTGTCTGGTGTACACTGCAACACTATTACCTAAAGCTAGCCTACATTTGCCTGTATTAGTCCATATTATTCCATGGACTTGTCACCCTGTTAACCCTGTTGGCTTGCACTCGCCCTTTTTACCCTCCTGCCTTGCGTGGTAGGCAGAGTCCTAGCTACTGGGTAGGATTTGGAAATGACAAAAATTGGGTTACAGTTTTTTAAATGGTAATATTCATTTGCAGGTCGCTGGATTCAGACAGTCACAGGTTAAACATCACATCTGTTTACTTCACTGAATGTTTGCTTTGGATGGGGAGGATTCTGGGATATTCAGCTTACTCAGGTCTGTTTAGCACGCAACGTATTTGAACATATTCCCCAAGGTCTTGTAGGACAAGCCAGAGGTCCACAGATGTGGCTTTTCAAGTTATACAAGAGCTGAGTGATGCTGAATAATATTTTATGGACCAGTAAAAACATTAGTGTAAACAGAGGCTTCACTGAGCTACATGTGCAGCAGCCCCACTGACATAAACTAAAGACCCACACAGTGCTAAGGCATGTACATATAAATTTACCGTATATGTATCTCGTTGCTGCTAGAATGAAAACCTGTATCTCCAAATGTAACCTTTTAAACTTAAAAGAATCAATGTAAAAATAATACAATTTTTCCCACTCATTTTGGATTGTTTCTGTTAGTCCATTCATTATGAAATTTTGACACAATATAAAGTACAATATATAATAAATGATATTTAATTTGTTTTTAATTATATAAAAAATGTCCAATCAACAAAATCTTCTACTCTGAATTTAACATAAACACATTTAAATTAAACATGAAATTAAACATGCCCTAATGTTTATACATGTGTACCGTGTGGCATGCAAAAGTTTGGGCAGCTAATTGAGATTTTAGGCTATGGCTTGTTCATAATCATATATTTCTAAATACTCTGACTCCTCAAACCTTGTCCCAACACCCAACAACCACAGGCTCCTCTAAACAGCTTGCTAGCACTCTGATTCAATTAAAATAATTGATGCCCACAAAGCAGAAGAAGCTATAAGATAGCAAAATGTTTTTAAGCAACTGGTTATTCAGGGTGTTATATAGCCTAATTAAGAAATGGCAATTAACAGGAAAGGTGGAGGTCAAGTTAAGGTCTGGAACACCAAGAAAACTTTCCTAGAGAACTGCTCATGGCATTTATGGCATGAGAAAGCCAAATTTAAAAACCCTATTTAAAAAAGACTTCAGGAACATTTGGCAGACTTGAGTGGCGGTGCACTCTTTTATTGTGCAGTGACACCTGCACAAATATGACCTTCATAGAACAGTCATCAGAGGAAAACCTTTCCTGCATGCTCACCACACAACTGAACCTTTTGCCATGGCCCATACAGTCCCATGACCTAACATCACTGAAAAATTGTGGACAGACTTCAATAAAGCAGTGCAGCAAAACAGTCCAAGAATTTCACAGAACTAGAAGCCTTTTGTAAGGAAGAATAGGCAAAAATCCCCCAATCAAGAACTGAAAGACTCTTAGCTCCTACAAAAAGCGTTTACAAGCTGCGATTCTTGCCAACGTTTTGCTTTGGGCTCTTTTCCTTTTTTTTTTGTTACTTTGAAACTGTAAAAGATACTCTGAAACTAAAGAAAAGTAATCTATGAAAATAGTTAAGATATGTGTCCCCTTTAACGTTACACCATTTGCAGATCAGTGCATATTTTATATACTTAGCTGTTTACACTGACAGATATTTTAACTAAGGGAGCCTAGTTAAAACTTTTGCATGACACTTTACTGAACATGTATGTGTGTCTTTTTTCTGCCAAACTGAGTCATCAGCTCGAGTGTCATTCAACCCCCTCACTAAAAAATGGCTCATTTACTAAAGGGAGTCATATTTGGTTTCTTCAGGAATGCTTCTGACTGAATGTGCAATGAATGTCTGGACGATACACAGGCTACAAAGAGGTATGACACTCACTTTCTTCATCTGCACTGTCTCTGTACTGGACAGACCAGGATGAGTAATGACTCTCATACATTCTTATGGCTCTATATCAGTAAGTGACTCACACATTGGGCTATGGTATTTCAGCACGACAACCTAATTTGTTGATGATGTACACTACTAGAACGAGGAGCTTTGGGTGTACTGTGGCGCCTTTAAATGTGTTGGTTCAAGTGCTCATTTCTGCACTCAGTAAATACATTAAATTTGTTAGGTTTAAATGTGCACAGAATTTCCAAGTACAATAACCATGACACACCAACATACTTACTGCCAAAACTGAGAAAGAAAAAAGTGTTGATGTAATAAAGTCATGCATAGCTACATCAGTGGTAGCCTAATAGTGTAGTCCCAGCCTTATGTGAGCCATATGTGGAAATATTCGGTAACTTGATTAAATATGTACAGTTAATGAACATCTTTACCTCAACCTTGCACACTTTTACACTGAAAAAAGAATTACCACTTGGGCTCTTGAGTGGCATAACTGTCTAAGTGTTGGCCTTATTATCAGATCATTATTATTATTATTATTCAGGTCCTGGTGATACCACAGCTATCCATGGACGAGATTCCAAGAGATGTTCATTGCCCTTATTCTCTTCAGGTGGGTAGGCTGTACCTTTCTCTCCCCCATCACTCTGCACAATGGTAGCTAACACAGGCATTGTGGTGGCATTGTATGACATGGAGTTCTAGCTGCTGTTTTTGCAATGATGAAATTGTGAAAATAAATAAAAGAGAAGACATCTTGCACACATGTTGGGACTTGTTGTTATGTTACAATAACAGTAAACCTTCATTTATTTAAAGTGAACAAGTTTACAAAATGCAACAAATTACCATACAGTCTTTAGTCTGAGTTCAGGGTTAAAGTAGCATTATACAAGAATGGCTGTTTTTAGCTCTTGGGCTCCCCCTAGAACTGAGGAGAGTAATTTCTTAACATTTTATTCATCTGTCATGAATACATACAATTGCAGTTCTGAGACATACAGAACTGGCCTCTGAAGTAAAGAAGCATGTGGACTGAGGCGGTAAAGTAATTACTGGATTTTACCCAAATAGGAGCTTGCTGTCTTGTGCAGCCCTACCAAAGTTACATAGTGCAGTAGCAGCGTTCCGGCCTGGAGTGGTAGAGCATCGTTTTTCCAGAAAGCATACTGTTTCATCATGCCATGTTATCTGGACTGAAAGCAGTTATTTAAAGCCTGCCATTCATGAAACAGTGCAGGTCAGAGAGGGTATTTAGGGAAGGTGTTATTCTGTCAAACGAAAGTCTTTATTTAGAGTGATAGCAGTGCCGTTCTCCCACTGTGGACACAGTGGAGTGTGGTGAGCTGGTTCTCCGAGTCACTTGCAGCAAAAGCATCTGGAATGTGGCTGGTACTGCCCTGACATCTCCGTCTCCCCCCTTCGCTCAACACTACGCTGCAAAGCTGGACCGCAAAGCCTCCACGCAAGAGAGAGAGGGCGAGAAAAAAAGGAGTGGGGCAAGCCAGAAGTGCCGCACATAAATGGAAATAAATACATGGAAGGCCTGAGGTTTCTTAAGTGGTCAGATTTTATGAGCGAATGATTAATTCCTCATATTTGGACACTTCTGCCTCTCCGCAGCGGCATTTTTTTGCAGGCCGGACAGCTGGTACCAATTTCTGTACCCCAGCCGCACTGAGGTCCAAGTGCATGTGTGTGTGTTTCGTGGCTTATCTCTGCAGCAATTGCCTCCCTTCCTCTCACGGTTCAGTTATTATTAGCTCTTTTCTTCTCCCTGTATTTTTAGTCACACTCACGTCTCTGGGTCATTGAAGTCATGCGTGTGGGCGTCTGCGTGTGTGTGTGTGTATGTGCATATGTCACAGCTGCTAACCATCAGCCAAGCCATGACACCCTGCTGACCATCGTTCTGCATGGTTCTCCTCATTTTATTATTTGTTTAAAGTCCTGCTCTTCTTCGGAGACTGAAAGCCATCACCACAAAGCCATAATCAAAATGTCGAGGAATGCTTCTCTGCCTTTTTTTGGCAACAATCGGTCCATGTGTGCCGCTTGGTCTTTGGAGACATTCGTGGAAGACTAATCCAGGCCATATAAAGATTGGCAAAAGGAAAACATGAGCATAAATAAACTTGGAGTGGTCAATAATTCTTCGCTTAACTGTCTTGTGGTGTTGAGAGAAGTGCTGTGTGTTTTTCACACACGTTCACAGCCACCTCCAGGCTCTACCAGACTAAAAGTGAACCACTTGAATCAAACATGGCTGCACCTTCACCTGTAAACGTTGGGAGAAATCACATATTATTGTATACAATACACAGCAGTATTACATGACAAAACAGTTATAAATGACAAAACGTCTGTATGAAATCCTCCTAATAGTGCACCTTACAAAAGCACTGATTACTGCGAAAAGTATACCATGATACCAGCCTACAGCTTTCAGTTCCAGATGCGGAATCAGGCCTGTTGTTCTTGAAGATGCCACTGATTGCACTGTCATCGGGCCTTCTACCTGTAGAGCCCGAGCAGGGCTGGAGCAGGGCTGGAGCAGGGCTGGACAATTCTGGTCCAGGAGGGCCAGATTCCTGCACAGGATTTTTTTTTATTGTCCTGCTCAAGCACACTTGATTTACCTCACCTGTTCATTGGCATGTTAATAGGTCTGTCAGAGCAGGGAAATCAGCAAACTGCGGTGGACTCCGGCACCCGCTGCCCCAAAGGTGCCCCATAATCTCAACCAGAAGACTCTGGAGACATGAGGACAGTAAATGGTAATTTGATCTTGATAAAGAAAGAGATGGAGCAAGTTAGAACTGTTGATTGTCTTTGGCATAGGCCCCGTCGTCAGCCCAGGTCTTGCACCATCGGGACTCTTGCAGATCCTGTCGAACTTAGAAGCAGGGGTCGGAAGGCTACCCCATGCATCTGTCTGGACCAAACTGGTGGCGGTGGGGAGGAAGGAGGGAGGAACATGGCGTCACTTCTGCAAGCTGCAAAAAAGCATGTAATTACAGGTCTTTTAACACAGTTGGTGGCTGGTGATTGGCTGAAGGATAGTGATGCTGCATTAGAGTTTCCTGGTAGAACTTTCACTAGAGCTTTAATTTTCCTTGGCATACTTTAGTAATGAGATTTCGGTACATGGAAGTGACATACTGGGAACCTCAAACACTGCTGTCTCTCCATTCAATAGAAAACAACCAAAACATAGCTGTATAACGGGTCAATTCCAAAACCCCAAAACTGTCATGTCCCAGTTTTGTTTCCTCAAATTTATTCCCTTGTAAATTTGACATAAATTCAGTCCACTAGCATAAACCCTGGTCAAAGCTGATGAAACAGGCAATACAGGTTGCTAGGTAAACCATGCATCATGACCTCCATGACCTCTACTTTTCCTGTGCCAGTGTCCACGGGAGGGGAGCTCAAACATGTGATGATGCAAATTTGAATCCACGATAATATCAAATCTAATGCTAAGCCGATGCTAGCTTTTACCATCTCTTCATTGTCTAGTCCTGAAAAACAAACTGGACGACCTCAAACATCCATGAAAGAAGCATGTGCAAGTATTACCGGAGTTTACACAAAAAACTCAGGTTTTGCAGCATTGAGCACTTCTGGTGTGAGGTCTCATGCAGCTCCACTAAAGATACATAGTGCAGTAGCAACTTTTTAGCCCTGAATGGCAATGACGTAGATACCATTCTCCCTATTACGTTATGTCAGAGTACCATCAGAATGATCATGAAGCTGTTATTTAACAGTAGAATTGCTATAGAAATATTCCTTTAAGTACTTTACGGAAAATTAAACAGTAAAAGAAATCATTCTATTAATAAAAGAAGGTTAAATATAGGTTAAATAGAGAGGAAAGAAAAGGTAGTGATGAAAGGAGTAAAAGATAATGTTCAAAAGCACAATATAGTAGCCTTACAGAAAGATTGAGTGTATGAACTCAATCCTGAGTGAATACACACCAAAACTCAACGCAGTTTACCATGCTAGTGCACATGACAGTAGGTTTAAATGATTATAACACCTTAACAAACTTTCCTAGGCCCCTTTTTTGCTTTGCTATCAACAGCCTGATAAAACCTGGCAGCTCCTCTCAAAACCCTGCAGAATGGTCTGCTGGGTAATGAAAGAGTGTTTAAAAACCCAAGAGTGACAATGGAGAGGAGTCGAAACCAAATCCTTGTGGAATTTGGTTTTTCCTGTCAAAATGTTTTTGCATGAATGGCATGTAAGTATGTCAGTCCAAGCGTAATCCTCCTGCGGCCGCTCGTAGCGTTCCACCAGGTCTCTGCCTACATAGGCAAGCTGCATTCTTCACTTTACATTGAAACCAAAGTTGATATTAATGGCTTTCTTTTGCCAACCGCAGGCCTGGCCCCTGGCTCCAGAAATCAGCTTATGTGCAGTGAAATACTGGCTGGGAGCTGCTCTTATGGCTTGTAGTTGAGTGCGCCGTGTGTCTGAAGATAGCGGCTAAGTCAGTCCCAGCCCGTGCACTGGGCAAAGGATCGGGCCAAGAAGTGTGGATTTGACAAAGTAGATGATGGCGGTGGGGGGAGAGCTTTTTCTGGACGGAAACCAGACTTTACTGCCCTTTATTGATGCGAGAGAGACAGAGAGAGAGGGGATTTAGGAGCCTTTACGGTAAAAGTAAACATATTTGTACCCAGAAAAGCACTGTTCTTTCAGTTCTAAAATGAATGTTCTTCCAGTTCTAAAATGGTGTGGGGGGGTGGGGGGGGGAGCTTTTTCTGGACGGAAACCAGACTTTACTGCCCTATATTGATGTGAGAGAGACAGCGAGAGAGAGGGGATTTAGGAGCCTTTACGGTAAAAGTAAACATATTTGTACCCAGAAAAGCACTGTTCTTCCAGTTCTAAAATGAATCCTCTAACTCTAACTTTATATGATGTAATTCAGCACTGTTGGGCTGGTGCAGAGTGTTAAATTGATGTTTGGAAAATTTGGGTCTCAGAAAAAAGCTCATTTATCAAGAGCGTAAAAAGCGCTCATAAAGTAGTTGCCTTTAAAAAAAAAAAAATACTTGAAAGTTTATTTTCCTACATCAGCATCTCTGGTACACCACATCTAGCACACCACATCTATATTCAGTAAACAACAATATGTACCTACTTTATATATATATATATATATATATATATATATATATATATATATATATAAACATTTCTACTTTAAAATACCATGTTTAATATCATGCTAGTGTATCATACTGATCTGTAATAGGGGGAGTAGCACCACTTTTGTCCTTTTTTCCTTCTCTGGATATGGCATGCTGCTAACTGCAGTATGTAACTTTGGAGAAGTAACGCAGGACAACCTTTGTGAGAACTGTGTAAAATGATGTTAATGTTACTCTGCATCAGTGCTAATTCCACTTCCTGACTGTAGGGGAAGCCCAGAAACAAGAAATGTCAATTCTCACATAGACAGATCAGATCAGAGCAGTTTCCAGTACTCACTTTGGAAACTGGACAAAACTGAAAAGTTCTGGAACTGGTGCCCAAATCCAGAACAGCACCAGAAGACAAGTTTCTAAGAGTCAACAGCTTGTGTGATTAGCAGCCCTCAGGACACGGTGACACAGCTTTACACTGCACCAAGGTTCAGTTTCAGCTGTGAAGAGAAGACCTGGGGCTGCAGGTTTGTCAGGTGGAGTGGCAAGAGGTCATTACTAAGATGACAAAAAAGGGAAAGTAGGCTTGCCTGGGCCATGCAGGACTGCCAGTAGACTACTGAAAAAACGGAGGGGCTCTAAAACGCCCGAATGGTAGTGTACATTATTTATAATCTGGCCCTGTTTTTACATATAGCAAAGCACAAATAGTGCTTTATTCTAAAGCAACCTACACATGACTATTTATCATTGCACACCAGCTCCACTAATGACTGCAACAACAACGTTTCATTTCATTAGAAATTCAAAGCAGCGGTGGGCATTGCTAATGACCAGGCTGCCGTGAATATGGGAAATCAGTGGCTGGAAGGCAGGCTGCCTGCGGAGATCCGGACCTCACTGGCTTATGCAGATGAGCATAGCGTGTTCTTATTAAAATATGAGAATGAATTTTTGCTTGGTTCACAACAAATCAGGCAGGCAGGCAGGCAGGCAGGGTATAAAGCTGGGTTTTATATCATATTTAGTGGCAGCTGGGAAAATTCCACTGTAGATTCAGCTCAGTGCCCTAGTCCTTCTGTTAGCCTGCATGTATAAGTTGTTATGAGGCTGAGTTTTAATATTTAAAACAGACAACCAGGCAGTGCTGTGAGTTTGTTGAAGTAATGAAGTGTTACTTCCAACAATATTCAATATTATTAAGGGAAAATTCAAATGTGATATTTAGAAATGTCAATGTATTTAATTATTTTGTCAATATTTTATAATAATATGCTTATTTATGTTGAAACCTGGAAACTGAAGGCCTGTGTTTCAACTATTAATACTTGTTAATAAGTGTTTAAGTCACTGAAACATTGCAATGTTAAAAATTGCTATGTTTAGATATAAAAATTACACTGTTTAAAAGTATTGTTCAGCCGTAAGAGTGTTTTTGTTTGGCAAACATCATTAGAACATCATTATCACATTAGAACAGATCACAAAAATGAACAAGAATTTCTCATGGTGAAGAACATAGAACTCATGTCCTAAGCCAAGGTGTGGAGATGTTCAATTCCATCAGCAGCTCACCTGATTTAACATCATTAGGCACTGATTTACCAAACCAGGAGTTGGAGGATGGTTATAAATAATGCTAGACTTCCATGAGGAGAGTTTTGGAGATGATTTAATGAACACAGTGATGTAAAATGACTATTTCTAGCATTAATGTTATTAGTACTTATTCTAATATTAGTAATTAATTCTAATATTAGTGTTTTACTGAGTAAATCAACACTTACTGCTCAGATTATGAGCTTTACATTTTAGTTCTGCACAAACAAATGTATTTGTCAGTTTCACATGAATAAACCATACTACATTACTATGGTTATTGTAGAAATAAGTCAAGTGAAAGAAGTAACAGTGTGCTCCCTGTTAAAATAAAGCACACATTTGAATCAGTTCAATGCAGCAGTTTTTTACAGTCTGCAATCCCACAGTCCTCAGCCCTTCCTATTTGATCTGAGACCAGTTTGTCTCGTTCTCCTTTAATTTACCCCACTGGAATGCAGCAGGTAGGGGGAAGCAACTCCTATATCAATCCTAATTCTTCGGGGAGTCTGCCTATTAGTCAGGCCTGCGGCCCCTGCAGAAGTGGGAATGGCAGTTGCTAATGATCCATAAATACAGTGGAACAAATGGAGCACAGTGTAAAACCTAATTTGGGCTCCTAAATCATTGCCCCTCAGAGTGACAGGCCTGACGACCGTTAGCCAGTACACTCCGAAAAAGCGCGAGTGTACTGCCAGGGGCGAGAGCATTCGATGCATCTGGCCAAGCCCAACATGGGCACGGCGCCAGGCCCGTTTGGAGCGCTGGCATGCAGTGGTGGCCAGAGCAGGCCTGGCTGGCTGTGCAGGAGCTATGAGCTGTGGGCACTCTGAGCAAAGTCCCAGGTACGTCACCAGCAGGAATCTCACCGTCGCAAATTCATAGGAATTCACACACAAACAAACTCACATAAAGGTTACGAATAGCTAAGGTTAGTGGTTCCCAACCGCTGGTCCTCATCCTGCTTTGGAGTTGAACAAGTTTTTTTGGTTCTGGGTTTTCTAAAGAATTCTTTATAGAAGCATTTTTGTGCAAAGAACCTTTTGTTCTTCAGTTAGAATAACAGAAAGGTATACTAATAGAAAGGAACCATACATCCGAGCCAAGAACCAGGTTTATTAAAGAACTTGGCTTAGACAGTGGTTACTCACTCTTGTCTTAAGGACCCCTGCTCTGGACACTTTCATCTACTCTGTGACTCAGCACACCTGATCCAGATCACCAGCTATTTACTAAGCCCCTCATGAGCTGGATTAGGTGTGCTGGGGTAAGCATACGGCCTGTCTCAAAGTTTGTACTTGCGGTTTTATGTACTGGTGTGCATGTTCATGTGTTTTCCGGTAAGTTTTCAAGTGTGTCCCATTTCACAAACACGCAAAATTACAGTGCACAAGACCACACTAAATACACACTAAACGCACCCTAGACCAAATGCCGCATCAAAGCACTATTGGGCTAAGTATACCACGCTGTTTTGGAAATATTGAGGAAGAATGTTAACATTCGGCAACGATCTGTCCCACAAAAATACAATACATATTCGTCCACTCGCAGTCGTAACAAGCACTTACACACTTCTAGTAAATTCGCAAATGCGTTACGTTAGTGTACACTTAACCGTAACCACAAACCGCAAGTGTGGACTTTGGGACAGGTCCATTGTCTCAGCCTCAGATGCTTTGTTTACATGTGGCCAGAGTGTCTAAGGCTTAGACGAGGAACCTGTCCCATCCCACATCGATTGTGCATTAAGCTGGTTACAACTATCAGGATTTTGACAGTTGCATTCTGATTGGCTGACACTCCAATGCTGCTTTGTTATTATTTTCACAGAAATCAAAAGTTTTCTAGTCAGCGATAGTTAACTCCTACTTGAACTGGACATTGTGATGAAAAATGAGCCATTCAGGACACATTCAGAAACAATTTATTAGGGACAATACACTCTTCAAATGATTTTTTGAGCAATGCCATAAAGGAACCGTCTTTGGTTCCCTTAAGAACCATGTTTGTGATAGATACTTTACATCAAGTAAAGAGGACTTTACTTCACACATCAAATGAAGAGCACATCTCTTATGCATCTCTATTACAAACATACAGAACATGGGCCAGTGGTGGCTCAGCAGTAAGAGCTCCGGGCTATTGATAACAGGGTTGTGGGTTCAATACCTGGGCTCGGCAAGCCCCCACTGATGGGCCCTTGAGCAAGGCCCTTTACCCTCTCTGCTTCTGGGGATGCTGGAGTTGGCTGTCCACTGCTGTGGGGGTGTGTGTGCTCACTGCCCCTAGTTCCACTAGTGTGTCTAAAATGAGCCATTTTAGACACACTTGTTCACCATCACAGTTGGGTAAAATGCAGAGGACACATATCGCTGTACAGTGACAGATACATGCACCCAAACTTTTCATTTTTAAAAGAGTGTATATGAATACTGTGTAGGGCCCATTTTAAAGACCTGTCCCTCACTGGATGTTTGTTTCTCTTTATTACTTCATTCAGTCTGACACCAATACACATGCTACTTTGAAAATCACTGAGATCAATGTTTTAAATCCTGATGGCTGAAGGTGAGCCTAAAGCTTTTGATCTGTATCTGCATAATTGTATGCATTGTACTGCTGCCACACAATTGGCTGATGAGTTGGTGTGCAGGTGGTCCTAATAAAGTGCTGGAACCTTTCAGGCACATCCTACACACTACAGTAAAACACCGGACTGTGATTAGTTGCATCACATCTTAATTAAATCCTCTTCCTGTCAAAGTAGGTCACATTCTTGGTCACAAACCATGCAAACTTTCTGACAAGAGGCAGAAGTCTGGCTTGTAAGACAATGGTAAGGAGTATTTGAAACTGTGCAGGGCATTGGGGTCCCCGAGACTGGAGCTGGGAACTTCTGCTTCTAAGACAAGGTTGGGATTTTCCACCACCATCTGACACAATTGCAGATTGCAATTTACAGACAGACATACAGACAAACATACAGAAAGCCTTCCCTGGACACTAGGGACCACCCTTGATGTAAAAAAGAGTCGATCCTGCTTTTGTTGGAGTAACTGTCTCTACTGTCAGGAAAGGCTTTCTACTAGATTATGATGCATTACTGTCAGTATTTGATTGCATTCAGGGAGATGCATTAGTGAGGTCAGGATGTTGAATGTTCACCACCCCACCTCATCCACAACTCCTTATTCCAGAGGACACATTCCAGACAGTCCTCTTTTATTGTGTGCATTTGCACATCTGTGTCAGCAATGAGTGCAACTTAAAGTATTGGACTGCCTTAATTAGAAGGGGTGTCCACAAACATTTGGACATATAGTGTATGTAGTTGCCAATCCAATTTGCCAGAAGTAAAATCAACAGAAAAGTATTCTGTGCTGATTGCACACATTAAAACCACCTGACTAATATTGTGTAGTTCTCCCTCATGCTGCCAAAACAGGTCTGACCCACCGAGGCATGGATTCCACAAGACCTCTGAGGGTGTCCTTTGTTCTCTGCACAAAGACGTTAGCAGTTGATTCTTTAAATCCTGCGAGGTAACCCTGATACCAGTTCACCGATTGCCCTTTCTTGGAGCACCTTTGGTAGCTACTGACCGCTGCCCACTGGGAACACCCTACAATACCTGCCTGATGTTTTTGAGATGTTCTGACCCAGTCACATCTGGTACTTGTCAAAGTAGCTCAGGTCCTTACACTTGACCATTTGTCAAGCTTTGAACACAACACCTTCAAGAACTGACAGTTCACCTGCTGTCTAATATGTAGACCCTACCCCCTGACAGGTGCCATTGGAAGCAGATAATCTATGTTATTCACTTCACCTGCCTGGTTTTAAAGTTATGGCTGATTTGTGTATTGTTGAGATGTTCAAGCCTTTGAACAGACAGAAAAAGAACTTGCATGCAATTGTTGGCTTCTTTATGGAAGATTGCTGGCGCTGCTTACTCAACGGTGTTTGTAATCATAGTTCGGCTTTCATGTCCCACACAGCTCAATGCTGCTGCGTTAAATGAGTGACACTGTCATCACTGAGCTAATCTTAGTGCCACATAAAAAAACAGCACACTCCCAAACCCTTCTCAAGTGTGTGAGAGTGTGTGTTTGTATATGTGTGTGTCCCTCTTCTGTGTCTTCAATTGAGGCTGTTGTCATTTGTACCATGAATTTTATGAGTTATGTGAGTTTCTTAGTATTTGGTGGTGTGTCTTCCTTTTGCTTTCTTGACAGCATGTATAGGCTCCAGAAGTTTGAGTAAAAGCCCCTGATGAGCAGATCAGACCTACCTGAGAGTCGTCTGAACGTGAGCTGCGAAGGAATAAAAGGCTGAAAGAACATCTGACCTTCTTGTGTGAAGGCCAATATCATAATCAATGTTACAAATATGTTTAGACTTGCTTAGTTACCTTAAAATCATTGCAATGTGTATGTAAAGACTGAATTTCTTATCCTAGTCACAGAATTGCACCGTTACGATGTTCAAACAGACACCCACACGGACATGCCAGCCAGGCCTGAAAATTAATCTTAAAATCAATATGGCTATAGAAGAGACGTTAGTGTGTACGGGTGGAGTTGAGTGCAGTGCTGGCTGATCCAATACGAGGATGGGTGTATAGGATTAGCATATGACCTGAGATAACTTTGTAATGAAAGAGCTAGGCCCACAGGACATGGAATGAAGTGTATGGCGATGGCATAGGCCAGTTCTTTTTAGGGATAGTTCATCAGTCTCTTGATTTATTAAGGAGGACATTATATATGGAACATTCCACCGGTGGAGAAATGAATCGTGGAGGCAGAGCTGCATGCATACGTCTCCTAACTCAGCAAATCTTTCAGACTCTTATTCATTAAGGGCTGCGTTCTGATGAATGATTCAGAGAGTCTATGTTCGGCAGTAACTCGAAACTGAAACATGAAAACGGACTTGGCAAAAGCATCACAAATACCACATCAGGCCTTTGAAAACCATAATTGTCGGTTACATTTTTCAGCCTTGTTTATTTCAGAGTCTGGGGTTACAATTAAGGGAATTTGCCTTGCAATTAGTGTGTTAAAAATAATAAAACAATTTACCTAAAATACCTGCATTTTGTGTAATGATTTGGACGAGCAAATTGAAATTACAATGTTTGGACACGTCAGAGCTCCGTTAAGCTGTTTGAGTGATGGAACTGTGTTTTCATGGATCAGGAACATGAAGAAGACAAAGAAGAGGCTGCTGATGAAAAGGTTGGAAATGAAGAAATGAAAATGGAGACAAAGACGACAAAAGAAAAATGGAAAGATAAGGATGGAGATGAGGAAGAATGACAATGACGATGAATGAAGAAGATGAAAAAAGGAGAAGAAGACGTAGGACAAGTAAAAAATACAAAAATAATAAAGGATAAACAATAATAATAATAATAAGGAGAAAACAAAAAAGGCAACAATGAGGATGAAGGAGAAAAATGAGATAAATAAGTAAAGGAATGTGGAGTAAACATGCAGGAGTCAAAGATGAAATATAAGAAAAATATGATAAAGAAGAGGCTGGAAATGAAAGCAGAAGAAAAATTATGAAGAAGAGACTGGTGAGATCAGTGAAGAAAAAGATAAGGAAGAAGGAAAATATGATGAAGAGGCTGGAGATCAGAGAAGAAGAAGAAGAAGCAAAAAAAGAAACATGATTAAAAAGAAACTAGAGATCAGAGAATAATAAAGAAGAAATGTGATGAAGAGGAGGCTGGAGATCAAAGAAAAATAAGAAGACAAATGTGCTGAGGAAGAGGCTGCAGATTTAAAGAAGAAGACTAAAACAAAGTGGAAGAAGAAGGAGATGAAGAAGAAAGAGAAGGAGGAGGAGGAGAAGAAGGAGATGGAGATTAAAAAGAAGAAGAAGAAGAAGAAGAAGAAGAAAAAGATGAAAAATAAGATTTGTTTTGTTTGTGTTTGACAGTATGGCCTCAATATTGCCTCGCCTTTGTTTATTCACTTGCAAGTAAATTGCGTCCATATGCTGATGCTGCCTGTCAGAAGCACCTGGGCATCTGGTGCCTCAGAACAGCCTCAGATGCTGAAACCAATCAGTGTACAACAGGCTAAAAATAGGCAGTTGAGATTAACCCAGACGCCACTGCTTTGGCCTTGAACTCGTACAGCCCCCTCACTGTTTGGACAAAGTGAACTGGCTGTTCATCTGCATGGGTTTAATTTTACTCGTCTGGATCCACAACTCGGCAGAATTTGTTCCTCTTTCTCCCGAACGTGACACATGTGCTTGGAGAAGATGAGAGCAAACCGCACAGCATTGCTTCTCGTCCCACGCAACTCAGCCGTGAGACTGGTGGTGGTGATGTTTGGGGGAGGGTTGAGGTCTGGACCTGTCGTGCATGGCCACAGTTTCTGCTCACGAAAAGCTCTCTCACATCGGG
Source organism: Salminus brasiliensis (assembly GCF_030463535.1). Lineage (NCBI taxonomy): Eukaryota > Metazoa > Chordata > Actinopteri > Characiformes > Bryconidae > Salminus > Salminus brasiliensis. Next base: position 13,944,513 of record NC_132879.1, read on the forward strand.
AATCTGCTGCTTCAAATCGCTGACGGCAATTAGATGTGATTTATCAAAACCCATAGCGATGTAATGAGACGCAGGCTCAAACCCATGGGGCAACAGTGGCAGATACACAGTCAGACAGGCTTTTCTGGTGCAGTGGGGATGGCAGCTCCACCAGAGGGATGAGCATTCTAGCCATTTTTGCTATTGTAATATCCATGTTTTTTATTTATAAAAACACTACAAATATGTATTCATAAGCATTAATATATATGAATTATTAACATTTATATATATTTATAATCACTACAAATGTGGACAATTCAGCAGCCATCAGGCCTGGCAGGTCATGTCACGAATTTTCCAGATTTTTTCCAGTTTTTAAGCTGTTAAATTTCTTTTGCCTAAAAAAATATAGCTTAAATCATTTAGTTTAGCTGCTTTCAGAATGACTGAACAGATATGAGATTTTATCAGGGTATAAAATACAATGATTTCTATTTCCCTTTAAATCAACTGGATTCATGGTTATCCATCTTAACAACAGGTTCTAGTTATTTGAGTTGTATTGGTTTTTATCTTTTGTAAATTTTATGTAGCATGCCTTTGCTTCTTTCAAACCTATGAATCATTCATTTTTAATTGATTGTTCATTTAGTAAATGAATGTGAGTAGACTTAAGGGTGCTATAAAATGCCTTTATTGAGTTATTGACTTAGTTGATTCATTGAAGTATAAATAGTAAGTATGTGAAAGTATGTGACTTTGCTTGGAAGAGAATTGCTCAGATGTAATTTACAACCTATTTACAACCCTGTTATTTTACATCAGAAGAAAACACATTGATTTTCCTTTGATGGTGGGCTTGTGAAAAATTAATGATCTGATCTGGCTGGTTTACATTACCATGAAGTAACGCTCATAGCAAAGCATAGCATAGTTTTTAGCACTTTTACATTGTTATCACTAAAAATCGTACTGAACAATTGCTGGTCTCTCTGCGTCCACTCAATGTCCAGTCAGCATGGTGTGCGGTTACCTAGCTGAAGAAATTGTAGTAGAGTATGGTAGGGTTAACTTTTAGCCTAGCACCCATGTAGCACCTGCTCACTTCACAGGCTTCACTGGCCATTTTGCAGATACCCTCAGCAGTGCTTTCTCAAGCCTGCCTTTCTCTAAGCAGCGCTTCACCCAATCGGCTAGAATTTGCTTTGAGCCTTTTTTTGCCTTGTGCCATTCCTCTCCCAAAGTAATTGCTGCGTTTATCCTCGAAAGGCTTTCGCTGGTGGGCTGAGTGTGTGTAAATTTTGGGGAGGTAAATAAAATGATCCACAACTGTTAGAACAATTTGGGTTTTTTGGAATTTGCCAGTTTTACAGCTCTGTTTTAATTATGTGGGTTTTGCTTTTCAGCAAAACAACAGTGTTTGAGGATCAGGTTTGTCACTATTCAGATGAACGATAAATATCATTGTAGGGTACCTTTAAAGTGATTTTTTTATTTCTAGGTCTGCATTTATAGTAGTTAATTTTGTATCAGTCCAGTTCACCACTCTATAAGCAGTTCAACTCAATATTAAAGGAGTGGTATTTTGAATCATAGCTAAAATATTATTGGGAGCAACATATTTTCCAGATTTTCATTTTACATGATTTACTAGGCCATATCAGCATTTGACCCTGTAGGACAGTCACTTTTACATTTTTACACATTTTATATCACTTTTATACTGTTATAATAGAACTAATAAATAAAATCAGAAGGTGGAACCTTTAATGTATAAAGATAGCTAAAGAGATAATCTATCTGATCTTTTGGTTATTTTAATTTGGCCGTATGCAGTTTAACTACCTAGTGTTGACCTACTGAACTTGTAACACAATATCAGCTGCTTGTGTCCTGACATTCTCTGAGGCCCTATTTAACATGTTGAATAAAAAAAAAATCTAAAAGAGCAAGACAGTGCATGATTTACTCGCTGCACATGCCTTATTCGAATACCTGATTGAGTAAGCAGATACAAAGATGAGTGTGGATATCTGTGTATTCGAAGAACCGCGGTGCGATTCCTATCCCACAGTCAGCTGCCTAGTTTGGGCCTAGTTTAGAAATGACTGGCATTCAGCAGAGCGCAGCAGCATAGCATGCCAGCGGTGCCAGAAACTCTGTGCCTCCCGCTGAGCACTCTGGGCACTCTGGGCACTCGTGAATGTGTTCACTAAATCCCCAGCCCGTGGAATGACAACTCAGATGCGCATTGGGCTACTTCTACACTTAAGCCCCCCCCCCAAACCCCCAACACACACACACACCCTTCACAAACCCTGCTCACTTTCTCAGCGTTCCCTTCCAGTCCTGAATTGCTGTAATAAGGCTTGATTTCCCACATGCATGCGGTCGAGGGATGTGGAGACAAATTCCAGCATATATTTAACCGCCGCTAAAAATAGTAGGCCAATTGTAAAATTGAGGATGACCTCGGAAATGAATGTACCGGACACGCTCTGCCTCAGGCATTTAGCACATTTCAGGATGGTACAAACTGTCAGTTATCATAAGGTCATAATATCAGAATCACAATCAATTTTAGTCAGTTTAGACCTGAATTTGGTAGGAATGTATCGTGGTGTTCAGCCACATAAGTACACAACATACCCAACACTTCAATTCAGATTCAAAAGCCTGCCTTGCACATTTAGTGGAATGCAGGGAGTGAGTTTATTGCACTATAAATATCTATGTCCTACCACTGTACTAGGTTTTAGGCCCGGTCTTACAGATATAATTTATATAGGTTTAGTCTTGGACTAAATTGCAGTGCCAGTGGTGAATCAATAGTGGAAATGCATCTTATTTTTGGCTTGGGCTTAATCTGCATCAGGGGAACTTGTATTAACTTTTACAGAAGAAACAAAACGCCAAATATGTGAGAGAAAGTACTAGAATATATGTGTGAGAGAAAAACTACAAAACACATCTAGTTTTCAGAGTTTTTTCTTTACAGTTAAAAATGTAAAATTACACATTTAAGGCAGGATGTCCCTTATCATGGGGCAAAAAAAGCTTTAGGATATTACACCAAAAATATTATTTTAAGACTTAACATAATCTAGCTAAAATTAGCATTACATGTTTTGCTAACTAATTTGTTAACAAGAAGACCACATATTTAACCATCTTACTGTATATGAGTTTAGCTATGATCAGCAAAACAGTTACAATCAAGTTCAGTTCCTAAGGTGCTAAATGTACAACATAGGTGCAGTTACATATACAGTAACATACAATATTGAGATACAGTCACAGCTGCCTTTAGTTACTGCTGGTTTGGCCTTTAGTTTTGTCTACAGTAAGTAAAAAGCTGCTCAATTTGGTTGAACCATTTCTTTGCTTGGAAAAGCTCTCGGGATGCTTTCGTAGTTTGTCTTAGGTCATTATTCATGTGTACTGTTGAGCACCATCCTATCTGTTTTGCAACATTTCACTGAATATGAGCTCTATACAATTCATCCTGCTACTTTTATCATAAACACCAGTGACCCAGTTTCTCTGGCGGCCATACATGTCCATGCCATAACAGTGCCATCACCATGTTTAACAGATGATCTGGAAAGCTTTTAAAGGTGTTTTTTATTAGTGTATTCTGACTTTTCTGTTGTTGAGCGTTATTAGTAAAGCAAAGTAAATCTCAGTATTTAAATACATGATGCATCCTTTAATGGCAGAGATTGACCATAATACACCTAACTCCTTATTAGTGTTCTTGACTTGATGTTGTGAAAGGGCTTTCCTTTATCAAAATAAATGCATTCATTCTGTTTAATTGCACTACCTACATGGTCTCTCGGAGCTTTTGGTGTTGCAGAGCTCGCCAGCGCATTCCTTCTTTTTAAGAATACACCGAACTGTTGATTTGGCCACTTGTTGATGCCTCTTTGGCCTTACATTGATAGTTCCCATTAACAGCTACCAAAACAAATGTCAGCACTTGGAATGATCTCCTGACCTTTTATTCTTACGTTGTCATACATTAACGAGTGCACAGGCCACACCTGCCCATCAAACTGCTTACCAGTCAATTATCCAATTACGTCTGATCCTGTGAAAATTGAGGGACTATGTAAAAAAAATTGTTAAGCCCATTGGTTTAAATCTGAAGGTCTGCACTTCAAACAGATCTTAATTCCTTCATTTTACATTTGTTGAGATGTTTACCGAGGCGAAAATACAGAAAATGTATTACTGTCCAAATACTTACGGCAGTATATATGTTGATTTTCTTTTTTGTTTGTGATAAAAGCCGTTTCAGTTTATTCATTGTAATTGTTTGTAGATTTATGCCTTAATATACTGTGCATGCTAAACTCATGCACTGGTGTGTTCAGTTTTCCAGTAAATAGACACTGTAGGTAAGGAACGGGGAGGGGCATGTTAATCTGTTTCACCTATATAGGATATAAGAATAAAATGAAATGCATTGAATTACATAGTAGAACTGCTCCTGCCTGTCCACAGTGTCTATAATGGGTATAATATGCAAACTGTCAAAATGGCCAGGTGTGAAATGCTGAGGGATGACAGTTCAGAACATTTGAGCATTTAAATGCATCTGAGGACTGATGAGTGAGAGCAGATCACTATTCAGCTTGGAAAATGCCCAGCGTACGGTCAAGGACTCCTTTTCTGAGCTTAACGGGGATTGGGAACATTCTCTCTCTCTTTCTCTTCAGTGTGTGTTTGTGTGTGTGTGTGTGTGTGTGTGTGTGTGTGTCTGTGCTAGAACAAGCGGTGCAGAGCACAGCCATTTACTTGTGTTTACATTTCTTCCAAAGGTGCCCTGTAGTTATTGAAATACATCTATTCCTAATGATGTTTTGGCTTAGACTCATAATGGCCTGGCCATTTGGATCAAGGCTGAGCTAGGAAGAAAAACCTGCTGTGAATTTGTGACCCTACATCATGTACTGTCACACCGAGAACAAACCCAATCCATTCGGACCGTTCACCTGCACCAAATGCTCGGTTTTGATGAATTAATAGGATGAATAGGGATATTTCATAAGACAGAGTTTCTTTTGGCTAGATTCTGGAGCTTGTTAATAACTGCATCCATGCCAGTGCTCTGCAATCACAGAGTCATTACAGAAGTAAAACCTTCTGTCAGCAAGATAATGGGAACATATTAAGGTTGGCATCAGATGTGCAGCTTTTTGGAGATTTGGAGAAAGGCGGAAACTAAACCCTATAAGATCCGACCAGCTGTCTTTCTTCCTTTTTAAAAGTATTTAATACTGCCAGTTACAGAGAGAGTAATACTGACCTTGTAATACCTGTTGTAATAACTGTTGTAACTGTTTGTCTATAACAACATTGTTCACACAATGAACGTTTCCCTTTGGAAAATTGTTAAAGGTGCCAAAGAATGCATTTATTGAGTATTTTAAGTTGTTATGTTATGTTCTTTCAGGTATAAATAGTATGTATGTGACTTTGGTTGGGGTGAGAAATGCTCAGATGTTCTTTAACAAGCCTGTTTAAAACCCTGTTATTTTGCCTCAGAATGAAACCTGCTAATTTTCCTTTTATGGAGGGCTTGTGGGGAAAGGGCCTATGAGCTCTGCATTTATTGACAGGTTTATGGCACTCTGATGGCTCACAGTAATCGCATATTATAGCATAGTTTTAATACGTTAACAAAAGCACATTAAATAAAAGCTGTTAGCAAGCTATAGAGATTGTAGCCTTGACCCCCTCTGATGTGTGTTTACCTCCAGTTTGGTTCAGCTGACGTAGTCTATTTTGTTTTCCAGGGAGCGAATACTATCTTAAGTTTTTAGCCAAGTGTGGATCCCTGGTTGTTCCCCCGGCTTTCCCTTCATCGCATGTTTAAGCTACCCTTCTGCAAACACTGGCACAGGAAAAGTGGCGCTTACGAGGCCTAGTTCACATAGCAACTCGTATTCTCATAACTTCTCATAACTAACTGGTGCTGATGTGCTGCTCCCCAGTATAAACTGCACCATATTCATCTGAAGTTGTCTTCACAATTGACCACTTCAGCATCTTTGACTAGGGCTTTCACTAGTGACTATGTACGTTTTGGGTCATTTGGTCAAGTTGGGGTTTTGAAATTGGCCCGTTTCACAGCTCTTTTTTTTTGGTTTGGTTTGATTTTCTTCTGAAGAAAGAACAACAGTGTTTGAGATTCATGGTTTATCACTTCCATGTACAGATCTCTCATTATTCAATTTTGCCCAGGAAAATACAGTTTGAAATTCTGGGGTCCTTTTAAACACTTCTAAAACATTGCAGTGTTTAGTTTGCCTTTTAGAGAACATATGTATTTGAACTGTTTCCTGGTCTGAGAACAAATAGGAGAAAGCTTGATTGCAGCGTCAGATAAACACCAGTGTCTAAAACCTAAAACCATGTGATTATTTTTCTTCTTTAACGCAGAGGTTAATTTGACATTTATTTCACTGAGAGGTTAGTTCTGTCTTCCAACTTGCACATAATCACTCTGGTGGAGTGGATAGAGGCTAGTATTTAAAGGTGCTACCATGTCTGTGTTACCTTCTAGCTGTCTACTCTTTGTTAGGCTGCTATAGTCAGATATGCCGGAGTCATTAGCCACACATGGGTAATGTTCTCGTTCTCTGTACTTCATTAATCCAAACAGAACAAATCCCATCTCCTTACCTTTTTCCAAGTTAATGATGGCCCACCAGTCTGGCCTGACATGAATGGAAGACGGTGCCCTGCTACCTGCCTCAGACCAGATGCTCACCTTCTAGCTACTGCTACCTGCCTCTGGCTAGTTGTCCACTCTATATTAACAACTACACTGAAGTTTAGATGGACAATAACTATTATTATTATTATTTTTATTATTATTACAAGTAAATTATCACTACTGTTAAGCATATATATGATATCAATACACCTTTATAGCTTGATAGGCTCTCCTTGTGAGTCTTGGTTCCTTTTAAGGTTTCTTGATCCAGCTTTGGGGGAGGTTTTCTTTGGCCTGCTCATTTGTGGTTTTATGTTTTATATGTTGTTGCTCTTTTGTCTTTCTGGATTTCTGTACAGCCGCTTTGCAAAAACTGTTGTAAACATTTTATACAAATACATTTGATTTGATTTGGTGATCTTGTAATTTTTACAGTGTAGCTATGCAGCTGGAGCTTTAGCTTTAAGCTTTAGTTATCACTTGGTTTTAACATTGTAGCCTATGTTAAAACATTTAATGTGTCTCCTTTTTCAGTTTGTAGGACCATTGCTCAACAAAAAGGACGATATTATGTATATCATAACACCTGTTGTGCTGCACGATTTGACTGGCTGACCTAGCCAGTGTGTTATGAAAGTCATGCTTCCCTGTTATACACTAAACAGAGGAGAAACAGGGAACAGAGTAATGAGTGTGGCAACTGGAGTTTGCATGTGTGTGTGTGTCTGAAAACATATTACAACTCAATAACATGCATGATAAGGCAGCACTGGTCAGTCTAGGCCGGCGGTGTTTGAAGCCTGGAGTGGTTGATCAAAGCATTTCTCAATGTGAGTCAGTGTGTCTGTTTTTTGCCACAGTACTAAAATGATGATGTTCTTTGATGTTCCTGCCGCCAGTGTTGACAATCACATCTGTCAGTCATTTTGTGTTGGTCTGAAATTCTGTCTTTAGAATTGCAGAACATTTCACACATTTTCACACAAGCCTAATGTTAAACACAATCGACAGAAGCTGAAGAGATGGTTTGGATTTCCCTATTAGACCTTAGGCCTGAGCAATGGAACAAGAGAAGCACATACACCCCCTCTTTCACTAAAGGGGGAACAAACACAGGCTTTTCAGTGTAAGTGACCACATAAGCACAAGACTTGTTTTCTGGAAATTGCAAATGATTTGATTACATTTTTAACTTTTTAACTTATTTTTTATATTAAAACTTATATTCTGAATAACTATTTGGACTAAATTTTTCCAGATATTTTGAATATTGTTGATAATATAATGATAATATACTTTTTCTGTCTATTTTAAGTTATTAGGTTAAAATCTTGACATATTTACACATATTTTATACTATTCTGTACATAGATTTTTCCCATTTTACTGCCATTTATAGCTCCTCCAGCACTAGCAATGCTTCCAAAAGGTGTGCCGCGATGCTCATTGCTATCTTACACATCGTCAACAGTCGATTTTAATGCCTTACATCTGCATTGTTTAAATGGCAGCGGTGCTTGCAAATATATCTATGTCTATCTATGGTGGTTTTGAAATAAGGTGTGTTCAGGTAAATGTCTGGTGTGTTGATATATTGGCAATGGAAAACACAGGTGCGCCACTGACTGAAAACCTAGGCAGACGTCAACTGTCAAACGTTCATTGCTACCTTGGCCGTGAATTGTCAACACAGGCGCATGCCCAACGTATGTACACCCCCCACTTTACACCATTCAAATAGCAAACACTCATGAATAATTAAGAGACTTAGTACATTCCTTTTGCTCGTTTCGAGACGCGCAAGGCATACTTTTCCCGCCATTACGGTAGCAAAGACAGCCCTAAATCAAGATGCAAGGTTGATGGCTCACCAAATATCGCTACAATAGGGCCATAAGAGTGTAAGGACTTAACATGTCTCATCCAATACATCCTCCATCCCCAGCTTCGCCACAGCAGCCCCCCAGCATACCCCTGTGCCGGCCAACATAGCTTTTAGAGTGATGAGGGAAGAAAGAATCGTCTACCCACCCGGAGAGAGCATGGCCAATTGGGGTTATCAATTGCCACTGATGGCAAAGCGGCATGGCTATTTGGTTAATTTTGTTACTTAAATTAAGTAACTTATTTGTTGTCTTGATTTTATGGCTTATTTTCAGGATATTTTGAACTATTTGTAAAATATGTAAAACAATTTTTTACATATTAATATATATTTCTATTTTGTTATATTAATATAACTTTCCAGGCATTTTGTCCAAATAATATTTAATTTTATAATTTACAGTGTTAAAATGAATGCAGTCAGGCCTTTTACATTTGCTGTGTCAAATAATACAGCAGAGCATTAGTGTAATAATTACAATGCTGTTATAATTACAGTACTGTGGTTTTCGCTGTTTGCAGTATACAGTACGCTGACAATTAACTACAGTGACTTACTAGCTAATTGCTGCCAGCAGGTTGCTGTACTTTTCACATTGTTCTTTTAACAGTGTATCCATCTACAGGTTGAGGGACTAAGGATTAAAACTGCATTAAGATCAACACAACACTACATCTATGGCTACAGCCGGTGTGATTGGTGACTGGTGTGTTATCTCTTTGCCTCGATCGCACTCTAACTATATCTGGATTTTACTAAAAATAGTTTAGTAAAGACTCATCAACTGAACCCCGGATAAAACCCTTACATTACTCGTCACAATTTGTCACAGATTCACATTGTAGGTCAGCATCTTAACTACTACTAGGACCTATTTCTGTTTGTTCATGAATTACTGAATTATACTATTATTGTTAATGCAGCTGAGCTCTGGAATCACTGAGAACAAAACTATCCATATCTACATATACAGAAGAATACATATATGTATTATATATATTACAATATATATTACAAACTACTCTTTTTTATGCTTATTTGTGCCCATTTGTTTTTATTCCTTATATGTATCACCCCTGTAAAGCGGGAATTTCCTTTGGGATCAATAAAGTAAATATCTACTTAAATATCTATCTATCTATCTATCTATCTATCTTTTTACTTAAATTAAGTAACTTATTTGTTGTCTGGATTTTATGGCTTATTTTCAGGATATTTTGAACTATTTGTAAAATATGTAAAACAATTTTTTACATATTAATATATATTTCTATTTTGTTATATTAATATAACTTTCCAGGCATTTTGTCCAAATAATGATGCTTCTTGTCATTTTATCTTTTTTAATATTTTTTAAATTTTTTATATTATTTATTTTGTCAAAATTATTATTTTTATTTAAAATGTAAATTTTATAATATAATAATAATAATCCCAAAAGAAATAAGCTCTCCTGTTTGCATTCTTCAGGTGCTTAAGCCTCACACCAAAATGTACAGTTCTGCATCTGTGTTTTCTCTTGTTCCAGTACCACTGAAATACTGCTCCTTTTCACATGCCCAAGTCTTTTTTCCCCACACACACTTCTGTGTGATGACATTTGTGACACGGCGGCATGACCTTTATAGCCTTCATGCACTGGCCATTCATACATGCAACCAGGGGTGTCACTAAAGATTTATGGACAGAAGGGCCAAGCCGTTATTAAGGCTCTGGGAAAATGGTCCACCCAGGATAAATAAACAAGGCCCAAAATGTCATAAATCGTGGATCATGCACTTTTATAGCAGCAGTAGGTATCAAATGAATCAAAACTCATTGCTGGCACAGAGTATATCTGTCACTTCATAGTTTTAGTATTAGACACAGATCTAAATTGACTCAAATGCTCATCAACTTCAAACACACAGGTCCTATACAAGACAATTGAAGTGCTCTGGTGCCTGATCAGACCTGTGATTCAGTCTCCTTCAGTTGCGTTCTCATTCTCTCCTCCCCTGTGTTTAGTAACACATTTAAAAGAAGTTGAGGATCAGATCAATCAGGTCAGTTGTTTGATCTCGTCTGACAGCTTCTCTGAGCTGCCACCTCTTTAACAGAAACTCATATACACTGTAACACATTTCTGTAGCTTTCATAGCATTACCACTGTATATTGAACACATTCTTACCCTGTATGCAGTACGTTACTGTAGATCTGTAAAGCACTGCGGTCAAAATTGAGTGGCGGGTGAATTCTACAGTAAACATGTTTTATCCTGGAAACTCCCAAACATTTTGCTAAGGGTACATTTTTGTTATCTCAACCTCAGATACTAGTTTTATAGACAGAAGGACACCTTTATAGCCATAACTGTTAATAAACACAGAAAGCTACAGTAAGTCATTTAAACACACTTATGCTAGAGGTCTGTTACCTCAGCTTGCTAATGTTAATGTTATTTTTCAGCTGGTAAACAGTCAGTCTGTGAAAATGTAGTTAACTAATACTGAAAAATGGTGTTGAAAGCTTTATTTCCTTCAATTTATTTGAATAGAATATTATAATGAATGTTTAATTAGGAATCTATTGGCTCTCCCTGCCCCCATCTGTGATACTGTTCTGCTAGGTACTGGTAGACAGAAACACTATAGAGAGACACACCTTCCTTAGCAAGTACACCAGTGTGCACAGCATTACTAAAACAAACTATTTGTACATAACATTCAGTAAGAGATTTTGTTATCTGGTGACATTTAGTTGCTAACATCATCAGTTTGGTGTAGGAATAACATTACTGGATGAACGTCTGTGTGCGTCCCTGCATGTATAGCTAGCTAGATACATGTTTTATGAAATGTATTAAAACGTTAAAAAGTATGCATTTCATATTTGTTTGTAACAAAAAGTGTCTTCATTTTACAGTATATAATTATTTTAATATTTGTAATTTACAGTGTTAAAATGAATGCAGTCAGGCCTTTTACATTTGCTGTGTCAAATAATACAGCAGAGCATTAGTGTAATAATTACAATGCTGTTATAATTACAGTACTGTGGTTTTCGCTGTTTGCAGTATACAGTACGCTGACAATTAACTACAGTGACTTACTAGCTAATTGCTGCCAGCAGGTTGCTGTACTTTTCACATTGTTCTTTTAACAGTGTATCCATCTACAGGTTGAGGGACTAAGGATTAAAACTGCATTAAGATCAACACAACACTACATCTATGGCTACAGCCGGTGTGATTGGTGACTGGTGTGTTATCTCTTTGCCTCGATCGCACTCTAACTATATCTGGATTAAACTAAAAATAGTTTAGTAAAGACTCATCAACTGAACCCCGGATAAAACCCTTACATTACTCGTCACAATTTGTCACAGATTCACATTGTAGGTCAGCATCTTAACTACTAGTAGGACCTATTTCTGTTTGTTCATGAATTACTGAATTATACTATTATTGTTAATGCAGCTGAGCTCTGGAATCACTGAGAACAAAACTATCCATATCTACATATACAGAAGAATACATATATGTATTATATATATTACAATATATATTACAAACTACTCTTTTTTATGCTTATTTGTGCCCATTTGTTTTTATTCCTTATATGTATCACCCCTGTAAAGCGGGAATTTCCTTTGGGATCAATAAAGTAAATATCTACTTAAATATCTATCTATCTATCTATCTATCTATCTATCTATCTATCTATCTATCTATCTATCTATCTGTCTGTCTGTCTGTCTGTCTACCTAACTATCTAGCTATCCTCTATCCATCCATCCAGCCATCCATCCATCTAATGTTTTTTTTTTTTTTTTTTAAGTCTTATCTCAGTAAGCGTTTAGCCAGCATCCATTCACAGATTTAGCATTGCTGACTGTCTCTCCAATCTGTCTCTCAACTGCAAACCAGCAAAAAACATTTAAGGCATGTTAACATGTTTGCAAAATGCTTCCACTGGTCTGTCCTGGAAATTTTCGTAAATCTCACAAATAATGTCTTGTTGTCCATTTTGCTTTGTGAATGCAGATGAAGCAGATTATGTCGAAAGCATGTGCATTTGTTAACCATCTGCAGTTGTCTGGTTTGTGAAAAGGGAGGCCTATACAGTACCAGTCAAAAATTTGGACAAACAAACAGAACATTTGATCCAAATGCTAGGGTGACCATGTTTTTAGAAAAGAGAACACTGGGGACACACAGGTATCCACTTTAGTAAGGATGTTGTGGTTGGGGGGTTTCAAGCAGGCCTAAGTTGTAGGACCATGGCAGTGTGCATATGTAAGGGTGGCATTACCTCTTAAACCATGCAACTACAGTATGCTCAATTCAATCCAATTCAAATGTATTTATATAGAGCTTTTCACAACAAATGTTGTCACAAAGCAGCGTTACAGAGATCCGGGTCCAAGCCTTATTTGAGCAAGTTATTGGCAACAGTGGCAAGGAAAACTCCCTCAGATCGAGAGGACGAAACCGTGAGAGGAACCAAGACTCAAAAGGGGAACCCATTCTCCTTTTGGAGAACACTGGATAGCACAATAATAAACAAAACAGGATAAAAGACAACAATAAAACTGAACTGAATTAGGAGAAAAATGGCAAATGTGCAACTTCAACCTAGAATTTGGTCGCCCTAGCATTCTGAAAAAAAAATGTTTAAAAAATGATGTTTAAATATGATCAGCATACATTCAACCAGACATGTCCAAATGTTTGACTTTGACGGTACTGTATGTTACAACTACTGGAAAATGCATGCAAATTTCACTGATGCACTTTCAAACATATTATTTTGTATGGGATGTGCGACGCAGAAACTGTCGAGGGTCATAGAAAATTTTAATGTTTTCAGCTTTTGTGCGACGCACGCTGGCAGAATCTCAGTGCAGCCAATCAGAGAGCAGTGGGTGTATCTGGTAGTTCCCTCCAACATGGAGTTTGTTTCTGTCCAGAAACAGTAGCAGCCTGTATTAAGGTTGTCTAGGTTTTTATAGATACAGTGTATGAAACAACATAACTAAGTCCTCAAGTCAGACAAACTCAATGTGTGAGTTTTTTTAATTGCTGGCTAAAAGCTACCATTAGCTGACATTAGCTTTAGTGCAAAACTAAAGAAGCAAATTTGTCTTGCATTTGGTAAAAGGGGGAGGGATTGATTTGATTTGTGATTTCTGATTTGATCACTTTACTGAGAGAAATTAAGTGGCCTCATGACGGGTCAGCCAGTACGGAATGAGGCCTCTCCTCTGATTGAGCCATCAGCTCCGGGACATGGTTATGACAATAGATGCCGATGCCAACCTGCCCTCTTCTTGGCCTGTGCTTGCTTACAGTCAAACTCACATGTATGTAAAACTTGGGGTCAGATTTAGCCATGAAGTGTTCCTGTGACAACGAAGCCTTCCAGGTCTGCTGGAAGAATAGGAGTCACAGAGTTTCGGGGCAGAAGTAGGGAAAAGGGAAATCAAATAACAGCTTTTAGAATGTTTGGATGTTAAAACCAGAACATTAGTACAAACCATAATAGCTGGCTTGCAGAGTGAGTGTTGGGCAACTCCAGAGTTTCTCTCTCTCACACACACATATACATACACACACACACACACAGCCAGTGATGTAACGCCAAACATTTCTGATGAAGTATTCGCTTGTTGCAGGCCGAGAGGTCTATTTATACTTTATTCATCTGCTCCAGAAAGCACTCCATGTTTTGTTGGTGGCTTTTTATAGCTCATTGGTACCAGCTTTTCACAACACCTTTGATTGTCAGCTATATGACAAACCTCACACGGCACGACAGCAGAGCACACGGATTTCGAAAAAAATGAATAAAAATAAAGGAACAATAAATAAAAGCGAAGTCAGTGAAGTAATGAATTAAAGAGAGTATAAATGTTCTAATAAATGTTTTAACAAGCAGTCTGAACTTCATTTCTCTGGTATATATAAGAGGAATTGGCTTACCCGTCTTTCTCCGAGACGTCTGGCTGCAGGCTGATAGGCCTGTAGACTGCGGTGTAAAATAAACAAGCCATTTTGTGTAAAGAGTCTCCAATTAAAACACAGTAAAGCTGACACCGACACTAGAGACATGATAGATTTCATATGGCCATTAACGACTGGACATGGTCCAGGAGCAGGATTAATGCTAGCTCTGCATGTTCTCTTCGTATTTCACGTTGTTTTTTCCCAAAGAACCTTGTGCTCATGCTCAGGAAACTGATTTTTTTTTCTCTCTTTCCTTTTTTCACAACTTCTTTGGCCTGATGACTTTCTATATGAAACAGATACACATTTGTAGAGATGTAGGGATTTTTTTACCCCCCGATATGATTGTGGTACACTCTCAGTATGCTTTTTCATTTTGTATCACTCTCTCAGTTCGGCCTGAGCCCTGGCCTGAGCCGTCTATAGTTCCAGACCTGCCAGGGCAACGTCCCATGAAGAAAGAACCTCAGATCATTAGCCGGCTTTCCAGAGATTATGGAACGTGTCCAGATATATGACTGGTAAAAAATATAGAGCTGCTGGCTCAATCATTGAGTCAGGGGTGCTTTCATTTGACCCCTATCCAATGTCTCTATTGATTACAGTACTTAGGCGCTTGCGGTTTAGATAGTTGGAGCAAACAATACGATTACAGATGTTTCAAGTTGTAAACAACTTTGGGCCTTTGTGTATAGATGTGTGGAAGAGGGGTGAGGAAGGAATGAGAGTAAGATTGGGTCTGCTGGGAGCAGTTAGGGGTTGCAAAATGCATTACGGTAATCTAACTGAAATCATTTTGCCCCCTGGTGGCTGCAACCAAACAGTTCCCACTGATTTTCCTAACTCCTAAATTTTAGCAGCCTCTTATTCACTTCCAAGCCATTGTACCCTTCATGAAATTCTTCATCTTACTGATGTCTAATTAGAACAGTCTGAAGAGAATTCCATCATGAATAGGCTCCATATTTTCAGTCAAACAAGGTCAATACAGTCTCAAGAACATGTGCTTAGGACAGATCAGGGTTACTCATCAGAACAATGGAGATGGCTCAGAATTCTCCAGGTGTTTCATTTAGCTCACCACACGCTCTCTCAGGAACCAGCTGACTGGCAGTAGACCAGTGGCCACCTTCAGCGCTTCTGCATCGTATATATATCTTTAAATTGGCTTTTGTCAGGGCTGTCTCCAGGCTGGGAGAGCAGTGTTTCTGAGAGGAGCAGTAGGTCAGCGGCTGTGGCAGGTGTTTATTGAGGCAGAGTGCTTCCTGAGCCTGCTGTGGAGGGTTTTATTGAAAGGCGGGTGAATGCTGTCAGTTTAACAGAGGCAGCTGCTGTCAGCTGCCTGACATAGTACTGTAAAAGAGACAGGTGGTGTGATGGCAAATCTTCTCCCTTTTATTTTTTCTGTGGATTCAATAAATGATTTATTCCTTCATCAGACTATATATAGAACCTACAGTGCCCTCCAATATTACTGGAACAGAAAATTATCCATTTTACGGCAGTGTTTGCAATGATGAGCAATGGAGCAACATGTTTTTTAAGTTTGATAAAACAATGGGAATTCTTTTAATGAAGTGAAATGATTTTAAAAATCTTATAAACTGTTAAATAACTTAATACAATTAATTTAAATAAAACTAAATTATAATAATCACATTATTTGTCATAATTAATTTCAAATTCAGTAGTGCATTCTGTTATATTACATAACTTTGTGAAAATGTATGTATTTACCACTTAATCAGTAATCCAGTAATGCTGCCGTCATGGTGTGAAAATATGAATATGAAAGAAATATGAAATATTTAAATAAGAAAGACAATATGATTGCTATAAAGTGGCCACAGTTTCCAATCTTCTTTATGTTGTCTTAGTGTTTTTAAGTTATCTTCTTTAAGTATGCATCCACGGCTTCCTGTTTCACTGGGGTATAAACATCCTGAGGTCATACATCATCATGGGCAAGCCCAGAGCAAACACAAGTGACACAAGAAGAACATTTGTTTTACCTTAATACATCAGACTGTGGCTGTAAAAAACAGTTATTAGAGCAATAATGAAGACGTTTTAAACAGTTCCTGCTGTGAAGAACCTGCCTAGAAGAAGTTAGGAGTTTGTTTTGAAGAGAAATACTTTTAGAAAGTATCGGAGTCTGAGATCTGATGGAACAGGCTATGTTGTAGGATCGCCAAGAAGAAGGAAAGGATGCCAGAAGGAAGAACAGTTGTGAGCACCTGGAGCACTACTAGGTCCAGATGACACAAAAGTAGATCTTTCTGGCAACATGTATCTGGAGTGGGTTTGGCATGAAATGTAGAAGTTGTGTAGAAAAGAACGTAATCCCCACAGCAAAGTATGGTGGTGGATCTGTTGTGTAATGGGGCTCCTATTTAATTTCAAAAACATTAGGAATCCTTTAAGTGGACTTGGCTTCATGGACTTTCTCAAGTCTCAGACCTTCCAGCAGGGCAGCGATGTAAAGCATACCTCCAAATCCGCACAAAATTAGTTCACTGACCACAGAATTAAGCTTTTGTAATGGCCACCCTGGTCCCTTGCCCTAATCCATGGGATAAGCTGAAGAGGAGAATCCACAAGTGAGGCTGCGGTATTTGAGGAGGTTTAATATGGAAATCCCTCTTAAAATAATGGTGCCACAAAGGCCTCTTTGTGTGATGCCATAGAAGAACTATGTCTGGCTCTGTAAAGAACCATGTTGTAAAAGATATGTGTAAGTACTGAGAAACAGTTTAAAGGTTTAAAGGACCTTCCCTTGATGTGAAGATTCTTTATACCATACACGCCCTGACACTTTACCAATTTAAAGGTTCTTTACATGTTCATCTTTTTTACAAACATGGTTCTTTATGAAACCAGAAGTCCTTTGTAGCATCTTTATTAACTCACACATCATTTACAGAAATGGTCCCCTAAAGAACCACACTTTTAAAGGTTCTTCTATGGCATTCTGCAAAGATTTTGACATTCTATAAGTCTACAGTGTACAGGTGAATCAAACTTTGTCACAATTACTTTTACAAAAGACTAGAAATATCCACTTAAAAGAAGCATTGTTTGAAAGGTCCTTTAGGGAACCAAAAGTGGATCTACTATGGCATTGTTCCAAAGCTCTGTTTTTAAGAAAGTTTTGTCTGCAAAACAGTGAGAAGCAGCTCTCAGTCATAGCATTAGCTGGTGCATTAGCCATGGTGCCGAGTGGGCGGAGGGGCTGATTGGCCGGCCGTGTCACTGGCCTTGGCTCTGGTAGTGTCAGTCACTGAGGCTGATCTGGACCGGGCCCAAAGCGTCAGGCCAGAACCGCTCACCGCGGCCATGTCCAGTCCCACGCATTTCCCATGCTTCCTCACACCAGGCAGTGAGGTTTACCACAGCTTTCTGTCCCTCCCTCCCAGGCTTCCTGCTCCCGCCGCCCTGCAGGGGCCGCCGCTTTGTGTGCCTCCACTCGCACTCAGCACACAAAACCCCCATTCTCCAGTGCAGCGCCTTTTAAACATGGGAAATCATTACCAAATGAGGACACTGTGTCTTAGCTCCTCTATTTTATCTTAATTTGGTGATTTTTTTTTGTCTCCTCTTTGTCCTTGGACTCTAGTTTACGAAAGTTTTCACAAAGTGATTCAAGCTACACAGAATCAATGTATACGCTGTGTCCTGCTCCATTGTCCTCAATTATACATATTGTCCGTGGCCTGTGTTGACATAAAGAGGCATGATCGCTCATACAGGGCAGCGAGGGATTAATTAGCGCCTGCTCTTCGCACACAAGGCCCTTTCTGTGTGTGTGGCCACGACCTCTGACCTCCATAATTGAAGCGTCATAGAGTCATGGGGAGGTAGTCAATCAGGCAGAAAACTGCACAGCCAAGAGTTTGTCCCAGTGAAGGACAGGCCAAAGCTCTCACAGTGAAAACTGTAAACTCACTGGTCACTTTATTAGAAACACTTAATTTGCATAAATGTATTGCAATAGTTAGAGTAAGTTAAAGACTGCATTCTGTCTATTAATGCACAATAGGGGTTACCCGTCCAACTAAACAGGAGCACACCTCAACATTAAAGGAATCAGGTGTGCTTCTCCTTGATTAGACTATATGGCTGCAGCCACAGTGTCCCCTTATTGATATAACAGGTGATTCCATGTGGCATGTTTGCTATTACCTAGTTCCCTCTACAGCAGATGTTCCACATTGTTTGCTATGGTCTATGATTGTGGTCTGACATGAATGCAATGGCAATATTGGGCCTTTCATTCTTTCGTTTTTCTAGGGCAGAAGGAGTGTATAACACACATCTTTAATAGAAAACAAAATGTTAAAATAATACATACAGGGGCAAAAATGCATACATCTAATATTTAGTAAATGGTTTTCAGCAAGTTGCTACTTAACCAAGTGCTTTTGATAGCCTTCAAGAACCTACTGACAGAATTCTGGTTGGATATTTGACCACTCTTCTTGACAGAATTGGTAGAGTTTAATTACAATTTGGTTCATCTTGCACAGATCTGAATTTTAAGCACAGTCCACATATTTAAGGTCAGGACTTTGGGAAGGCCATTTCAGAACCTTCATGTTAGCTTGTTATCCATTCCACTGGCTGATGGTTTGAGGTTATGCTGAAAAAATGCTGAGTAGAAATCCTCTTCTATTCCATCCACTTTATGCAATGTACTAGTTCCACTGGCAGCAAAAAAAAGCCCCACAGCATGATGCTACCACCACCATGCTTAACAGTTGGCATAGTATTCTTCATCGCCATCACGGGTACTCAAATGTGCAGTTCATCTCTTGCCTTATTCTTTGAAGAGTACCTCTGGTTATTGTGTCCAAACTGCTCAATCTTTGTCTCATCTGACCATAACACTTTCCTCTAGTAGGCTTTTTCTTTTGCTTAAATATGGCAATTTTGGAGGAGGGGCTTCTATTTGTGGGTGGCAGCCTCTGAGTCCATGACGATGTAAAACTTGCTTGTCCATAGATCATGACACTACTGTTCCAGCTGCCTGTGCCATGTTTTTTTAGAAATAGCTGCAACGTATATTCCTGACTTGTGTAAATCTACAATCATCTTTCTCAGATCTACATTTAGCACTTTGGGCTCTACCATTGTACTGTGTGTTGGTCAATCCAATAAGTTCTGTCAAACAAACCCTTTTTACGGGGGCTACCAGCTGTCATGATCACTAACTGGCAGTTAAGAAGCCTTCTCAAACATGACATTTTGGAACTTAAACTAAGTTGGCACAACTATGTATATATTTTTTGATATGTATGTATATTTTTGATCCTGCATTTATTTCAAAAAGCCCTCCAAAAAATGAAATGTGAATATATATATATATATATATATATATATATATATATATATATATATATATGTGTGTGTGTGTGTGTGTGTGTGTGTGTGTGCATGTTGTCACTTATTGTGTCCCAGAGAGAAAAAGAGCAGTTTGTTGAAATCACTGAAAGCCCAATATTGCCATGACATTCATGCCCATGATGACTGCATTAGCTCATGGTATAGCACACATTTCACATTTTGAATGATGTATTCAGAGTTCTTCAGACTTCATGCTGGTTCAGGTGTGTTATGAGCTAGGGCAGAGCACTGAATGGTTGGCCTTAAGGACTGTGTTGAGAAATCCTATTCTAGCCTAAATTTGTTGGCAGTTTTTGATAAAAGAGTTACTCTTGGCTGAATATTTACAGAATGTCTAATAAATGGCCAGCTAGTAGACGTGTAGGATAGGTGCTTTGTTCGATGGGAACAGTCAGGTGATGAGCTACGCTAACTAAAGTTATTGTAAAGTTATTGAGTGCAGCCTGACTTTTGGATGAGATGTTACGTTGATACTGACACAGGCAGAGTGTTTTTATATTTGGAAGGTATCGCAGCTGCCTGGCTGTCATAGTGTTCGTGGCAAGCACAGCAGGCATGAGTGGCACGGCTGGAGGCAGTGAAAGGCTACGTTTTTTTAGAGGTGTATCGATTGTAAGGGAGAACTGTTGCAAATCTGAAATGTGACAGACCATCTCAGAATGTGATCAGAATGTGACCCGGATGGACACGGCCTATGCAAATCACACAGTAGTTTAAGCGGATGCTTTCTGTATTGTACATTTCTCAAGTGCCATAAATCAGAGCTTTACGCATATACCTTACAGTACTTTACCTAATATGTGTGTGTGTGTGTGTGTGTATATGTGTTTGCGTGACCTAGTTAGCAAGTGAACAGCTGGCCATTTGAAGGCAGTGCAGGGTCAGTGCTGTCGGACACAGTGATGGTATTTCCCTCCTGCTGCTCTGTTTAACAGAAGGGTGAAGATGGACCCTGAGGTCCAAGGCCACCAGTCCCTGTCCCGTCAGCCATATTTCACATAGCTAAAGCTGGGCTACCACCGATGGGTCCTTGCAGCGTGCTTGGGAGCAAACCGGCCCATGTGTAGGCGTACGTGTCCAGTGGTCACTCACAGAAATGAGGCATGTATGTGCAAAAAACGCAATGCTCTCCTCCAAACAGAGCTCTGGCTTGCAGCTTAGGCCGGAGGAATGCATTGCCTATCTGTCAACAGGAGGCTTTTTACTCCCTGGCAATGTCCAGGAATTTCATAACCTGCAGGCTGTGTGGATTGTAGATTTTAGGACACATACCTAATGCCCTGGCCTTCTTCTGCACACTGCACTCTGAATATGAAGGGTCATTGCTAAACCAGTCCCCTCAAACCCCAAGCTAACCCAAAAGTGAAAAAATGCACATGTGATGGCCTCGCACAACCCCATTCAAAGCATCTCGTCACCAAAGCAACAACATTAATGAAGTCACAGACATACACTAAGAGTCAAAAGTTTGGACTTATAAAGGGATTTGTTTAATTTACAAAGACAGGATCCATCATTATAAGAGAAGAGTTGTGAACAATTCTGAGGTTTGAGAAGTTGTTTCTTCTTAAAACCCACTTACGCAGTTTTCACGAAGATTCTGACATTCACCCATATTTTCATATTTGGGATTTGGTCAATTTACAAGGAAAATGGGACCCATCATTATAAGAGGAGAACTGTGAACAATCCTGAGGTTTCAAAAGAGAATTGCCTTCTTAAAACCCACTTACACAGTTTTCACAAATATTCTGACATTCACCAATGTTTTCATTTTTGGATATGTTCAGTTTACCAGAACAATGGGATCCATCATTATAAGAGAATTATTCACAGTTCACATCTGCGAATAATTCTGTGGTTTAAAAACACATCATGAATCTGATGTAGACTTGTTGTCTACAACAATTTTAAGAAAATTCTTAAAGATATCGGCAAATAAGGCCCAATGTGTTTTAAGTGATATAAAACCAATTTAGTTTCACAGAGAGAGATGCATGATTTGCAAAAACATGAGTACTTGATTATGTTACTACATATTGAGACACCTTGCAATATTGGTAAATCAATAAGTCCAAGTCATGGAATACCTCAAGGGGGGGTTAGACCACAGGGCCTGGGATCGCTCAAAAATTGGTGACAGTCTTTTTAAAATATCTGCATTATTTTGAATAAATTACATGAACAAACAGAACAGAGGGCCCATCGTCTCTGCACGCATGTAATGTAGTGATATACACAACTTTTTGTTATCTATGATGTAAAACAAAATACATATAATAAATCAAAAACCTCCAACACCAAAATGTGCTAAACTACAACTGCAAAACATAACAAGCTAGTGCACATTTAAAGCGCATAATTTAGTTCATTATTTCTATTTATAAACAAAACATATTTTAAATAATAGTAAAACTGGTTCTTTGACCCTTAACAGTAGTAGCACCCTTTTGGTGCTCTACAGAACCATTGTTTAAAAAGTTTATCTTGGACAGATTTAGCACTGCATCACAATCACACTAAACTTACTTTGAAGTGGATAATGCTGACGGTTCTGCCCTGATACAACAAGATTCTGGGCCAATCCTGAGTCATTTAACCAAGGTATTAATAGTAAATATTCAAATACAGAGACAATGAGTCAGTACCTCTAAATATTCCGTTTCTCAAACTAGGTGCTCCTAATGTCACTGTTGCTGATTAGCAGAACTGGTGCTTTATTTCCCAATGTGGAGTACATCTGTACAGCAGCTATGCTGCTTTAGAAAGTTGGAGAATGAGAGAAATATGAACCTAATCTATTCTGTACTGGAGTACATTTGACATGAGGTCATGTTGCAGTGTGGTTTCCAATGGCAAATGTATAAGGCACTGCACAGGCTTTTACAGTGCATTCTATTCCTTAAGTGGGTATACTTGTACTCCTGAAAGTATTAGCACCCCTATGTGTCTAACAGGGAACAAAACAGGGAACCTAAAATCAGCTGTTTACTGTTTAGTCTTTTTCATTTACTCAACATATGGTGCTACACTACTCACCAAATTGTAGCAATCCACTCAGAACTAACACCAACCTCTTTGCTTACAGACATTCCAACTTGGTTCATAAATGATCCTTCTTTAAGGGTTTTTTTTTTCTAGCTGAAGATCTATTCATCATTTTAGCATTGAAATGGTTATTTGAGTTGTCATGGTTCAATGTTCTGTGTATGTCCTATGCTAAAGAACCCTTGAGGAATTACCTCAAGTACCTCAGTATTTGTTGGTACTTGATGAGTGGAGGCTTGCAAAGATGTTTTTGTGCCCATCAGGCATCTCCCACAAGGTTTCTGTGCATTCTGAGATGGTTTTTTTTTCTGCTCACCATAATTGTACAGAGGGGTTACTCTGTACTGTAACCTTTCTGTCAGCTCAAACCAGTCTGGTCATTCTCTTTTGAGCTCCCTCATAAACAAGATGCTTCAGTCTGCAGAACAGTCAGCAGTTGTAGGGATACTCAAACCAGCCCGTCTGACCTGAAAATCACATTTCCCCCCGTTCTGATGGTAGATATTACCATTACCTGATAAAGTGTTTGGTGAGTGTATATTCACCTGTTCAGCCTACTGTAATTAAGCCTTGTTCATTCACACTGAAGAAATGTCATTGCCTTTTTTGGGGGGCAGGGGGCTTCTCATTATTTTTATTTGAATTATTATTGTTGTTTATTTATTTATTGATTGATTTTTATTAGCAGTAGTAGTAATAGTAGTAGTAGTAGTAGTAAAAGTAGTAGCATTTGCACTGGGATCCATAAGGTCTGAGTTACACCACTGCTTGTTATTGTATAGAATTCTATGTAAATATAACAAGTGATTCCAAACGTTTGAATGGTACTGTACATGCTACACCCCACCTCCTCACCCCCAGCTTAAATGTTTTATAGGTCTTGTTTTCTTGTGTTGCCTTTTCTTTTTTTCACTCTCTCTCTGGTTCTCTCCTAACCCCAGACATCACATTTTACCCCCCACGCCCCCTTCTCCTGCTCTTCCAGCTCCTCCAGGCCGTAGTAGCCAAGAGCTAATGAATGCTGTTCTCTATGTGGGGGCTGTGAATGTGGTGGAGGGCCTGAGGGGGAACCACCTGAGTGATGATTCCGTCTCTGCCAGAGTGTCTCCAGCATGGCTGACCTGCTGGGAACACAGACGCCCTCTGTGCTGCCCCTTCTGTCGCGGTGGCAATTAGAAAGGTCCGAGCGGACAGCACAAGCCCCGCTCTCATGCTGTCAGGCCGCATTAGGGTGAAGGGAAGGGTCCAGGGACACTAGCTCCCCTGTGGCTCGGCCCTGCTCCGGCCCCATGCTGCACACCACGTCGTGCCCCTAACACACCCCAGTGACCCCAAAGCACACACCTCGTACAAAAGTCACTCTCAGCCTGGCCGTTTATTATTAGCCAAATGCGTTTAGCATCACTTAGACGTGGCAAAGCGGGCGCTTCTGGCACATCTGATGGCCACTCGCACCTATACTCTCTGTGCATTCAGCTCATGAAGTGTTTGGTTCTTAGCAGTGAGTGCTGTCATGTCACCAGAGCTTTTGTACAGAAATCTGATCTATATCTGCTACATCTGCACTGTATAGTGGTTAATCGCAGTCAGTACATTTAATATGAATACTGTCTATGATAACTGATCGCAGAGTACATGTTGAAAAACTGACGTATTCCTTTCATGACCTAATGCAGGTGTGTCCCACTTGCAATCTAATTCATAATACTGCACATATGTACATAATGGTTGGTTACAATCTGAACATCAAAAAGTAGAATTTTGTGGAAAGTGAAATCATATGGAAGTGAAATTAAGTTAAAGTCTAAATTTCTAGAAGCGGAATTAGCTTAAAGTTTGCACTTCAGAGTAGAAATAGGTTGGAGTCTCTACCTTCAGATATCAAATCTGTTCAGGTTTGAGTCAGCACTTTTAGAAGTAAAATTGGGTCTGAGTCTACACCTTTAGAAGTCAAAGTAGGGGTTAATCTGCACTTCCAGAAGTAGAATAAAGTTTGAGTCTAAACTGAAATTAGAATCTGCACTTGAGAAGTGGGATTAGGTTACAAACTGCACTTCCAGACGTGGAAGCAGGTTTGAGTCTGCACTTCCATTAATGGAAGTAGGTTTGAGTCTCCACTTTCAGATATGGAAGCAGGTCAAAGTGTACTCTTTCAGAAGTGAGTCTACACCTTTAGAAATCAAATTAGGATTGAGTCTGCACTTCCAAAAGTAAAATTATAGTCTGCAATTACATCCTACATTTCTTAAATGTGGAAGTAGGTTTGAGTCTGCACTTCCAGATGTGTAGTGAGATTTGAGTCTGTACTTTCCAGAAATAGCATTAGGTTTAAGTTTGCACTTTCAGAAGTGGAATTAGGTCAGAGTCTCCACCAAATCAATTTAGTGTTGAGTCCACACTTCCAGATGTGTTATCAGAATTAGAGTTAACAGACCAATAATGTTTTAGATGCTGCTAAAATATGACTAGAATTTTAATAAATACATTTTTAACCTTAGATCATTAAGTAATTGCCAGAAAATTCAAATTCTTAAAATAAATGTTTGCGTATAGTATTTTCAAATGTAGAAGTAGTTTTCTGGTGCATACAGTACAGGGGTAATCTACCAGGGAATGAAAAACATGTATCTGACCTTATTTTCTTGTTTATGTAATTACTTAAAAGTAAGTATAAAAAATAATATTAATTTAATATTAAGTTATATTAAAAATGACAGATTACGATTATTACTACAATAGTATAGTTAATTATATAATTATTACACTGTTTTTGCAGAAGTCTCAAAAACTGAAATATGCATCATATATGATACACTTGGCTTTAACCCCTTATGCTCTGTGACTCTTGATAGTTTACTAATCAGTACCTACTTACAAAACAATGCAAAGGTTCTTCCTAAGTTATATTATAAAAGTGGGAGGAAAAGAACCTCAAATTATTAAAAATTAACTTCTGTATTGTGTGTGTGTTATGTAGTGATAGAAAACACAGCACTGCACGCCACTGATTCCACCTGTTGCTCCTTTGTGAAAAAGCATTTTTGCTATGTCAACATACATGTAATGCCATCTTAAGGCAGATTTAAGCAAGTGTTTTTTTTTTCTTCTGTCCTGTTACTATGTATGTTAGGTGCAACGATTTACATAAAAAATCACAGTGCAGTAGTACAGCAAATATGAACACGTGTAAGCCCTTAAACTGCTAGGGCAAATAATTCAAAGTAGCTACTGAACAATATTTTGTATACTTGTACTTTATGGGGTTAATACATTACGAGCTCTACACAAATACAGGCTGTAGTACAGCACGGCCATGCTCTGGTTCAGTAGGCTAAGCCAGGGCAGAGGGGAGGAGCATTATTTTTCACACGGAGCTCTGATGAGTCCCTCACATCACCCGTGTGACCCAGGCGAGGATGGCGTCACCCACAGCACTAGGACTTTGGACAGGAACTCGAGTATAAACTGCCAAGGACTTGCCGGTCTCCACACAGATAGGGGCTGTGGTTAACAATGCCCTGCGTGGCCCCGAAGGACAGCTAGAGTCCCGAACCAGAGGCAGAGCACACAAAAACCAAACGTTCTTTCCAAGCCTCCTTTTGTCTTCTTATGAATAATCTATAGTCAAGTGAGGTAATCAAGCCTCTTAGGCAAAGCCCAGTTAACAATGCTTGTCATTTATCCCTATTAGCAATGCTGTTACCTCATTTCTTGGTTAACTCAAATTGCATGGAAAAGGAACAAGTCAGCATGGCAAATGGCTTGCCAGCAGACTGAATTAAGTGTACAGCAGTACATTATGACTGGGGCAATTACTGTTGGGTAGATGCACCGTGCCATTGTATGCCTCCCTCGTGGCCTGGGTAGCAATGGGAAAGCCAAACAATGGACGATGAGGTCATGATTATGCAAACGCACGTTTATGGGATATGACACAAACGACCAACCCATACACACGTACTACACCGCACACACAAACACCTGGTACACATATATCAAGTCAATCAACGTAAGTAGAGGTTTTCAAGACTGCAGTGTTCCCATAGTGTAAACAGAGCACAGTGTCAGCCAGTAAATGTTTACGTTGCTATAAATCTCTTATAATATTAGTTTCCATGGTTTTATGTTATTATATAAAAGGATCCAAGGAAGTATGATTAGACTTGAAAAGGATTCAGATTTCAGATTTACAGGATTTACAAAGAAAAAGCAAGAAATGTTTTGGGCAAACATTCGATCATTTTTATTCCAGTGTTCAAATGGGCCTCCTCTGTCACCCATGTAGAACCTTACCATTATCAAAGTTAAATGAATATCTGTTAATCAGTGCATCATTAGTTCTTTTCATATTCAACCGAGAATATAAAATTATATAATATAATACAAAAATAGGAAATTAAAAAACGGATAAGAGCCGAACTTGATTTTCATATTTAATTTGTTTGATAAATGTGACCTGCACTATACATATAATGAGGATAATTATAAAAGAGAAGACCAGCCAGTGGATGAAATATGAATGGGAGTTTTCATAACGCTCAACATGGCGTCAGTTCATGTCAGTTTAAGTCCCTGCTTATGACATAAGTAGAGAAACCAGCTGAACAACCGAAAAATCACGGCTCATATGACTGGAAATAACTGCCCGGCAGCGTTGCAAAGATGGCCGTAGAGTTGCCTTTGATGTTATTGACGTTTTGTCTGTTGTACTTGCATAATTTTGTGGAATTTGGGATCCACACCATGGCCTTGCACCTTGAAATGTTATTTTACTGTGAGCTCTTAAGGGTTAAATTGGCAATCAGTCAGAGCAAATTTGACTATATTAGTGCCATCATTGATGTACAAAATGGGACCATGTACCCTTTCAAGGGGAGGAAGGGGTTCATCCCAGTGTTTACAGTTATAAAATAATGTATATCTCTGCTGTTTTACAGAGTAACATTCAATTTGACAAGACAAAACTACAGTACCTGAAAGAGTCCTGAAGGAATAAATAATATGAAAAGAACAAAAGACAAACAGATTATCTGTAATAAAGTACAATGCTTTATTCACAGTGTCACACAGCAAATACATTTAGAAATGATTAATATGACAGTAATAAGGTGGCATTAGCAGCAGTAGATTACCCTATTAAGATAGCTAGCCAATAGCTAGGAGACTCTTTTTATTAAAGGATGGGACTTGAGTGTTCCCATTCATATGTAAACGCTTCTTTGACAGATTATGACATGTGACGTGTTATAAACTGACTGAACTGAAACTTCCAGTAGACTGCTGCTATTGTTTTTAGCTACACAACATACTTTTGATCCATGTTTATAGATGACAGTGTGTTATGCAGTGTCAGATACCACATCTGCAAGTCTATATGAGAGTACTTAGCATAGTGTGGCCTAGGGCAAGATGATGAAAATGCTATGTTTGTGAACTATATGCTTCCAGTACTTGTTAGCTACATTAGCCTTACAACACTGTGCAAAACTAAAGAGCTAACGTTAGAGACCAACCCTGTCTTGACAGACTAAATTTGAGGTACGGGGTACACCTGTGAAAATTTCTAATGCTAATGCTAGTTACAGCAGTGTGTTGTAAATGTCAAGAATATATACACAAAGATTGGCATTTCATCTTTTGTATGTGATAGGTCTGCTATCCTGTGCAACAGGAGATGTGGATCAGCGAGGGTGTCACTTGTTTAAATTCTCATGGCCCACTTTCTGTCCTGGTCAGGCTACACCTGCCAAGCCCACACTGAAAACATACACTTCATTTAAAGATGCAAGAACAGGCGAGAGAGAGATTCAATACACTTCAACCCCTAGCTCTCGGTTTTGGGATATTGGGTTGCCGCTGGTTTAGCTGCCGCAACACCATTTGCACACTGGTAAAACTTTGACAAGCTAAATTTCTTAATAAATCCCAAGTCCTTAATTAAATGTAACACAATAATATATTAAATGTTAATTTGTCATATTTCTCAAATATATCAAATCAAGTAAAGAAATTATTCAACATATGCAGAAATGTGTTCTCTGTAGACCATTATTAACTCAGAAAATCATCAAAACAGTCATTTGACCAAGAGTGCCCAATCTTTTGCATATGACTGTATATTCTTTTTGAAATATTTTGAAAGCAAAATTTGTTATTATTTAGATATATGACAAAGTATAAGATACAACCCACAAGCTTCATAAGTATAAGATACAATCCCTTGTTCCTTAAGGAAATGAAGGATAGAACGTCTAGGCTCTCAGTCTTTTTAACCATCTCTGTTGTGCAGTGGACAAGAATACCACCAGAGGGCGCTATCCCACTGGATTCTCACTCAGTCATATGGCAATAAAAGAAACCTGTGCCGTTATACTGAAAGTGCCCTGAAAGACCAATGTAGGCCTTGTGTGCGACATATTAAGTTATTATCAAAAAAAGACTACATCTAAACCTCATATTTCACATTACATATACACACATCTTACTGCAGAGTGGCTACACATCCAAGAACACACAATTCATCTCGTGTGAATTGTCTGAAATAAAGGTCTGACTTATCAGTAAATGTTGCTCAAGAGTATTGCAGTCTGTGCGGATTGTCTGTTCATTTTACGGGTTGTATCTAGTATTCTTCACTGCAAACCGAGCAGCTGCAGACAGACATTTCTGCAATTGTATTAGTATTCACAGTGGTTGCACAAGGTCTCCAAGCATTACTCAATCTGTTAGAAACACTGACAGAAATCTGTAAATCTCAGGAATTTGTTTCAGCATGCCATATAACATGAAGAGAAATTACATCTTGAGTGTCAAAAATTGAATATCTGCCAACCAAAGAGCATGGCAAAGTAGGGCAGTGTCTTAACATTGCCTTTGCAACAGAGTGATTCAAAGCTGACTCACTTTCTCATCTGTCTCATCCCATCCTCGTATGGGAAACTCTTGATACATTTTTTATGAAGCTTCTGGAGGCAGAAGACAGTCCAGAATCCAACGTGACTAACAAAACGATTAACAGTGAAGACTGCCTTTGAGTGTGTCCACAAACATCTGACCATGCCTCTACTTATGCTCTTTTCTCTGGTAAATGCAGTGTAAAGAGAAACTTAACTAAAAACAATAGCTAACAATGGCTAAAATCTAGTGGTAGTAACATTAAACAAATGCAGTCATGCTAACTGCCCCCACCAATGAGTTGTTGTAAGTTGTTGTACGTGACATTTTGCACAGTATCAATTCAAGCAATAAATTCAGAGAAGAAAAAAATCTAATTCACACAGGTTTCCTCTCCTGAAATGTAGCTGATATGTCAAGCCATGTCAGTGTTTGGTGTCTGTAGTATGATTTTACACTTTAACATGTAACCTTAGAAAATAGCATTGACTCACTTTAAACTGTGTCAAGCTGTCAAGTAGATAAAATACACTAATGTTGTCTTGTGAGATTTCTGACACTCTATGGTAGACAGTTATATGGGTATAATAGTATGATATACCGCTAATGAGCTAGTATGGCAGTGTGTGACACAAATTGTTTTTGGTTTTGAATAATTTGAGGAAGATTGAGTAATCACATTTTGACACATTTACCTCTACTACAAAAAGTGTAAAGTTTGTTTTCAGCACCCAGTGTTAGTGAACAAACCAACCAACATCTGGTACAATGAAGCAAACATGGTTCATTTAATACATTTAATACCAGATAAGCTTTATCCAGCGTAAATATGTAAGCATATGTGCATCCAAAATAAGTCTTTGTCAACCAGAAAATGGAAGAGCGAACGTTACAGCTTACCCCACTGTGTGGAGGCTGTACGTTAGGCTGGCTAGCCCTTACTGCAGGTAATACGGTACTGTGAATCTACTATGTTATAGGGACCCAGATGATAATTATGGTAAACATGATTTCTAATAACATTCAATTTACTTCTTCTTTTTTTTGTTTTTACATCTTAGCCCATTTTTATCTATACTTTTATCCATTTGTATAACTGGTGGCTATAAGCTTTTATTAGGTGTTAGCCACAGTGGCCACATGGCTGCAATGCAAAGCTAGAACAAGAAATGGTGTCTTGTGCCATGTTCAGAATAGTTTTACATGGGGGGGGATGCACCCTGTCAGTCATTTTTAAGGACTGCCAGCTCCCACGTCTGTAAAGAATCTGCCGCTTTTTACCTTCTGTAAAATGAGCCATAAAATTAACATATATTAATTCCATACAAATCGACATGTGTGAGCAAATATTCCATCATACCCTGTCAAGAGGCATTTAGTTTTGTCAGATCCCTTTAGTTCAAGTCTGTGGCAAACCTCAGGTGGTGTACGACGTACAACACTCGAATCCAGAAGACGAGCCAAGGGACTCCCCAGAGGCTCCTTACTGCGCTTTGGGCAGCATTAGCTAATTCCCTGTGTAGTGTAGCATATAGACCACATGCATGTTATAAACATGTAGCTGCTAATTTTATTCTTACTGTGTGTTATAAGACTGGTTAGCATCCTCTAATACTTTATCAGTGGCCACAGGATGTATTATGCACGTTTTCTAAAGTGAGTAAATCGAGCAGCTACTCCCATCTCAGTCATTTATGCTGAGATTTCCTATCCTGTGCCAATTGTTCATAAATTCCACAGAAGTCCACATTCATTACTCCACCTTCCCATGGAAAATGCATCCCCAGTCCAAATAGAGCTTTGGTTCATCAACTACAATTGAGTCGAGGGGAATTTTTAGTCAGACTGTTCCTTTAAATACACAGTATGTTATGAGCACAGTTCTAATCTAAATTACTCGCGGTCAGACACATCAGCGTTTATCACTTCCTCATTTGACACTTCTCTAGTGCTATGGGTGTGTTGGGTGAGGAGACCACAGACAACAGAAACTGTTTGTGCAGAATGCCAACACTCAGGAAGTGGTCAGGGGCCCAGCTAAGCACAGACTAGCTCCCGCACCTCCACTTATCAGCCACGCTGTCCAGTCGTCCTTTCGAATGTGATAAAAACTCAGTTGCTATGGCAGCCGATGTCCTCTGGTGGGACAGTTACGCTGGATAAGTTTCTAAAGAGGTGTCTGCTCAAATACATCAGGATTAGCTTATAGTGTCATGACAGTTGCTAAATAATGTCCTGTCTTAAGGTCAGTCCTTAATATTGTCCAGTTTTGGAAAGTTGTTCTTTCTTGCTCCTGGGTTCCCCCTACAGTTAGGAAGTGGAATTCACACTTTGGGCCACTCCTAAAGGACAGGCATTTACAGTGCATTTCTGGACAAGCTGAGTAATATTACTAATACGAGGATTTCACAAATATGACTTCTTGAGAGCATCATCATCTGCTTCACCATAGTCACAAAGTGCCGTTTCTGGCGTGCCTAGCCCATATTAACTACAACATAGATGCTATATTATAGGCAGTGGTGGCTCAGCGGTTAGAACGCCGGGTTATCAATAACAGGGTTGTGGGTTCGATTCCCGGGCTTGGCAAGCTGCCACTGTTGGGCCCTTGAGCAAGGGCCCAACAGGGACCCTCTTTGCTCCCCGGGCGCTGGAGTTGGCTGCCCACCGCTGTGTGTGTGTGTGTGTGGACTCACTGCCCTTAGCTCACTTGTGTGAGTGTGTGTTCACTACTGCAGATGGGTTAAATGCAGAGGACACATTTTGCTGTACAGTGACAAATACATGCACCTTTACCTATTCTCCTTATTACTAAGTCACTGAAGCATCAACGTGACTTTGAAGCTGTTACTTTAAGGTAAGAATGCTCCACAGTTTTGCTTTAACTAGCTGTTGCAAATGCTGTCTTATCACAACTCTGGGTCATCACAACTCACAGGTCTCCAAGAAAACTGAAGTCATAAATTTTCATCTGTTGATCATGTCTGTCCTTGTAGTGCACACATTTGGTACCTGCGTCAGCTGACTGCATGACTTTGGTTGTGACTGTGAGCAGCTCTGTAAATGAGTGATTAGGAAGTGTAAATCTAACTAAGCCAAACAAGCTGTTATATGCACAGCCTACTCTTTACCGGACTGGTTGTGAAAAAAAAAATGCGTCAGTTTATAAGTAACGTACACAACAGCATGGAAAATTATATATATTGATTTGTAAAACATATAACCTGAAAGAAAATTCTACTTCTGCATATATGCTATGCAAGTAAGCCACAGTGTCAGCTCCACATTGAGCACACATTGATGAGCTCTCCATCATAGCATGAATTCAGATTTACAGAGTTTGGCAGACACTTGTTACACAGGTAGGTGAAGGTGACACCCTGCTGTAGCAAGGTGTGCTTGTCCAGTCCGGGAAATGTAGCAACCTAACAGTGTTCTTTGTTGGCAGGACTTACATACTGATAGGTCTACTGATCTTTGTGCTTAGTAGACCTATCAGTGTTCTCTGTGGGTGGGATTTACAGTCGACTGCTCTCATTCACTGTGCATCAGTTCAGGAAAGTTGTTCTGCTCTGCATCAGAGTGTTCACAACAGAATAATATAGACAGAATAATGAATAATAATATAACAGAATAATGCACTACTCCTGCCTACAGGCTCAGAATAATGACAGTGTTGCTGCTCTGTTAACAACAGTGACTATTCTATTAGTCATGGGGGTTAAATGACTGTAAAAGATAAGATGAGGTGAGTTAACTGCTGTTATTCTTTCATTAGAATAGCTAATGTGATCTACTAACTAGCTAGGTGTGCTGCTCCATTGATTTCTTTCATGATGAGTGTGCTGAACCCCTGTACACTTTCTAGTTATAATAAGTTATAATAGAATGTAAAAATAGGCACACATCTTATTGGTTACCTTGCTGGTTGTTGCTCAGTGCTACCTTCCTGAAACAAGTTTTTACAGCAACTCTGGCCCTTGGTTGCCCACCCCTGGTCTAAACCCTCAGTAATTGGGAGCAGGATGTGTAACACATTAGAAATATGAATAAATGCAATTTCAGAAAACAGTTTTTGCTTTTCACAATCTGCACCAGCCCCAGTGGCCTTTAGCGGTTGTCATGGTGGGATGTGAAGCCACTGACTCCTACACTTATGAATTTTTTATCCTCACATTTCAAAAGAACGGAAGACTTTTAGCGTGAAATTTGTGCTTGAAAATGGAACGTCATGGTGAGCCGTCAGGGCAAACACACTCTGTCAAGAGTTCTGCAAAAATGGCCTTGGGAGCAGAAACACACGCTTCAACCACTGACAATCACAGAGTACTGTATGCTTACATTCAGAAAGAGTGGTGAGTCATGTTTGCACATTATTTCAATTCTAGCATAGCATGAGGAGAGAAGACAAGTTGTTCAGAAACAGGTAAAATTAAAATCAGAAACCCGGTCAAATCAGCAACTGGGTCTTGGAGGCAAGTCATGTAAATCATGCTGCTTTCAAATGAGGAAACTCAAGCTACCGTGCAGTTTCAGGCCAGCACTGAATCATTAAACACTGCTGATAAATAATGAGGAATCTTAAAGGGTCCACATTTTTAGAAAAAAAAAATATTTCACTTGACATAAAGAAGTTAATGTTATATGTAAACCATGTTTCAGTTTCAGTATGTATTCCTGTGATGTTAAGCAAAAAAAAAGTTAATTCCATGTCCGACCAAGTCATAGACCACTTTTAATAGCACAGTGTAAAATGCAGCAGAATAAAAACAAAGCAAAAATGTTTTATTGACTTTTTTAGTACATAAAATCTTTTTATTAATAATCAGCATAGTCATTATACTAATACAGGGTTATACAGTCTAGCTAAACACTGCTAGGCTAAATCAACAGTGCAGACTAGGTAAGGACATGGTACAACAGTGCAAGGACAACAGACGAAACATCCGTCAGAGTGCTTTGACAATAAGTACAATAAATACAAAAATATATAAATATGTGCATGTGCAAATGTGTGCATGAAGGCTGGGTGATTAAGGCACCAAGTTACTATACTAACAGTAAAATGGAATAAATATGTAGAGTGTAAATGAAGAGTAAAGGGAGGGAGTTCTGCAGTGTATGCTGAGGTAGACCCGTCTGGTGTTGTAAACAGCATTACGTTTGTAAACAGAGTGTACAGTGCAGTAATGAGTGTAGCAGCTAGTGCTCAGGTAGAGAGAAGAGTACACAGCTTATGTCCAGAGAGGGAGTTCCACTGCATACAGTGCATGGTGGAGCTCAGTGTGGGTATGATGGGTAAACTGAATGATCAGCAGAGTGATCAGTATCAGTAGGCCCTTTTAAAAGGTAGAGGTTATGGATTTTGGAACCCATGTGTTTATACACTATACACTATACTACTGTATGTGTCTTCACTGGCGTTTTATAAGTTCAGTGCTTGGTCCCCTTTTTTCTCACTCTACACTGGCTATCTTGGTAAAGTAATATCCTCCAATGGATTCTCTTACCACTGCTACGCTGATGACACTCAACTCATCCTTTCTTTCCCACCTTCTGACACGCAGGTTTCTACCTGCATCTCAGCATGTGTCACTGACGTGCTTAGATGGCGGCTCACCACCTCAAATTCAACCCCAGCAAGACAGAGCTGCTCTACATCTTGGGAACAGCTGGACTTTACAATGATCTTGCCATCTCCTTTGAGAACTCATTGGTCACTCCTTCTACAGAAGCTTAAAGCCTTGGTGTAGTCATGGATGATCAGTTATCATTCTCAAATCATGTTGCAGTTCTAACTCGGACATTTAGATTTCTTCTAATCAACATTCAACCCTTCCTCTCTAGAGAGGCCACCCAGGTGCCCGTTCAGTCTCTTGTCACTTCAAGACTTGGCTACTGCAACTCTCTTCTGACTGGTCTCCCTTTGCACACCATCAGGCTACTAATCCCCTTCGTACTTGATGGCAATGGTCAGAAGCTGATCTGCACCAAGAGCCCTCCGAGCTTCAAGTACGGCTCGGCTTGACCCACCATCCCTTAAGATCCACAGAAGACAAGCGCCCAGGCTGTTTTTTGCCCTGACATACGAAGTCAAGACATACAAATAGTATTATGGTCTCCATATTGACCTGTGTTTAGTAGTGTCTAGAAGTATCTTTTAGTCTACTCTAACTAGCTGAGGTTATTCTTGAATAAATAGCTAATAGCGTCTGCTAAATGCCATCAATGTAAATGCTTTTTGTTTGAGTTGAATAACAACTAATGGTATTAGTTCAGGTAATTGTTCTGCTAGCTAGCTGGTCTAAAAATATGTTTTATAATATTCAGTCATACGTTTACCACAGACTTTCCACAGTACACTCACCAACTTAATCAGGAACAGCTATACACCTATTCACACCTATTCAGCCAATCGTGAAGCAGCACTATATAAAATGCATACAATCAGCAGATACAGGCCAGGCTGTGTTCACACTATTGAGGAAAAATGTGATCTCAATGATTTTAAGCGAGGCGTGATAGTTGGTGCCAGATGGGCTGATTTGAGTATTTCTAGAACTGCTTATCTCCTGTGATTTTCAGCACAATTGTGCTGTCAATTTACTCAGAATGGCATAATAAAGAAAATACATTCAATGAGCGACTGTTCTGCAGATGGAAACATCTTATTGATGAGAGAGGTCAGAGAGCAGAGAATGACCAGGATGGTTCAAGCTGACAGAAAGGCTACAGTAACTCAGGTAACCTCTCCATACAGCTGTGATGAGCAGAAAAGCACATCAGAATGTACAACACGTCAAACCTTGAGGCGCATGGGCCACAACAGCAGAAGAGTAAATCAGTAAATCTTCTTTAAGCCAAGAACAAAAACCTGAGTCTGCAGTGGGCACAGGTTCACTAAGACTGGGCTGATGAAGACGGAGATGGAGAAACACAGTCCATGCAAGACCTAACAGTCCAGGCTGGTGGAGATGGAGTAATGGTGTGAGAAATGTATTCTTGGCACACTTTAGGCCTCTTCAAATCAGTCACCATCGCTTGAATGCCTCAGCCTATTTGAGAATTGTTGTTGACCATGTGCATCCCACAATTTCCCAGTGGTCACTTCTAGCATGATAATGCACCATGGCTCAAAGCATAAGTCTTCTCAAACTGGTTTCATGAATATGACAGTGAGATCAGTGTTTTTCAGTGGCCTTCTCACTCACCAGATCTGAATCCAGCAGAACAGATTTGGGATGTGGTAAAATGGGAGATTTGCAGCCTGAAAGTTCTCCTGAAAAACCTCAATTTCATGACACAACTATGCCAACATGGTCCGGATTCCCAAAGGCAAGTTTCCAACATCTTGGGAAATGCATGCCATGAAGTATTTTAGCTGTTTTGAGAGCAAGAGGAGGCCATACCCAGTTTTCCTGAAAAGGGCCTTGGTAAATGTATATGCATTAAACCATTGAGAGCCACAACTGAAAACAAGCCTTTTAGCCAGCCTTTTACAGGTGAAGGTCAGATGAGTGAGTATGGGGAACTGTGAGGGAGTGATAATGTACCACGTATAGCAAAGGGAATATATGGAAATACAACCTTTTGAGGGACCTGTTATATGGATATCTCATACATTTATTTCATATATATTCAGTATACATATATGTGGTATTAGCATCCTCAGGTATGTGTGTGTGTGTATATGTGTATATGTCTCTGTATGCATTACGTATGTGTTTGTGTGCGATCGCAGTATGTTAGCACTCCAGCAGGTGTAATCTGCAGGCTGGAGAGGAGAGCAGTGCTTCCGTTGCACTATTTCTGTCCCACACATGCCTCCATCCTGATAACACGGCACATGCTGCCAGCCGGCTGCACACACACACACACACACACACACACACACACAAACACACACATACTGGGCTTGTCTGCCATCCGTGAGCACTTTCATTTGCCCGCATATGTGTGTGTGTGTGTATGTGTGTACTAGGTTTTGACCATTTCTAATCTTTTGGCTTCTTCTGAGGCTCATACTTTAAAGACAGTATGAAATCCATCTCGGCTGATGATCTGACACAGTATTCCATGCTGATAGGTTGTGGTAAGACTGTCAAGGATTTCTACTCCAGTCAGACTTGATTTTTACCCTGGGCTTGTTGTATTCCACATTGCGTCATCTCCCCTTCTTTCCACATCATGTCGTTCAGGATACAATGTGAAAGTAGGCCATGAGGAAAGCAGTAGTAAAGCACTGTGGATTGCAGCCTCCGGCATAGGTGTGAAAGCCAGGACACCCCAGTGAATTCTTCTCTTCTACACAAATAGCACTTTACTAGTATAGCCTCTTTTAGGCATCTCTGTCACACTCAGTCCCCCCCACTCTCTCTCATCTTTCCTGTCTCTTGGTTCTTTCTTTTATGTGTAGTAAATTTGTATGATTTTTAAATCATATCACGCTTTACTGACTTAGTCATTTGTGCTCTGGTTTTACAGTATCAACTATGATATACTTACTTTTAACAACCTGTGCCTTCTAGCAATATGTTTGCTTCATGCATCCTGCATTCATTCGGAGGGTAAGTTGTACAACTGTCCACAAGATGCGAGACCAACATAAAAAAATGGAGGCAGTATACCACACCACATTACATCAGCAGAACAGGCCGTTAAAACAAGGGCTTCTGCCATTTCCTTCTGTTTGTTTTCTCTGTAATAATCCACCCTTCTCCACTATGCTTACTCACCTTGGTGTGGTAAATTAGTGCTAGTAAAATAGTGTATTTTACACTAGAGCTGAGCTGAGTTAACAACTAGCTCTGAGATGCTGAAGAACAGCGTTAGCTGCTACATACAAAGAGCCTGGTTACTCAATATTTACACTGATGAGCCAAGATAATCCCAGTTAGTCAAGTTAGTCATTACCTCTGTGGAGCTGAGTTAGCCACTACCTCTGAAGAGCGTGTTAGCCACTACCTCTGAGGAGCTGAGGTAGTCACTACCTCTGAGGGGCAGAATTATCCACTAATTCTAAGCAGCCATGTTAGCCACTACCTCTGAGGAGCTGAGGTAGTCACTACCTCTGAGGGGCAGAATTATCCACTAATTCTAAGCAGCCATGTTAGCCACTACTTTGGAGGAGCTGAATTAGTCATTACACATGACTAGCTGAGTTAGCCTCCAGCTCTGATGAGTTAGGGCCGTGATACACTTGCTTTTCTGTGTTCTTACACATGAGAGATTTGCCTGCCCTGTTGTGCACGTCTACAAAAATTTAAATTATTCATTTGCTAATTGCAGTACCAGCATAGACAGTGGAGGCAGTATACTACAGCGTGTCCACAGCAGCACTTCTGCCATTGCTTTTTGTCATTTTACAAGTTAAACAATAACACAGTTTCCTTAGCTGTGCTTATTGCTAATCATTTTATGGTAAACCTAAAGTGGTAGCCAAGACAGCCAGTCTTGTGACGGTAGGATGTTAGAATGCTGGTAGGATGTTTCAGTCCTGACTCTCTCCCTAGTTGACCTAGATTTTAATCCTCAAGATCTAGACGAAAGGTACTTTATCAAGTATGTGATTAATGCTGCTTGCATATGCGGCAGTTAACAGGAAGTATATTACAGCCATTAGCCACTACCTCTGAGGAGCTGAGAGGCCGAATTAGCCACTACCACTGAGGAGCTGAGAGGCCGAATTAGCCACTACCTCTAAGGAGCAGAGAGGCCGACTTAGCCACTACCACTAAAGAGATAAGAGGCCGAATTAGCCACTACCACTAAGGAGCCAAATTAGCCATTACCTCTGAGCAGATGTTAGCCACAAATATATCATTTAATATTGGCTGTTCTGTTCATTTGCATTTTTGACCAGCAATCTGTAAAGCAATAAAGCCAACCTTGCTACGGCCAGAGCTTTGACAATCCTAGATGCAACTATATGCCCTAACATTCCATGGATATCGTGGCTGATTGGTACCAGTTCTTGTTGCGTCTGACCTGAAGTAGTCTATTAGGGCTAGCTGATAAACAGTCTATCACTGAATGCTTTCTATAGGAATAGACTGATGTGGAACTGTGTTGTGCTGTGAGAGAGAGAGAGCGAGAGAGGCCCCGAGTTGTAAAGCAGTCCATTCTAACACAGAAGTGTTTGGCTGGAATTGGTTTGGCTCTAGGCTGCTCATTAAAGCAAATGAAGATGTTGTTATGGTAATGGTCAGCAGTGTAGTGAAAATGTGCGAGAGTTTTTATACAATACAGTATGCTGTGACCCACATTCACTCCCTGACTGGTTATGTCTATTGTTACACCCGGTGTCATCATGTGGTGTAAAAAGTGGTTGTATCACTTAACCCCTGCAAACTAGCAAGCAATATCGATGTGCTTAAAATTTGTTCAGTTATTGTAGGTTGAGGAAATATCAAATACATGTGGTTGTATATTTTATTATGAGTTATTATATTTAGGACTTGTACAGCAAGAACACAGAAATTATTCATTTTTAAATATAAAATTAAATTAAATTCAAATGTATTTATATACTGATTTTACAGAGATCTGGGTCCAAGCCTCTTCTGAACAAGCCAAAGGTGACAGTGGTAAGGAAAATCTCCCTCACACTGAGAGGAAGAAACTTTGAGAGGAACAAGGGGAGCCCAGCCTCCTCTGGTTGACATTGACTAGCACAACAAATAACAGAACAAGAATAACTGAAGAGAAAGAGTAAGACAATGAAGAACTGTGGGAGATTAGGACACAGTGTTAGTGTGAGAGTCCATGCCGGTTAGGCAGTCATATGCACAGCTATGCAGTATCTAAAATGGGATGAATTAATCAATGCAAGCATTCAGAGCGATAGAGGATTAGCATCGCAGTAGGGGAGCAGGGTAGTGGGCAGAGCAGGGTCATACAGCACTGGGGCAGAAAAGTTGGAAAAGAGCATCTCAATATATGGGAAAGAAATAAAAAAAAAAGGGAAAGAAAAACAAAGACGTAAGAAAGATTGCCAAATTCACAAAGCAGCAGAGCCTGGTCCAGGGGCTAGGCAGGCTGCAGCACCCAACAGCATTTAGTTAGAAATATTTAGTCATTTCACTCACACAGCAGCCAGTGAATTGTAACCCACTAAACCCTTTGGACCCAGTACCAGGCCTATAGTTGCTTGCTTAAATGTGCCAAGATTTGAATCTGAACATGTTGAATATGTGCCCTCTGAGCAGTTCTGTGTAATCCACCATAACAGATACAGTAGGGTTGCTCACATATTAGCTGTGTGAGAGTGGATGTTTTCTGAGAGAGTGTGTGAGATTGCATTCAGTGCCGCTTGGATCAGTAAGTGCTTATTGTTGTTCTTTTAAGTTATGATATAGCATGACTGGTTTGTGTCATTACTAAGAATGTGCTACCAAAATATTTTTTATGTTTTTTGTAGACAGCAAAACATTGCCTTGAGAAAGAATATTTATACTGGTGTCCTGAGCAAACCTCAGGACAGATGTAAATGAAGTAAGCAGCTTAAGGCCAAGTCATGACCATGGGCTTTAACAACATTTATATATATATAATACGACACAGTTCATTTAAACGCTTTTTCCTTTTTGTTTTCTCAACAGAGCAAAAAATATTGCATTCCCCTTTATCTCCTGATGTTTTTTTGGTACTTTTTAAACATTTTGCCTCTGGCTATAGCTGATCCATAAAAGCAGTTGAAGTCTCTTTTGTAGCCTACAAGATGGTGAATAATGAGATACTTGAACAGATCTAAAATGGTGCTGTTTATGCACACAGTAAAAACAGACTGTCTGCCAAATCTGCCCAAACCGGAACCTGATCAATTCAAACTAACTATTGCCAAATTTAGTGGGTGGAATCATCACTGCAACATTATATTCAGTAGATACTTAAGTATGCAAAAATGAATAATTCCTAAACACTTAAAGTAATATTTTACTCCCTTGAATTAGAGCTGAAAGTATAAACTTCAGTTTTAGTATTGATACTTTTATATGTTCATCTATTTTTCCCAATTCTATGTCAATGTCCCTTTTACAAATCAGTCATCTGTCATTGAATTAGAACAGAAGTTTAAAAATCCCCCAATGTGGCACGCATGCATACTACTATTCATATGTTTTATTTTCCTACATTTGTTGCAGTTTATAATAAGCAACAAATCCCAATTAGAACATTATTTATTCTATATATAGTATTTTATGTGGTTATGAATAAACAATGGCACACAGTCAAGCAGCTCTATTTTGAATATATCAATATTACAGTTATTGGCAGGGTTGGGTAGTAACTGAATACATGTTATGTAATCAGGATACAAAAAACGCCCAAACAAACAGTAATCGTAGTCCGTTATAGTTACAGTGAAAAAGTACTACATTGCAAAGTAGGCTAACAAGTAGGATTAAATTTCAGCCTAAAAAGATCACTGCTCTTACTGTGTTTGTTTCTTTTCAAGTGATCGAGCATGTGTTAGTGGGATGCTACCGTTGCTGATGTTCATTGTGACTTTTTCTTTCTTTTTTAAGTATTACATGGTTGTTGAGTGTAACAGTATCCCATAGTGGAGAATGCTGAGCTTACCAAATCAAATCTACAAATCTAACCAATTTATATATCTCTCTTAT
This sequence comes from Salminus brasiliensis, assembly GCF_030463535.1. Classification (NCBI taxonomy): domain Eukaryota; kingdom Metazoa; phylum Chordata; class Actinopteri; order Characiformes; family Bryconidae; genus Salminus; species Salminus brasiliensis. Next base: position 13,987,065 of record NC_132879.1, read on the forward strand.
TCTCTCTCTCTCTCTCTTTCTCTCTCTCTCTCTCTCTCTCTCTCTCTATATATATATATATATATATATATATATATATATATATATATATGTATATATATATATATATATACATATATATATATATATATATATATATATATATTTGAGATAGATTTGATTTGGTATGATATATAGGGTACATAAGGGAACTTGTTTTTTGAGGACACAATATTGTTTTATTGCGGATATGAGATGTATATGAGATGGAGACTGTCAACACAGGGCGGTTTCATCTGAGTTAGTATGTAAAGTTTTTCTTTTGTCATTATTAAAAGGACAATAAATCCCAAAGTAATCAGATTACATTACTTTAATATAGTAATCTGCTGTGTTGCATTACAGTTACGACAACAGTTACAGGTAATCAGTAATCTGTCACAGGTAACCCTCCCAACCCTGATTATTGGACTGTACAAACACGTACAGTATATCCTGCTGATATATGTTTTCTCTTTTGATAAGATACTCCAAATCTGCTGGAGAGCTACTAGCACCCCGTTGTGGAGAAATGTCAATGTGTGTGAGAAAATTACAGACCGGTCCAACAAGGTTTAACCTTTGTTCACCATAAAATCTGAGACCTCATTGTTGATTTGATTTAGTGCTTTATGTTTGTGCTTTAGATGCATGTGATCTAACACTCTACTGGTTTGCTCTAACAACGTACAATGTACCAGTGTCTCATGTTTGTGTGAAAGCTCCACTTGTGACTACTTTGCTTAATGTGAGACACTTACACTATGTGGACGAAGGTATTGGGACACCTCCTCATTAATTGTTTCTTCCCAATTCAAGGGTATATAAAAAGGTTTATCCTGCTTTTGTTGATGTAACTGTCTCTACTGTCCAGGGAATGCTTTCTACTAGATTTTGGAGCATTGTTGTGAGAATTTGATTGCATTTAGCGACAAGCGTATTAATAAGGTCAGGATGTTGGATCCCCAACTCCCCTCATCCCAAAAGTATTGGATGGACTACCACCATTCCAGAGAACACAGTTCCACTGCTCCACAGCTCAGTTTTGGGGGGCTTTATACCCCTCTAGCCCACACCTGGCATTAGGCATGGTGCCAATCGGTTTATGTTTATCTGCTCTAGAGAGTCCTATCCTATTCGCAGTATTTATCTACAGGGACTAGACAAGCTGTGTGTGTGTGCTATAATTAGTGAGGGCATTTGTGTCAGCAATGGGTGCAACATAATGTAGTTGAATGCATTCAGTAGAAGGGGTGTCCCCAAACATTTGGACATTTAGTGGGAATCCTCTGATTCCTACCTACATATGTGTATCTGTCTGGAAGTGTGTGTGTGGGTATGAGTGCATGTCTGTGGGTTTGCAGTATGTGTGCTGTAGCTTGTCTCTGTGCCTTGTCTCAGTGCGGTGTGTGTGTATATGTGTGCATCCATGTATTTGTGGTGAGTGTGTGATTTGTGGTTGTAGTAAGTGTGTGCGTGTGAGGCCAAACTGGAGTCTCTCTCACATGGCCTGAGCCATGAGTCACATGGGCCGGGCATGTGCCACACTGCACCAGCTCACAGTGAGTACACACACACTCACTCAGACACACACACATACACACACACACTAACACACAAAAGCCATTTTTTCACTGCTTTCTCTACACACACACACACACACACACACACACACACACCAAGGACAGAAAGAAATACAAGACAACGATGATTGTAAACAGATGAGAGAAGGTCAGGAAGGTCAGGAAGGTAGCAGATAAAGAGAGATAGACAGACAGACAAAGTGCTCCTCTGTTACCTTGTTAGAAAGAAAGAAGAAGAATACTGCCAATAGAATAGGACTCTCTGGAACAGATAAACAGGAACCTATTGGCACTTTGCCAGCCGTGACTATAAGGGTATACAGCCCCCCAACACTTATCTGTGGAGCAGTGGACGTTTGTAGACACTTGCTCCTCCTCCTATTATTAAGTCAAGGGTAATAATAGGGAGTTTGTTTTCCCAGTAACAGCATCTACTACTAGATATTGGAATATTGCTGTGAGGATTTGATGGCATTCAGCCATGATGAGAACATTACTGAGGCCAAGCACTGATAAAGGATGGTTAGTTATAGATCAAAAATGCCTTATTCTAGAGGTATTGGTTGGAGCTCCAGCACTCTAGAGCGTCAGTTCCACTGGTCTACAGCCCAGTGCTGCAAGGCTTTATACCCCAAGAGGATGAGATTGGGCATTTAAACTTATGCATGGCTGCTCCAGAGCATCCTGTTATACTGGCAGTGCCTGTCAGCGTCCGTAATGGGTGCACACTGTACAGCTGAGCTGAAACCACTCATTAAAAGGAATGTCTGGATACTTTTGTGTGTATGGATAAACAGAGAGTGTCTATCCATTGTTCCACCATTCCACCATTCAGCCATCAACGTTGAATGTGACAGTAACAAAACTGGGTCAATGACCTGTACAGGGTCAATCTCTCCTTGTTGTAATGCACCCAGTTGAAGCCAGGGGGTACTGGTGAGACTCAGGGTTTCACTGTCAGTGCCTCACAGCCACTGAAGAAGCTTCCTGCACTGCCCTGTCCTCTCCTGACTCTGCTCTACAGGCCTTGCTCACAGGCCTCCTGTTGTCAACCTATAGAACTCAGAATCCAGAGATCTACAAGTGGAGTGTCAGCAAATCTTACTTTCAGAACCTTCAGCCTACAGGGCTAATGAGACACACACACACATCCCACACTGTATTCCACAGCCTACACGCCTCACAGGCTGCAGTTTCATTCAAGCTGTTGCCATGGAGAGACAAGATATCAAAGGCTATATTTGAATCCCACATCTAATAGCGTGCAGGGAGAGGCGTCCATGAGAAACATCAGACTGAGACAAATACTGTACAAACATGCTCAACAGCAGGTGTTTTTACTGATTGGTGATTCTCTGGTAAAAATCTGAAGCAACAAGACTGTGAAAAAAAACACCCAAGTTTACAGTTCCCTCTTACCTCAAAATTAGGTAATGACAGGGAAGGACCTGTCCGGAATTTGCTTGTTTAGTTCAGCATTGGAGCTACAATGCTAGTCTGGCTAACAAATAATGGCAGTGTCCCAGCTAGTAAAGAAAGTTTAAAAAACGTTCAGCAGCGATTTTACAAGGTTCCATCTCGCTTGCTAGCCTGGTAGCGCCATCACCACACTGCTTATATATCATAAAAAACTTAGCATATATTTTAAAAGTATGTACTTGCACAGTTATATAACAATATTATGACCACCTACCTAATAGTGGGAATAATCACCCTTGGCTGGACATCAGTCAAATCACGTCCTATGCCTATAACATATGTTTTGCACTCTGCATCTGTGACCGTGACTGTGACCGTGGGTGAAGGGTGTATCGCACACAACCACTAACTTTGTAGGATGTTCTAGAACCGCCATAGTGAAGGTGCACAGAGAATGGGCTTATCGCACACTGAGGGCCTCCCAACAGCGTAACAGTGGTACCCCATGGGCCATTGATGCCAGAAGGGCATGCTATGGCATGTACTGATCCACAGTGCCACATTCGATTGCTCAAGGGGGCAAGGGGTACAGAGCAATCGAATGTGGCACTGTGGATCAGTACATGCCATAGCATGCCCTTCTAAGCCCATTCTCTGTGCACCTTCACTATGGCGGTTCTAGAACATCCTACAAAGTTAGTGGTTTCTGAGACACAGATGCCGAGTGCAAAACATATGTTATAGGCAGAGGACGTGATTTGACTGGAAAGGTGGTAGAATCTCAGAAACTGCTTACTTTGTGGGATGTTTTAGAGCTGTCATAGTAACAGTGTACCAGAAAGGACTTTTCGCACATTGAGTGCCTCCAAATGGAAAAAAAGGGGTGCCCCACAGGCCACTGATGCCAGAGAGGAGCGTGAGTGGTACAGAGCAATTAGTGTGCTACTGTGGACGAGTTAAGCCTATAATAAACATCCTCCACCACCTAATGCGGTTTATGCCACAACATCTTAGTAGTGACATCCTAGCCAAGGGTGGCCTTTTTGGGGTGATGCCATGTGGTTCCCTAAAGAAACTTTTAAGGTGTGATTCTTTGAAAACGGAAAGGTTACTAAAGTGACCAAAAGTGGTTATTTTGTACCATTGCTCCAAGAGCAAGGTGGGTTAAAGTGTAAAATGTAATGTTCCTTAAAATTCTAACCCTAGATCATGAGATAGTGAACATGTGTGTAAGCAGGTGATGCAAGTTCGTGAGGCAGTCATAAGCAGTATATCATGTCCCCTGTGAGCAAGGCCTGCACACTGCACCTGGACCGCCGACGCGGCACGCTCTCGTCTCTCTGCAGGATGACCTTGCGGCCCGGATCCTGTGACACAGCCGCAGACAGACGCCTGAAAGTGAAGCCCACAAATGGTTATTCAGGCCCGGCCTCGGCCTGGTTTCTGGGAAACGGAGCAGCGAATGATGTCAGCCGTGCATGCACTTTAATCGGAGAGCGGATCGTATGGTGCTGCCGTGCTGTTTATGGCAGCTTCTGTTTACCTCTGTGTTGTTAAAGATACAGTCAGGGGAAATCTAAGCCAAAAAGCCCTCCCGGGGCAATATAGTCCTGATAGGTTTATGCTTCGTTTCCAGTGCTGGGAGGGGAAAAAAGGAGATAAATTTAATTACACATCCTGGGCATAGCCAAACATGTGATATTTTCATCTGTAGTGAACAGACAATGAGATTTTGTTTCTGTTGACTAAGGGCTTGTTTCATTTCAGCCCAAGAGGCTGTGTGAACTGCAGCTTTGCCTGGTGTGGAATAAATTCATCATGACTTTGTTTGGAACGTAAATGTCTAGTAGGATCCACAAAATAGCCATGCTCTTATTTTTTTTTTGATAGTGATGAATGTTTAAAGTCTAAATAATTAGCATATGGAAATTCTTCAATTGGAGGCTATTTTTACAATCTCTTTTGTAAAATAAAATGAGCTATAATTTTATTTTAATTATGTCAAGACACTGTTAATATGCTTTAAAGTGAAGACTTAATGATGGCCGAGACATAATTACAATATTTGATATTTATTTATCATGTGACATTGCAGAAATCCAGATCATTTAAAAGGGTTTACTTATGTTTCCATATTTTACTATTATTGTGTTTTGTTCAGAGCATTCTGGCCATACTGCCTGGAGAACTGTGAACATTTTTAGGTGTTTTTAGATGTTTAGTTTGCATTTAGCTTTTAGTTAATTCAGCTAGTATTTTGAGTTAAGTTTTTTTTTTCTAATGACAGGGAAGTGATGTCTGGGAGGTGACTGCTATTATCAATACATGTCTGTATTCAGCCTACAGTAGTTTAACCACACCCATTCACAGTGGAATAGGTGCACAATGCCGGGCAGCCAGACAAAACAAGAAAGCACAGCCCGAGCTGTTTTCAGAACTACTCCCTCTGCATTGTTTGTGGGTGTCCAAATCATTGTATAAAAAAAGGTAAAGTATTATCTTTCTTGGACATGCTGATCATACAATCCAGCAATATCACTGATTCGAGATGGCCCACCCTCTTAATTTATGACAACATCTGAAAGACCCATGTAGTGCATCGATTCCCTACCCCGCCCATGATCCCCCACCCCTCCCCACCCCCGAGTGGTGATGAAACGTTTATATTATGATGGCGTTTTCTACAGAGGAGAGACATTTATGAGCTGCAAAACAAATCAATTAAGCACACTCAAACAAAGAGAGCTGCATGTAAAGCAGGTACTCTAACGTATTAGTCATGTTCCTCAGCGGGATTTCATTTCTCTGCAATGTTTTACATTAGCTGCCTCATCAGCAGTGTGCAGTAAAAGTGCAGCACTTCTAATCATGCCTAATCATTGCATTACACTAGCTGAAAAATACACGGAGAGGATAGCCGTGCTGGACTGGTACCATTATTCGGGCTGGCAATAAAGGCCCAATCCAGGCCACACATCCTATATTTAATTACAATAAGTCAATTGAATTCAAATAAATAAAAAACAATAGACACCTAAACAATCCATTGTGATTGTTTTGTGTGTGTGTGTGTGTGTGTGTGTGTGTGTGTGTGTGTAAATGTGTAAGCCTAACAATTTCCAAAGCTTATCTGGAGAAAGACCAGAAACCTTCCAATGCCTAGTTTATCTCAAAATGTTTAAAAGTTTAAAAATCTAAAAGAATATTATTCTATTATTATATAACAAAGGCAAGTTTTAAAAAAGTAAACATTTTAAACAATGTCAATGGTTGTCTAAGACTTGTTGCACTATACAGTGCGTTTGTTGTGTTTTTGTGTAGTATATGTAATATAAATATTCTAATGCATAGTTTTTAAATCATGGATATGATTTACATCATTCTAAATCACTGAGGAAGCTGTAGAACATCAAGATAAAGATAAATAATATCATTACATCCACCGTGTGTATTTATAGTCCTGAGGCAGACATTTAAAATAGTCATGTTTATTTAGAATAAAATGTTTTGTTATTAGTTAAATGTAAATGTAGCCGCATAATGTGAAAAAAAAATTATAATGTTCCACTGATGTGTAATAGGAAGAAAAGCGTCTCTATCTATCTATCTATCTATTGCTCCTCTGGATCCAGCAGGCCAGAAACCGCAGTATGTAACGTGGACAGGACAGTGCTTGTGAGAACAACATATTCTGTGCAACCACATACATGTCAAATCCTATAATATTACTCTACCATGTCAGCCCACATGCTTCTTTTACTTGCCCAGCTTGTACTGAAAGGCATGTGTAAAACTTGTCCTTTAGCGGTGTCTCAAAGCACAAATCCACTTTCTGACTGTAGCAGGTGCCCAGGTGCAAGAAATACCAATTCTCCCACAATGCTGCTTTAAATGATTCTTGAAAATACTGAATACAACCTACAACTAGTTTCATATATTTAAATATTCCCCATATAAGTAATTCTTGAATAAAAGTACATGACTGACTGATATGAAAAGTGAATCTAAGCTTCTGAGCAGGAAAGGAAGCATTAATGGTCATTAATTATTATTAGCACGCAGTCAGCTCAGTCACCTAAACTTTCCAGGTTTTCTGGGTAGATACACACACACATATGCACACAGTGATCTTCCAAGTGGCTAGGATGTGTGAAGTTAAAGCTCATTGACACTGACAACCCAAGCATTAATGAACCCATATTAATTTCCCTTGCAATTTATTGTATATTTTTTATTAAATTTTAAGTTATTTTAAAATTTTATTTAAATTTACATGTATTTTTTTATTTCACTGACAACTCTGGTACACAGTCATAATTTATTTTACACGACCATTTCATTTTCTAGCCTCACTTTATCTTTTAGAATTAAATGGCTGCTACAGTTACTGCACCTTTAAGACTGATATTAGATAAATAAGCTCTGTTCTGATTGGCTGCCCTTTATTGTGCATTATTTAAAAAGCCAACGGTTGCAACACACCTGAAAACTGATGTAGGAATGGGTGGGGCTAAACTGTGGTAGGCTGAATTTGCAGAGATATGTAAATGAGTTGGTTGTCATGACTTTAGAAAAGGGGTTATTTCAAAACAGGCTGTTTTTGCTGCTTAGATTCTAGATATGAACTGTATGGATAGTACATATTACTTTGATAAATTCAGTGTTCCATGATAGTGGCCTTTTAATGAAATCTGTTAGCTGAACATTAACAAAAAAAAAGCATCCTGGTCACTGGTGGATTTATTTGCTATCAGTCAACAGCAGTAGCTAGCCATGTCAGAGTGGGTGAGTAAGTGGCTCATGTTTTCAGTTCCCTCTCTTCTGACTGACCTGTTGCTCCATAGTGGATTTTCATTCATTTTCAGCACATTCACTTCGCCTGTCTGCTCCACCCTCCTTCTAGCTTTCATCCCACACAAAGCAAACCTTACTGCTAATAGCGCCCACGTGTGGAGAAACCTCGGTATGCTAAACACGTATGGGTGAGTTACAGGCCAGATTAATGATTAACTGTTTTTACCTAATAATAAATTAATTATTATGTATTATTGTGCACTCACACACACACACACACACACTTAGATGTAGTGTTGCCATTTTACTTGTGCGATGCTTAAAACCTCAGAAGTGAATCCCTTTATTTCTTTCTTTCAATTTTTTCTTTATTCCTACATATGTCATAATCTAATATTTAATCAAGTAAACAAAAATATTAAGATGAGTTGATCAGGTTTACTCAGGGTGCCTCCAAAGTATAATATTACCTATAACAGCGGTTCTTGACTGTAATGCTCATTTTAGTGTTTTCCCTGCTTCCAGCTAATCAGCTAATTAACAAACCCTTCCTGAGGTAGTGTGGTAGGCTACGTTTACATTTTCAACATTTAGCTGATGCTTTTATCCAGAGCGACTTACAAGGTTACTGGTATTACAGAGGTGGACCAACATAGTGTTAGGAGTCTTGCCCAAGGACTCTTATTGGTGTAGCGCATCATAGTCACCCAGACCAGGAATCAAACCCCAGTCTCCCACGTGGTGTGGTAGCTTACTGGCCGGTAGTGGTGTTATCTGTTGCGCCACACCAACCTTCACAGCACCAGGCTGAAGTGATTCACATCTGATTTTGACTCATATGTGTTCCTAGTTTGGATACATATCCAATATGTGGGCATTTGACATGAATGTGAACAGGTAGATGGGACTTCCTGCATCTTTGTGACAGATGCGATTGTGGCAGAACGACAGTGTAGACGATGTGCATAAACCATATAAATGTGTGCACATGTGATGTTTCAGGGACAGATTCGTTCACATTACAAACTGATACAGGTCACACTGATGAACATGAACGGTCTAAGTCACATCAGATCTGAGCAAAAAATCTGAATTAATAAGTCTTGTGATGTGAATGTAGCCTTAGAGCTGGAAACCACTAAAATGTCCAGGGTCCTCCAGAACCAGGGTTGGGAACCACTGGCCTAGGTTGTCACTAAGATTACTAAGGTCCCTTCATCTGACTTGAGTATCAAGTATCAAGCACTTTATGCATCTTAAGGATCAGGATCATATATGGAGAAGGCTAAGCCACAAAACTGCAAGTGTAAACACACTCAAGACTCATTCACTCAAACCACTTCAGAAGATGGTCTAAGATGCATTTGAGCCATCTCTCCAAGACTCATTCAACCCCCTCCAGTATGCAGCACATCGCTGGGCATGTGATCTGTGCATGTGAAAAAGCTAACAATGAAGTACAATGGCATTTAAATCCTGTAAAATTGCAAATTTTGAGACAGCAACCATCTTTAGCTCAGCACAGGAAGACTGAACGGACGAACAACGGGTTGCTGCGTAATGAGCAGATTTGCATATTCTGTACTACACACCAATCGGATTTCAGCCTGACTAACTGGAGACGCGCTTGACTACAAAGTGTAAATGCATGTCGATTAAATCTCATCAGGATACCATCCAGACACTAGTCGCATGAAGCGACCAGGCGTAAACGGTCTTACTGTAGGCTATAAAGCTATAAAGCTACATAAGCTATAAAACTATACATTACAAGTGGCCCTCAGGTGAGAAGAAAATACCAGAAAAAGGGTATGGGCCCTTTTAGCCAGTATCAGACAGGCTGGTTCAGCTTAGCATAACGTTGGTCTTATGGCATTGTAGCGTGGAGATTTCCATGCTAAATCCAGCTGGTCATTTCCAGTGAGTTACAGATTTGAGTATATAAGTCTATTCTGGGCTGGATGAAGCTATTCAACTGTGGGAGACAATTTTGTATTCCATCTGTGTCACCTAGTGCATGATGCAAATGTTTTTAAGCCAGTGCTGCAGAGAAACGCAGCGATTTTGATCTGGCCCAGGCACGAATAATCAAGCGCTAAAGCTCGATTACAGGCTGAAAATAGCAGCAGCTTACTTTAATGAGATTTCAGCCTGCAGTGAGCACTAGAATGGCCCTGCATAACATTCTCAGAGCCTCCTAAACCCGTCATTAAAAAGACATGCAGTGCTCATATAGAGCCCAGGCTGACTGGAATGAAAAAGACATACAGTGCAGTGAATACATTGTATGCCTCTACACAGCAGTGAATGCCGCCTGAGTGAAACGATAAAGGATGCTGAATATAGACTGACTGAGATGAGGACATGTGAATGAGGCTATACTCAGTACAGATCGTGCTTCTTTCTTCTCAGCACATTAAAGATATCAGCAATAGCTTTTTTTTCCCTTGCCCAAAGCAGTATCAAAGGACTCAATTTATAGCAGAGTCAGGCTAAGAGGCCGGTTGTTAAGAAGTGTGTTTGTATCTCTGATTCCACAAACTCACATGAGCCTGCTTGTCCTACATACATAGAAATGTGAAATGTCTTCTGTTACCATTGAGAAATCTTATTCCTATTTAGTTTGCATAGACAATTACATGCAAAACTTTGGTAACCTGTGGCCAAACAGCACATTTTGTCTTAAACACAGCCTCTGTAAATAATTACTCACACACAACAAATCCTGTTGGACAGTTAATCTGTCATTCATAATATAAACAAAAATATGTAATAGTCTGGGAACCTTACATAGTCTGGACTAGACCCCCTTTGGTGGAAATTCCAGCTTGCAAACCCTTTTTGTACCAGCTAGATGTCTTTTAATTCTTGTTGTTGGACTTGTCCCACTCTGAGAAGTGCACTGCTTGGGCCTTGGGCCTATCTGCCTATCTCTGTTTGTGATTTTTAGGTAGTTCATACTGGATTTTGTTATTTTGACATCGTTATCCTGATGTAGACACTATCCTCTTATCTTCAGCCCTTTAAACAGATGCTTTGACATTTGCTTCCCAGATTTGCTGGTATTTTGTGGAATCTATCTACCTGTGCAAAACTCCCAATGACACTGGCAGCAACACAACCCTAAGGCATGATATATCCACCCCTTACACTTCACAGTTGGCAAGGTGTTCTTTACATGACATGTAGTTGCTTTCTTTTAATCCAAATGTAACTTTTGCAGATTGTGGTCCATCCTCAGTCCACAGAACTCGTCTCCAAAACTCATCTGGCTTGTCTGTATCTCAGTCATATGGCGTACATCAGTCATCAGTCATATGGCGACTGTTTTGTGACACAGTCACAGGTAAATTATCCTTCTGATGACTCTCCTATTAAGATTTAAGACTGTGGAACCGTGCACCACTACTCTGGATGTAATAACATTCCTGTAGACTCTTGGCAGTTTTGGGGTTGGGATTTTGGTTTGCAATTTTTACATACAAGCAGTTCTCTCTAAAAGGTTTCTTGGTTTTTCAGCTGAACTGACCTGACCTGCTGCTTCCTAATAATGTACGGCACTGTAGAAATCACAAGCTGAACACGCTTGGCTATCTTTTATAGCCTCCCCCTGTCTTGTGGGCACAAATATTTAGACAGTATTTATTTTTTTAGAGGAGCCCATGTTTGCTGAGGGTTAGGATAAGGTTGAAACTATGATATGAAATATAAATACGTTTGGTGACATTAGTGACTTTCCTCCCCCTGTTTAAAAAAACTAATGCAAAGATTGAATAATAATGATATAGATGCATAGTTAAAATGATGACTGTTTGGATCAGGGGTAGGAAAATATTGGAAGTCCTGGAGGTCCCAGAGGGCTGGATTCCTGCACAGTTTTGTAGTTTTCTTTCTCAACCACACCTGATTCAACTCAGCAGTTAATTGGCAGGTGTGTAGGTGTGTTAGACAAGGAAAAACAGCAAACTTGTGCTGGATTCTTGCCCTTCCTACTCCTGGAAGGGTTCTAGACACTTCTTACATTGCTAAGTTGTTATTTAATGAATCAATAAATGAATGAATGAATTAACTAACTTACATTTTTTATTTATTTATTTATGTATGTATGTATTTTTCATTTGTCTGCTCCAGTTTTACATTCTGTCCAGGTACCACTGCTGCTGGACACTTAATTTCACTTCATCGGGAAAGGGGCGCGGTTTAGGAGGTGCTGTCCAACCGCGTGGCTCTCGTGTGGTACAGTGGGCGGGGTTTAGGTAATACGGGGCGGGGCTAAAGGCGGAAATGTGGCGAGGACTGGCTGCTGGAGTGTCACATGTACGGTCAGCGTGTAGAGCCACCCACCTCTGGGAAATAACAGCTCAGTGTGCAGGCTGGGGTTTTTATTATTATTATTATTATTATTATTATTAAAATTAAAATAATTAAAAAACGATGACAACGACACAGAAGAAGGTATGAGCGCTCTTTATTATCGCAGTGCCACATGAGGATGTGTGTGTGTGTGTGTGTGTTCGTGCTCATGTAAGTGCGCTGCCTGGCTCTTGCTGTAGCCTGTAGTGGAAGTGATGCACTGTGTCTGTCATTAGGCAAGCAGGACACGAACGCTGACTGGCGCTTTTAGGCTCGCTGTAGTCACACCAAGACCGCACAAGTGCTTCAGCCTTGGTAGAGTGAGCTCCCGTGGCCAGGCTTCAACCAGGAACCCTTTGGATTAAAGGGAAGAAAGGCTGTGGCTGGCTGAAGTGAAGTGAGTGAGTTAGTGTGGTGGGTTGTAGACCTGAGCTGAGCTGAGCTAAGCTGAGCTGAGCAGAGCAGCTGACTGCGAAGGGGAAACTACCCCTGTCGCCCATAGACCGGAGACGTCATCAGCATTTTCCTCCTCTATTTAAATGGTCGAGATTGAGGAGGTCACTGGTGAGAAAACCGAGAAGAGCATCGGTAGGTAGATCCCCTTTTTTTTTTAATCGAAAGCTTCGAGGGAGGAGGAGGAGGAGGGGTAGGGGTATCACACAGCGCCTAAACCCTTTATCATCAGGCGAGTGAGATGTTTCGGAAGGTGGCCCATCGCTAGCCTTTAGCCTAGTGCAAACGCTTGGACGTGATTCTGACCTCGTTTAGCTTGTGGATGCACGAAGAAACGCCGTCGATGGTGTTTAGGTCACACGGTTAACTCCCTTTACCTTCATCGCTGGAGGTTTAAGGTTTAACGCCTATTTTCACCCTCAGCGTTTGTTTCTAATGATTACGTCAGGGACGCACACACACACACACACACACACACACCAGATGGTTTCTAGAGGCAAGTGTTGTTTAAAGGGTGTTTTTTTTTTTTTTTGTTGTTGTTTTTTTTGTGTGTGTGTGTGTGTGTGTGTGTGTGTGTTGTATGTGCTGCAGATAAAGTCGTGGTTGAACTGAGGGCTTGTTCCATTGAATGAATGGATGGACAGATGGATGGACGGATGGATGGATGGATGGATGGATGGGTGGCTGGATGAGTGAGTGAGTGATTGATCGTTGGATAAAAAATGCCCTTCCTCTCTTCCTCAAGGTATTCAGCAAAACTGAGGGACTCAAAGGCAAGTGAGAAGAACCTGGATTAGGCCACATAAATGGGGGATTACAGCTTTGGAGTTCTGGTTAAAAACAACGCCTCTAACAAATCGGTTTTCCCAGTACGGATTCACCCGCACCTGCAGCATCCGGTCCACCACCACACTGCTCCTCCGAGTCCCCCGGCTTTCATTAACAGCAGTACGCCAGCCAGTGGTGGAAATGCAGGCTCCGCTTGGCTTTTCCCTGCCGTGACGACCCACTCTAACATGCAAGATGAGATCCTGGAGTCCGAAAAAGCCAAGGCTCAGCAAGACGACCAAGAGGGACAGGACAAGCAGCCTCTTTCTCCACAAGGGCACCAAGAAACGCAGAGCATCATTTCCGAATTGGAGAACACCATGCCGGAAGACGGGCAGCTGGAAAAGGGAACGGTGGAGAACGGAAATGGTAAAGAAGGCCTGCGGCTGGAATCTCCCGTGCTCTCCGGCTTCGACTACCAGGAGACGACAGGCATTGGGACGCTGGCGCAGTCCAGCAGCTCCTCGTCGTCTTCTCTTGTTGGATTCAGTAGCTGGTCCACTGCTATCCCCACCAACCCCTCAACTATGATCGAAGAGGTTGGTTTCTTCAGTCAGGCTGCCACCACCACCAACGCTCCTCCACCCCTGCTGTTTCAGAACTTCTCCCATCACACCAGCCCGGGCTTTGGAGGTAGCTTCTCCCACCAGATTGGGCCTCTGTCCCAGCACCATCCTCCTGCTCCTCCTCCTCCCCCGCCTCCTCCACACCCTCACTTCCAGCACCCCCACAGCCAACACCAACAGCACCGCAGGTCCCCCGCCAGCCCGCACCCTCCACCTTTCAACCACCGCAATGCTGCTTTCAACCAGCTGCCTCATTTGGGGAACAACCTAAATAAGCCGCCTTCTCCATGGGGCAACTACCAGAGCCCGTCCTCCACTCCGTCCTCCAGCTCCTGGAGCCCAGGTGGAGGTTATGGGGGCTGGGGAGGTTCTCAGGGCCGAGAGTACAGACGGGGCCTGAACGGAGGCGTGACTCCGCTTAACTCGATTTCGCCACTAAAGAAGTCCTTCCCGAACAACCAGGCACCGTCCCAAAAGTATCCCCGCAACAACACGAGCTTCAACGCCAAACCTTGGATGGAAGATAACCTCAACCGCAATGACAGTATCTTTCCTTTTCAGGTAAGAGGCCTGAAGCGTTTGGGCTAGCATTGGGTGCCCACAGCAACCAAAGTTGGCCTGTGGTGGTGTATGATTTTAGGCCCACCAGAATGAGACCTGAACCTCCCTCCCTTCTCCAGTGAGGGAACCAGCATATTCCCATACTGCACAGATCAGTGGTTCTCAAAACAGTTCTCAGACGATCCAGGTTTTAACACAAAGGGATGGAGCAAAAATCTGGACCGCCAAGCAGTCCCTGAGCACTGGTTTGAGAACCACTGTGTATAACTGTGTTTTTAATGATTTTTGGAACCTAAACTAAAAGCAACAATGATTTAAATTGTACTGAAAAGTAGTAGTAATAATATGGTGCTTTTTGGCTTTCTTTTGGCTTTCTTATTGAGGAACCAGTTAACCTGGAAAATAATCTTTATCTGAACAGGAAATTCTTAGATTTGTTGTGGTTCTACTGTAGAGAACTACTCTCTTCGCCCTTGAAGAACCCCTTTTTAAAGGGGTGTACCTACCGCTTCTGTATTTTATTTATTTATTTTTTATTTATTTAGTTATATATTTTTTAGCCTTAGCAATCCACTAATGTTACATTTTAGGACACTCTGGTCAAACATTTGGCCACTTTGGTCACTGCCCTGTCAGTTATGGGTGGGAAACATGGCATGAATATAATTGATATATTGTAATAAATATTATAAGCAATGCTTTAAATAAAAGTGACTACTTGCTGACCTGAACCAGTGCTGCCCAAACAGAATATTATGATGCCATTTATCTCAATAATGATAAATATCACCATGTTGCTCAGCTCTGCTATCGGCTGATGATTGTAACAAGATGCTTCCTCCAACTGCATGGAATTAAATGTCTCAGATAATCAGTTACATAGGACACGAAAAGCCATATCAACATATCAGTATGTCTGCCTATAGTGGTTAGCCATGTAGGCTGTCCTCTCTCGTTGGTCACCTCTAATCTGCTTAGGACTGGTAGGCGCTCCTATGGCCTGCTCTGACGGATGTGTTAGATCAAAGCCCAGATGTGTAATGCGCTTCTGCCTTTCCACTTCTGCAAGCTGTGAAGTGTGTGTGTGTGTGTGTGTGTGTGTGTGTGTGTGTGTGTGTGTGTGTGTGTGTGTGTGTGTGTGTGTGTGTGTGTGTGTGTGCGTGCGCACGCACGCGTGTTGCTGATATAAAAAGACATGGATGAGTGAGTCAAAATCACTAGATGGGCTATAAGTCGTGCAGCTAGGGGAAAATGGGAAGATGAATGGACGTCTGCTTCCGTTAATGGCTCAGGACAGCATGATTATCTGTAATTCCAGACTTGAGAGGGGGGGGGGGGGGATGCCAGGGATTTTTCTAAGGTCAGTCTCTGAATGTGATTTTTATTATATATATATATATATATATATATATATATATTTCCCCTCCCTCCACCTATAATGGTGCTAATGACTGGTTGCTCCAGTGGAAGAGGGACACAATTTGTGACCGTCCGATCCCACGAAGAGTTTGATGCATGTTATTTCCACCGCAGGGCTTCTATTTCAAACACTGGCTGTATTACTAATACGTTCAGACACGGGGTGGCTTGTTTGTGGAAAGAATTGTTTATGCCAGTAGTGACACAGTGACAACTGTGCTTGTGTTCCTCTTTTACCAGCTGGTTAATATTTACTCTCGCATGCTTCGTTTATGTTTACTCAGATGGTGTTCTCATTTGAACCCAGTGGTGACAGTGGTGACTTTGAAAACACACTGTTGTTTCATATGCTTAGTCAGTCCTCCCCTCTGCACAGCTTCTAGCCTAATTCCAAGAACAGACCTCGTATTGTCTGTGGGTTTTTTTTTTTTTTTTCTTCCCGGTCCCCCTCCTTTTCGAGCATGCCTGTTGTACCAACTGGCAGTTCACTGGGAATGGGAATTGCATGTTAATAATTTCTTTCATAAAATAAATACATATTAAGGTCATGATGAGCCACTATTGACATTTTTATTGACCTAAATTGCCACTATAGACAATTTCAGTGCACTTTCCCACATTTTCCTGCTTAATGAACCGAAAGCTTGTTCACTTGAAGCGTCTACCCATTTTACCCATCTATTATAAAGGTGTTTTGAGTTATGTTTTCAGGAAACTCAGGAGATGGTGGACCATGTTGTTGCTGTCCTTAACGTTACTTCTCCAAAATGCTAACTTCAAGAATTGGACAAAGAAAATTTGGGACCAGATTTCCAAACAAAAATCTTACAACAAATCTTATGCTTAACATGAAATTTCCTTGAAAGTTTCTTAAATGCAGTTTATAAGAAAAAAGTCTGATGTTCTTAAATATTGCATCAAAGTCCAAAAGGTTTTGTAAAGACACTCTTCATTGTTTTCTTCTTTAGGCCATTTGTAACGTAGCCTTTTATTCTGTATTTTACAGCTTATCAACAAAGAAATTGCATTTTTGCTAATTTTCTGTTTTTCAGTTTCAGTGGGAGAGCCAAAAGAAGCAAAAACATAATCAAACTAGGTCTTAAATTTTAGTAAACAAGAACTGACAGAAAACAACCAACAGGAAAATAATCCTCCTTGGAAAATGTTCACTGTAGTGTGATTCTTGCCTTTATGTAGACTTTATCATTACTTAAAGAACATTCTCTATTTCAATCATGTTAAATTAGACTTTAATTCTACAAATGAATTATTTAAATCATATTCTAAGAACATTTTCTAAGAAGAAAATAGATTTTGAAGGAATAATAATGCTTCCCAGTTCACAAACGTTTTTCACAAATGTAAGAAAAAAAACATCCTTAAGATTAAGTTTAAAATCTTAAGATGAACACTACAAAGTATAAGGGATGGGCCTCATTTACCAGCTGTTCTTCTTAAGAAGACATTTCCTCTCAAACCTACTGCAGTTATAATATTCAGAGTTTCCAATGTTTTTTATTTGGAATTTGTTCAATTCATACGAGACAACGAGATTCATGATAAGAGCAGCGATCTGACCAGTTTTGCTGTTTAAGGACACCTCATTAATCTGATGTAGACCTTTGGTTAGAACTTTTCTCAGGAACAAATTTAAGGATTGGTGATTGGTGAATGAGGCCCAGTGTTCTTAAATGCAATTCATAATTAAACCTCAAGGAGTTCCCGAATACTCTGTTTTTCTTTTCTTACAATTTGAAGATGCTTCATTGTTAGTTTTATTAAGGTCATTTTTTACATGGACTTCATCCTACTTATCATAAATGACAGAAGATACATTTTTAATAAAAATAATCAATTATGTGCACATAATCATTTTGGGTAGGCTCCAGATCCACTGCAGTTCTGACCAGTAATACGTGGTTAAGGAAATTTGATGCCAACTGTTCTTCTCAAAAGAAAAACCGCGTGCCCATAACTTTGACCAATTGAGATACACGGTTAAAAATACTGGTAGAAATCGACTGTAATGATGCGAATAATCCCTCTGTTCTATGTTTTTTAATATTTTCAGGAGCTTCAGCTTGATTTGATTTAGCCTTTCCTCTGACCATCATTACTGCTTCATGCAGACAAGTGCTACTGTCCTTGTCCTGCTGAGTAGATGGCACATGTGTGGAAATGAACAGAAAAGAAGGGATCCAGAGACAAGTGAAGATCTGAAGGCTAATAATGGGTTCTTCCTGGTCTCTTAGCAGGAGCGCAGCCGGTCCTTTGATGGCTTCAGCATGCACTCTCTGGAGAACTCCCTGATTGACATTATGAGAGCCGAGCAGGATTCTTTGAAAGGTACCATCTCCAATGCCATTCACTGAAACATTTATGTATGTATTTATTTATTTATTTATTTATTATTCTTTAGCAGTGCATCTGAAATGATTGTGGCAGGTAGCTTCATGGAAACAGTGGTCCTCAAATGTTTCGCTAGTTGGATTCACTTGTACAGCAAACCGAAGGCCAAGCGATCCTTCAGTTCGGTCTTCTGCAGTGTTCTGTTAGACTTTGTGGTATTCTAGTCAGGTTGGCTTTCCTTTGAGTGTGTCCTCTGAATTTCCTCCCAGTCTTACCGAATTAGTTACCATGCTTTGATTCCCTTTATACCCCTTCCACTGTGTATCCTCTGCCTTAAGTTTGTCATGTTCAATCTTTTCAAGTCCTTTTTAAATCTGGAGCAAGAAACCAATGTTTTAACCCCTTTTGCAGTGCACGATCAGTGGCATTGACTCCTTTATCTCATACCAGATCATACCATATTCGGCTCAAATGTATTGAGAATTTATGCTGTACAACCAACTAGATCTGCGATTACATTTGTTCCTCTACATCACTTAATTATAAGCAAATCTGTACGTCTTATTAATCTGTTTTAATGTGCTTTACTATGTGTTTTAAATGCGTTTTATTCATTATTTTAGTCATATTCAAATTAGTCTGTTATTTTTATGTATTGTTTTTTTTTTATTTAGGGATAGACAAAATAGATTTCTTTTTCGACAGAACTGGAAGACAATTAGGGTTAGGATTAGAGTTCGACTTGGGTCTTGTTTAGGGTTCTGGTTGGACAGAACTGGGAAATGCCATATGTCACACCCCTTTTTTTATAAATGTTCAGCTACTTTAGGTTGCACCTATAGCTGACACGGATGTGTAAAAGCACATACAGCTTGTCTAGTCCCTGTAGAGAAGTACTGTCCATAGAGTAGGACTCTCTGGAGCAGATAAACAGCAGTCTGTTGGCATCGTGCCTAATGCCAGGTGTGGTCTAGAGAGGTGAAAAGAGGAGCAGTGGCACTGTGTTCTCTGGAATGGTGGTGCTCCATTTATTTCTTTGAGATGAAACAGAGCTGAAATGCATGGCCATTGCTTACTATTTTAACTTGACTTTGGACTAAGTTTAGTGTCTTGTCTACACCCCATGCTGAGGCTGCTGTGCGTTTTCTATGAGGCTGTTTTCATGCCTAGTTTGTTTGGGAGTGACCGGTTTTCTTGGGTCAATTTCAGTAGCACGCTAGATCTATCTTATCTTATGTATTATCTTACCCATTACATTGCATTTAAAATAGACACTCTATGTTAAATAAAGCAATTAAAATTAATATTATTTGGTCCTTTATGATTGATTTGTCAGTTTAAATGCAATGACATGTTCTGTGATCCAGCTTCCAAAATCAGATGCATTAGGGTTTGGATTAGAGTTTGACTTTGGGAGAGCTTGGCATGATGTTATATCAGGATATTTAATAAATCTTTTGGTCTGCAAACCCAGTGGGGGGTGGAGCTTCTGAAGGAGAACTGAAGGGAGGGGTGTGTTTTTGTTTTTAATGTTTACTTCGAATAGCAACATAGTCAAAAGCCGGTCTGCACCAAGAGCCCTTTGAGCTTCAAGTACGGCTCGGCTCGACCCGCCATCCCTCAAAATCCACGGAAGACAAGCGTCCAGGCTTTTTTCTGTCCTGGCACCAAAGTGGTGAAACGAGCTTCCCCTGGGTGTCCGAACGGCCGAATCGCTCGCTGTCTTCAAACGCAAACTGAAGACCCACCTCTTCCGAGAGTACTTGGACGAATAGAGTATTATGGTCGCCTTATTGTATTGTGTTTAGTAATGTCTAAGCTTAGGTAGTTAGAATAGACTAATAATTCAAAAGATACCTCTAAGGTTTTTTTCTTGGGTAAATAGCAAAGCCCTTTTTTAAGTCGCTCTTGATAAGAGCGTCTGCTAATTGCCGTAAATGTAAATATCAACAGTAATTCTCCACAAACTGATACAGGGCCGTTAAGGTCACTGAAAACTAAGCTTTAGAAAATGAGTGGCACAACATTTAAAATTTGTAGTTAGTGATGGGCTAATTAAGTGAAACGGGGCCTAATTATGCTCTCCTGTAACATGCAGTTGGTCAGTGTTCTAGAAGTACTGACTGTATCCGTCTTGGACACACATTTCTCACAATAACAATTTATCCCAATAGTATTTTCCACCACTCCATGTAGAAATGCAGTTACCAAGAATTAACCCCCACAGCATCACTTGGACTACCATATTGATTGTACAGGGTTTTTCTAATTTTCCAGCATTGCAGATATGTTTTTCCTTTAAGAATATGGTTCATTCTTGTATATAATGAACTTTTTTAATATTACTTATTGACAAACTAATAACTGCTTAATTTTTTAGTCATTAGTTGCAGCCCAAAAACAATGGCTGTGCCCTCGTCTTGTTTTCGGTACAGTATCTCTTACACTCCTCTATTGGGCTTCATAATTGCATAATTATCCGTGCTTGACAGTTGAGTTGAATGTGTGGATGAAATTCAGGGGGATTGGCTCATTGTGTGATTCTGCACACATTGTCTTACTGTTCAGTCACTTGATAACAGTGCAAATATTTAGCCAGCACTGAATGTGTTCCGGCTTTGGAGCGGACGAGTGACTGGATTACACAAAAAAAAAAAATATCCCACAAGGTTCTGAGAAGGGTCTTAACGCTCATCTGCTCAGAAATCACATCATAAAGCCAAACTGTAGATCTGTGTTAAATTTGGCTTCCCCACTTCACTGATGATCCAGAATGAGCAGTGTTGCATTTTCTTCACTCCTTAAAAATGAAGGTGCTTCTTTTGACCACAGAGTTTTGAGTCCATTTCTGTAGAAGAGCTTTGTGTATGAAGAACATTTACAATGACTTCTTTAAACATTTTAAATGGTTCCTCCCATATGGATCTTCTACAAAAATGGATCCTTATGTAAATCAAAATGACCTTTCATACGTTCATACCTGGTCACTAATGCATCTAGAGCATCAGGAGTTTATCTGGATAAGGCTAAGCCACATAACTGTACGTTGTACAAATCTGATCACGCGAACTGCTTCAGGAGGTGGTCTGAAACGCATTTGTAATATAGTGGTGTAAACACACCCGTCTCTCTAAGACCCATTCGACAACCATAACTCCTACCAGTACAATGAAACCCCTCCCCATGCAGTACAAAAACGGACGCTTTTTTCGTCAGCATGGACTGCCGAAGCTGTTGCATTCCCCTAAATTTAAAGAAATGCACCATTGCTTGTGAAATTGTGGGAATTTTGAGGCCACAATCTTTAGCAGAGCACATGAAAAGGCTGAACAGATAAACAACGGGTTGCCGCGTAACAAGCCAGGTTGCATATTCCGTCCCGCACAGCAATCGGATTTCGGCCTGACGAACCCGAGACACGTTAGGCTACCAAGTGTGAATGCATCTTATCAGAATACAGATAGTTCCTCTGTGGCACAATTTGAAGAACTCACCTGTAGCACCTCTATTTTGAAGGCAGATTTGTGTTTTAAACAGAGTAAGAAAATTCCAAAGCCAAAAAAAGATTTTTGAAGGTAGATGTTTATGAACAGGAAGAATATCCGACCGTTATATCCGACCGAATATCCGAATTTTACAGTCCTATATTACTCTTGGATAAACGCTAGACATCCTAACTACATTAAAACATACTGGATCACTCTTAATAGCAGGGCAGAAATCTTACTGGGATTTTCAGTGTTGTGTAAAAATCGTCTGGCGGACGTTTGCTTCTGATGTTCTTTGTGCTGGTAGCTGAATCTGAACCCCCAGGATTAGTTGGCTAATCTAGGCCAGGGAAGAGAGGGCAGACTCTGCAGAGTCTATCTGCTCTGGTTCCTGATCATACCGCTGTTTTCCTGCTCCTGTGTTTGCTTTATCTTTCCATTTAATCAGAAAATGTATTATATTCTCTAATGGTTTTATCTTTATCTCAGGACGCCAAACGTAATCAGAGATGTCAAACACTGCAGAACAGCTGCGTCCTGCAGTTACAAATATTTGTCGCATCTGCAGCAAAGCAGGATCAAACGTTCAGAGGTGGCTTTGCAGATTCCCAGACATGGATAAATGTCCAGCTAGTCTTCACTTAAGTTCTGATCCCTGTCTGTCTGCTTTTATTACCTTAACCCTTTAAAGCCTTTAAATTTCGTGTTTTATTAGACCTTCTGGTATACATATAGTATACAGCTTTTAGTATCACGCAGCAGTACTGACTTTTAGCTTTAGCAATTATGATGAATAATTGGTTAACTGCAATGCCCAAATATAGTATTCTAAATCTTTAAAACTGGAGTGTCTTATTTGACCTTCTAACCAATTATTTAAAACCAATATTTGTAATACTTATTTTGCATCATATTTGATACACCAGGAATATATATCTATTTCTTTTTTTAACACAAAATGAAACCCATAACACACAATTGCCAAACATACATATACATGCAAATAAGTTTATTAATGTAATTAATTAAACGTAATAATAACTAAATACTGTTATATTCTGGGGCATACAGTGCACAGATAAAATACATTTTCTTTTTATGTCATATTTTATTTGCCATTTGTATATTATTTAGGGTAATTTATGTATTATAAACAAAACTTATATATAATGTGTATATGTATGTGTATATATATATACGTGTGTGTGTGTGTGTGTGTGTGTGTGTGTGTGTGTGTGTGTGTGTTTTTTTTATATATATATATATATATATATATATATATATATGAGAGAGTTTGCCTTTGTTGCCTTGGGTTAATCCTGATCTAGGAAATGTTTGTATGTGTGTCTGTGTCTGCTGTAGGTCGCTTTGGCTTTTCCCATCCAAGTGGAGAAGGCTCTCTGTCTGGGAACGGTAGGTAATATTTTGGATTCTTTTGGCCATGCGTTTACATACATTAAACTAGATGAGCTAAGCTTGAGGATATGATGGGCATTGACTGACTGGTGTTGTCACTGCTGAATGGTATTCTGTCTCATTTTACATGCAGCAAGGAATTATGGGAGGCGGCGAGGTAACGTTTTAAGCTGTGTGTGTGGTGTTTTCTTAATAAACATGTTTGTTCTTCTGCTTGTTTGTTTTCTACCACGTGTGACACTGTGCTTAAGTTAAAATGTTTGTTACTGTCCGTCAGTGCATCCCATTTAGTGCTGGGTGGTGTAGATCTATACCAGTGCGCTAGTACTGCTATCACAGCAATACTGACTCTTGGCTTTAGCAGTTTTGGTGCAACTGGATTCTGGTTAATCTCTTCAAATGCTTGTGGACACCCCTCTAGTGAATACTTTAGAATGAATAAGACTCTCTGGAACATGGACCTATTGGCACCATGCCTAATGCCAGGTCTGGGCTAGAGGAGTATAAAGCCCCCCAGCATTGAGCTGTAGAGCAGTGGAACTGTGTTCAATGGAATGATGGATGCTCCATTCGGTACTTTTCGGACGTACCAGATCCTCACAGCAATGCTCCAAAACTAGTAGAAAGTCTTCCCTGGACCGTAGAGACAGTCCAACAAAATGCCCCTGATTTTCAGAATGAGCAGGTGTCCCAGTTCTTTTGTCTTTTGGACCTGTTAGCATTAGGTCAACAAGATCAGGCTTAATGATCAGGCAATGTCCCAGTATATGTTAAACAACCAATAAAAACTTCCAGAATTTGTTTTTTGGGTACCGTTACAGTACTTGGCAACCCCGGGAAAACAAAACAGTTTAGTATCCTTGTTTATCTGTTTGTTTGTTTGTTTGTTTGTTTTTTTTAACTTTTTGACAGTTATTTATATTGTGTTAATGTCTTGATGAATGAACCAATAGAAAGGCTCCTGAACGACTTGACTCAATTAAAAATTATAGTAAAGATACTTTTTTGGAACTAGTCTAACTTGGGATGGCACACAATGTATAAATGATGGCCCGTGTATATTGTTCCAACAACCAATAAATGGATTCTATATTTCACCATATTCAATCTTGGGTACCGCTTGTATATGTGGTACCCTCACCTATCACCCTGCTGATGTGGCTCACAGCTGTACAGAGCTAAGGCTAACTCAACCAGTATGTAACCATAAGATGGCAAGCTAGCTAATATATCAGTCATTCAATTATTATTATTTATTTATTTTTATTTTTTTATTATACATTTTTTTTTTTGGTCTGTTCTTCTATTCGTTTCTCCAACCTGCCAAAAGCTGGCATTCTGTGTGTCCCCTGCTTGCTTACTCTGCAGTAAAGAGAATAACAGATTTGCCTTCTGTGAGGCAAATCTTCTTTTGTGTCCTCACAAGCTGAACTGTTTTTAGCTAGTGATGGTCTAAAGCACCAACTGCTCTTGTGGAGCTTGTTTTGGTCATTTCTCCCCACTTCACTCGTACTGATGTTTAGTTCTTATTTCTTAGCAGGCGAGAGTGTTGGACTAAATGGCATCTCCGTTAGCAGCCCGAAACTGTTGGAATAAAGGCTGTTAATCATGCAGTCTCATTGCAATATTAGGACCACCCCTAGGTCTTAGATTATCAGTTGTTTTCTAGCAGCATTTTATAAATTTTATACTCTTAACCAGAGTTAATCCAGATCTGTTTTAATGCAGCTGTATTTTTTTGCTCCTGGGCTCCCCCTACAGTTGTGGAGTGTAATAAATGTTTACACCACTGTCATAAATGCAAATCACTCATTGAGCTTACTTTCATGGACAGTTGTTAATGTGCATTTGTTGACTTTGTTGCTGAGAGATGCAGAAACAATATCTGAAGCGAAGGAAGCACATGAACGGAGGTGGGAAAGGAATATTACAGGATTTTACCTAAATATAACTCTCACAGTGTAACCAAAGTTTCATAGTGCAGCGTTCTGGCCCAAAGAAGCAATAACCGAGACGCCATTCTCCCTATTACAGTCAGTGGAGCATCCACACGATTGTAACGGTGTTATTTTATGGCTACATTGCTAGATAACATTGCTTTAAACATGTACAATTACACAATTTTATAGGTCTCACGGTTCCCAAAGACTTTTGGTTCGATCAACGCTGCCCAACACTAATCCTGTTGTTTGTCCTAATTTTGTCAAATGTAATGTTTTCCCCAGTTATTGTGCTAAGATGCTTTATGCAGATATTGAGTATTTTTCAGCAGTGAGAAAAAATAATGCTGTGTATGTCTGTGTGTATATCAGGTCACTCGTCCCTGTTCCCCATGGAGGATGAGCGCAGTTTTGGGGAGGATGAAAGGTCAGATCAGAGCCTTGGTGGGCTGGGCTCTCCACACTGCTTCCCTCATCAGAACGGGGAGCGCATCGAGCGCTATTCCCGCAAGGTCTTTGTTGGCGGACTCCCTCCTGACATAGACGAAGGTACACACTGATCTAATAGTGCAGCGTTTAGCCCGCAAATTTAAAGTCTGTCTGAAGTAAAAGCTGACCATTTTCTTTTTTGGGGGGTTTGGGGGAACACCTACAACTAAACCATAAACATGAGTTCTTCAAAGGGTAAATGAGAAATGGAGAAATGGAGATGGAGAGGGATATCTCCCAATTGTGTGGTTTGGGATCTCCACACAAGCTTAACTTGCCGATTTCTTGGCTTGGGCTTATTTGAGCTAGTGCTAACTTTGGACTGTCAATCCAAGCCATTTAGATTGGGTTTGATCTTCTTGTGTCTGTTCTCTTTATTAGCATGCAGTACCCACGCTGCACAGTACTCATTTGTATATTGTGTAAATGCGTCTGTTTCAGATGAGATCACTGCTAGTTTCCGTCGGTTTGGCCACTTGTTTGTGGACTGGCCTCACAAAGCAGAGAGCAAGTCCTACTTTCCACCTAAGGGTAAGCTTGAGGAGGCTGCATATCTTCTGTCTTAATGTAGCTGTCTCTCACTGGAACTGAAAACCTTCTTGGTGAGTAGGTCCTGTGATATGATGTATTTTTTCCAGTTCAGTATTTCCAGTTTGTTCCTTATTGGAGCAAAAATGAGACAACCCTCACCGCAGTTATTCACCCTACAAATAAATAAATAAATGACTGAATGAATAGAATTATTCTGGGTCTGTGTTTAGGTCTAGTGATGTACCAAACTGCAGTTGCATATTTACATATTTATACACATATTTACACAATTTCTTTCTTGCACTTTGGCTTACTCTGAGTCCATTAGAAACCAGTATAAGGCAGTATAATGAGACTGACCAAGACCCAGGGTCCAAGAGATAATGGTTAGATGCTTATTGTCTCTTTCAATAATATTAAATGAGGTGTAAAGCAGTTGTAGTTAGAGCACGGTCTTGAACATAGTGTGGTGCCATTCACCCCCCCCCCTTTCAGCTTAAACATAACAAAATGGGACCATCCAAAAATGGGTTTGCGGGCTTGTGAAAGCATAACCTAGCAAAAACACACCAAATATACAGTGGCCAGTTTTTCCTATTTCTTGAATTTTCACTTTACTTCTGGATGCTTAAAGTCAGTCCCTAACCTACTCAATAACGGACTTCATTGTAAAGTCTAGAATATCATGAACAGTAGCTGAGAGCTTCATCAGACCTGCCCTCTTTCCCCAGGTTATGCGTTCCTTCTATTCCAAGAAGAGAGCTCTGTCCAGGCCCTGATCGATGCCTGCATGGAGGAGGAAGGGAAGCTGTATCTCTGTGTGTCTAGCCCCACAATCAAAGATAAACCAGTAAGTACTGTGCAGTCCACACACACACACACACACACACACACACACACACACACACACACACACACACACACACACACACACACACACACACACACACACACACACAGACACACTCTGCCCGACCAAGTATTTTTAACCTTCTACACATATCATGAAGGAGGAGGTGGCGGCTCAGCAGTGGTGCTCTTTCTAAAGTAGGTGCAGTTAAATATAAAGCCTGAGGAGCAATTCTGGACTTTTCTGCACACACACTGCTCCATTTGAACAATGTGTGGGTTGGTGAAGCGGTATCTCCGAGTCAAACCTGCAGACAATGTCCAGAATATTAGAAATGTGCTGATTGAGTGTATATTTAGTTATTTGATGTAGACGTAGTAAGTATGTGACTTTGGTTTGGGGGGGTTTACAAACCTGTTTATATTGCTTCTGAATGAAACGTTTATTTTCCTTTTACAGTGGGCTTGTGTAGAAAAATTGAGCTCTGCTCTGATTGGCTGGCTTATGTCACAGCGTCGACTAATATGCTAAATCATGTTATACTATGCTGCGCCTATCTTTTGTTTTTAGCACTGTAAGAAGAACGTTGTAATTATTGTATATCCCACTGACTAGAGTTGCTGTCTCCTCAGTGTCCTCTGCACATGGTGGGTGGTTCTCTAGCTAAAGAGGTTGTAGTTCTTTGGCCAGAGGTTTAACACTTGCTTGCTTACTTGGGTTTATCTTCCCTGCACAGCACTTTTGAGTTCCTCTTCTGATGTGTGGTTAGCTCTAGTCTGAGCTGGTAAAAGCTGTTCAGCTATAGGTTTAGCTTGGTGCGAATACCCTCTTGCTTCTCTAGCTTTTACTTCTTCACTCACTGGGTTTGAGGTCCTCACAGGAGAAGCTGTAGTCACAAGGTCTTATTGTAGCAACCCATTTCCCTTTAACTAGCAGAGCCTAGATGTGATGTGCTGCTTGTCTAAGAAAACTGACTGAAAGTATGAAGCACCATATTCTCTTGAAATCATGGCATTTTAGGCCAGGTTCATACTACACAGTCGCCAGATCATTGCGCTCGTCCTACTACACAACTTTTAGTCTTTTAGTGTTTGTGGTTTGCTAGCTACACAAGTAATCCGTGACTAGGGGTCAAGAATTACAAGACCTTTCGCCAGGAGGAAACCGTGACAAGTCTGTCTGCTCTCCAAACATGCAGGTTTTATTTTTTTTTATATATATATATATATATATATATATATATATATATATATATATATATATATATATATATATATAATGTGTATATATATGTACTTACTTACCTTCTGAAAGTGGAGTCTGTAAGAGACGAGTGATGCGAGTTGTCTGTGTGCTGATTTGCAGTGATAACACAGGAGGAAAAAACTATCAATGAGTAAATGGATAAACTCCGCCCTCGGATTTCTCCTCTCTGCATTTTGTGCTCTTATTGGCTGTTAAATAAGTTTCCACAGCTTGCTAGACATCAGCGATCACTCTACAAGCACTTGGATTTTGTCCTTCAGCAGTTCACACATGGTGGCCAAACCAGTGCAGAGTGAGCAAACAGATTTGCCTCGGACCTGATGTTTGTTTGTTTATTATTATTATTATTATTATTATTATTACTGTATTTTTGGGGGGCAATCTCCAAAAAGACAGACTTGAAAACTGGGCCTAAAAATCATAGTGTGAATTCGCAGTACTGTGGCTTAACAGCCTTGACTTGGTCTAAAGGGCTTTCACCAGTGGGCTGGGTGTATGGACATTTTTGGGAGTGAAAATGTAAACTATTCAAGACTGTTTTTGGACAATTGTTTTGGAAGTAGCCTGTTTTGGTTATGCCAGACTTTCTTTTGAATTAAAAAAACGACAGTGTTTGAGATTTATGGTTTGTCAACCCTCATTTTGTAACTATGCCAAAATAAACACCAGTTTCCTTTCTGGGACAATTAAAAAAAAAATGTTCAGCAGAAAATCAATTGTAGTTTTCCTCCTAACCCAAATGTAGCTAATCATCCAACACATGTTTTGTGTATAAAGTCTGCATCTTATTTCATTAATGGTGAACTTTTCTAGGTAGTAAACATTCGGTTAAGTTTCATTTTAAATGTGTTACAGTTTCTGAAAAATACTGTTGATCACATTTAATCAGCTGGCAGTGATTGATATTGCACAGCATGCTTTACTGACCTCATGGTGAAAGGCGATGTGCTCTGTGTTTGTAAGGTCCAGATCCGTCCTTGGAATTTGAATGACAGTGATTTTGTGATGGATGGCTCTCAGCCCCTCGACCCCAGGAAGACCATCTTCGTTGGGGGAGTTCCACGACCTCTTCGGGCAGGTAGAGAGTTTGGTGCTCTGGACCTTAAATGTTACAAATGTTACGCAGTAAATTGGGAATCTATACTGAATGTTACAAGCTTTGAAGACTATGATTTAATAAACTGGATGTACTGTATGCCCTAACATAATTTCCACTGGTTTGACCCATATATAATGCAATCTTTTTCAGTTTTGGAGGTACACAGCTATATAGGCCGGGACATGGCAAATCCTATACACGTTTTCATACAAGTGTTGCCATCAATTGTCGCAATCAGATTTGATTTTATCAGTTTGTTTTATTAGAATATGGCTAAAGGACAAACGACAATTTGGCAAAAAAACAATATCACATTAAATTCATTCATCACTGATCCCGGATGTAGTTTATCAGCCAATACATGTTTGCTTTGTTAGTTTAGAAAAAGAGATGTTTGGCTAATGTTGCTAACAAACACTGGACTGTGCACCAATCCCATTAGCCTATATGTGCAAAAAAACAAAACCATCTAGATCTCTTTGTTTGGTGCCGACAAATGAATGTGGTTTAGAACACAGTATTTCTTTTGCCAAAAAATGAAAGTAAAAAATGTAATAACCAGAAGCATCTTTTGAAAGCTGAAAAGGACGACAAAGCGGGACATTTTGCAGATGATCTAGTTTTTATTTTAGGTTAAAATAAGCTAAATAAGGTCCATCCATGTTATTTTACCTAACCATTTTATTTAAGCTTGTCAATAACGTTTTTTTTTTTTTTTTTTAAGCAAAATAAATTAGCTTGTGCATGTTATTGAGATTGTTGACCGCTTAAGTCCAGTGTTTGTTCACAGTGTTGGCCTTGTGTCTACCATTCTAAACTACAGATTGGATCTGGGGGGGTGAGGTAAATCATGTCAGTTTTTGCCATTTCTTTAAGATTTACAGTGTTCATGCTATCATTTGAGGTGACGTTTAAAGAAAACAATTAAAGAATAGGTACCATTAAGCCTGATCTTGGTGACCTAATGCTAACAGGGCCTTACCATTTTTTTTATTTTTTTTTTTATTCTTTATTAGCATTGTTGCTACACTATATGGAAAAACCATAAATATTGGGACTCCTGCTAATTTCTTAAAAATCAAGGCTATTAAGGAAAGTTTATCCTGCTTTTCTGGAAGTAACTGTTTCTACTGTCCAGCAACGGATTTTTACTAGATTTTGGAGCAGTGCTGTATTTATCCAACATTCTGACTTCATTAATGCTCTTTTTTGCCGAATGCATTTAATCACCACACCCAAACCTCATCATCCCAATCTCCCCAACTCCTCCCAAAAGTATAGGATGGCGCACCATCCATTATCCTAGAGAACACTGCTCCACTACTCCACAGCTCAATGCTGGGAGGCATTATACCCCTCTAGCCCACATCTGTCATCAGTCACGGTGCCAATAGATTCATGTTCATCTGCTCCAGAAAGCCTCACTTAATATTTGGCAGTACTTCACAACAGGGACTAGACAAGGGGTGTGTGGGTGTGTGGGTGTGTGGGTGTGTGGGTGTGTGGGTGTGTGGGTGTGTGGGTGCATTTGCACATCTGTTTCAGCAATAGGTGCAAGTAGCTGAATGCATTCATTTGAAAGGGTGTCCACAAACATTTGGATCTAGTGCATCTTTGCAATATGTTTAGCTTTAACACCTCTGAAATGGTGAGTCGTTATTTTAAATGAGCATGTTGGTGGACTTATAAACTAAACAAAAACCCTAATGTAGTGAGTGCGTATTGATCCGGCTGGAGAGTGTCTAAACACGTTAAGTGTTCTTCTAGCTAGTGGTGCATTTGCTTAGGTAGTACTGTGCCGCTGAGTGCTTACACAGTTATTACTGACTTGGACAGAGTATATGAAATACACACACTGCTGTTTCATCATGTGTATACACTTCACACTGTAAGCTGGGACATAAGAGCTTTTTATACTGTGTTGAGTGCTGCAGTCACCGGTTATGGCATGTGACTCCTGGGACAGAAATGTCCCTCTTGTGCTGTCCTGGTTTGTGTTTTGTATTTTTTTTTTCATTTTCTAACACTGCTCTCTCTTGCTCTGTGTGTGGTGTTGTATCTCTCTGCCCTGTGGTAGTGGAGCTGGCGATGATTATGGACAGGCTGTATGGAGGGGTGTGCTATGCTGGCATTGACACTGACCCTGAGCTGAAGTATCCCAAGGGGGCTGGTCGGGTGGCCTTCTCCAACCAGCAGAGCTACATTGCTGCTATCAGCGCTCGCTTTGTGCAGCTGCAGCATGGCGAGATCGATAAACGGGTGGGTGAGGCCATGGGGGAAGGGATGCAAGCTATGCAGTAGATTCAAACTCAGGACATTGTGTTGAAGCCTGGTGCATGGTATGCGTAGTGCCATTTGGTTAAAATTACAGGAGTATTATTTTGGTTGGGTGTGGTGGGTCGATGTCCCAAAAATAAATAAATAAATAAATCTGTCTATCACACTTCAGAAAAAATTAAGAGACCACTTAAAAAAAAATCTGGAAAGTGCATTTCTACGTGTATGGCAGGCATTTTATTCCAGGCATTTCATCTAACCAAGCTGAGTTGCCTGAAAATGCAGACTATGAATGGCATAAAGTCACACAACAGCAATGTGAAAGACTAGTGGAGAGCCTAGACATGAAATGTCATTTCAGCAAATAAATGCTCTAAATTTAGGGGAAATGTTGCCCATGGTTTATGAAATACAACACGCATGTTAATTTTCCTAAA
Organism: Salminus brasiliensis; assembly: GCF_030463535.1. Lineage (NCBI taxonomy): Eukaryota > Metazoa > Chordata > Actinopteri > Characiformes > Bryconidae > Salminus > Salminus brasiliensis. The sequence continues at coordinate 14,019,201 of NC_132879.1, forward strand.
CGCGTCGTAAACCAAGGGAAATTAGGATGGATGGATGGATGATATATTTATCTAATGCAGTATAGCGGCCCCCGATTTAGTCAGTACAGCCTTTTAGCTGTTTAACACGCAGACAGAAATGCTGCTCTCGTTCAATCCACTGTGATTTCAAGATGTTACAAGCCAGAATATTGATGAAAAGGACAAAGAAAAACGACTACAGTTCCCACCATACCATGCAAATCCAATGGTTAACGGTTTACAGCTTAAGCTTTCTGGGTAGCTGGCGCCTCTGTGAAATGACCTCTGATCTCTGTGCAACTAAACTGCACCGAACTGTGACCCCTCATTGTAAGGAATGGGACTCTGAATATTAGTGGTGGTGGTGTAATAATTATAGAATTTTTAAACCAATGAAATCTTCCTCCCTCTCTCTCCAGGTGGAAGTGAAGCCATATGTTCTGGATGACCAGCTGTGTGACGAGTGTCAGGGCACACGCTGTGGGGGAAAGTTTGCCCCTTTCTTCTGTGCCAACGTCACCTGTCTGCAGTACTACTGTGAATACTGCTGGGCGGCCATCCACTCGCGTGCCGGGCGGGAGTTCCACAAGCCCCTGGTGAAGGAGGGCGGAGACCGGCCGCGCCACATCTCCTTCCGCTGGAACTGACTACAGGGAAGATGCTGTGGGGCACAGCTGACTTAACTTGCATACATGCACTTTTCCTTTTTTTGCTAGTTCCTTTTTATTTCGATTTCTTTTTTAAGTCAAAAAATTTAATTTATTCTAAGTTTTTAATTTTTTGATGATAATGATGACTATGATGATGATGACTATAAAAGAACCATGTAATCCCATTTTTTTTATTATTATTATTTTGTTAATCTAAGTTGGTGCGCATGAAAAACTTGAATGCTTTAGATTTCTACATATGGATGTTTAGCCTGACTTGACTCAAAAAAATGCTGTTTTATTTTTTATTGTACTACTGATGAGGCCTCACTTTTTTTTTTTTTTTTTTTTTTTTTTTTTTTTTTCCCTCGTTGTGATGGGTCACCTTTAGGACGTGGACAGGATGCACTTAAAACTGGAGTGGACTACATCCAGAAAAAGAGGCAGGATCATTAAAGGTGTATGTTTCACTGTACTTGCAAATGGTGATGACTAGTTCTCAGACACTAAGCTCAAGTAGTTGCATGACAAAACACTGATGCAGGTCTATTTACTCATTCTAGCAAAACATACCTGGACCTTACTAGCAGGAGACCAAACCTACTGTATAACTAACAAAATGCTGAACTTTTGAAAAGGCTGTTTTAGCGTTTACGAGCGAGGTCTGGATGAAATGATAGCAACTCCGCTTACACTAAACGCTAACTGCCACATTTACGGAAAAGCAGAAAAAAACAAACAAAAAAAGCATTTTATTTGTACTCACTGCTGTCACTTTGCGGTTAAAGGCCACTTCAACACGATCCATCTCCAGATACGGCCACGTGATTTTTCCACTCTATATATGCCTACTGACCCAACTTCGAGGATGGCCGTGGTGCGGTCAGCAGTAAGGTTGTCTGTGACTTAACTCTTGTATTGCCTGCTCTAAAGCTTTGTAGACAGGCAAACCAAAGATAAGCCTTAGAGATATCAAATGTCTTGACCTCTGTGAAATCATGGAACTGATTGCTGTGGAAAGCAAAAAGTAGGAGAGTTTCATTTGGTTTGATTAATAAAAAAAAGAAAATACAGCTGATAAGATTCCTTAAGAAAACTGGTTATGGCAGTAACATTGCTCACTTGTCAGGGAATTTGTGCTAAAAAGCTAACTTAATATTGTAGTACTAATGAGAATTACCACGTGTTGTACTGATAGTGTTTTATTGCATGACTTTTTTTCCAAGAGTTTTTGGCGTTCTGATTGAGCATTGTGGTAGCTGAGCACATTTCAAAGACTTTTCTGTAAGAGAGAAACAAATATTATTTTATACATGGTCTGCTGATTTTTGTACTGTGTTTTCTAGATGGTTATTTTGTCATTAACATAAACATATGCACTACTTTTTCTATATATTCCTTTTTTTCAAAGTCATTTAGGCACATTTTTCTTTTCTCACAAATGGAAAGTCGTTTTGCGATACCTCATTTTTTTTCACTTGTTGGGTATAGATTTTGTACCTTTGTTACAAAGAGACCTGGATATAAGGCAAACATTAAGAAAAGTTAATATAATTTTCAATTAAGCTTTTTATATGCATAAATATATTTAAAAAAAAATATATATATATATATATAACTGCAGAAATTCGAGGAGTAAATATTGAACCGAGCATGCCGAGAACACCTCGACGCGTGTGGCACTTAGTAGAAATATCTAACACCGAACTATTCTCAATAACAGAACTGGTACCTTCCCTTGTTGCTGATTGTAGGAATAAAACTAAAAGCTGTGTAAATAAGGTTCATGATAGGATGCGCCTTGTATCTCAATTAGGAATGTTCCATAGTAAACTCTCAGTATGTATCAGTAAGTATAATCCTGAATGGCAGAAAAGCTCATTTTTGCCAAGTATGCATGACCTAAGATAAAGAGAAATCTGATATGGGTCTTGGCTTACATTTGCGTTTTTATGTACCTCCTTCCAAAAACCTCCTCGTTTGACACAACTACAGCTTTTCCTGTACTCGAGATGGCCAGGCAGAAAATACTAGCTGCATTCAGAAGTCAGAAGACTTGTTTGATAAATCCCACGGTGGTTCAGGGGCTTCAAGACTTGAATGTGATCAATCTTGCAAAATAACCTCGAGTTATGTGCAATACTTTTTTTGGTTTGGTTTTTTTTTGTGTTTTCTCTCCAGAAACAATCTCTGCAATGTAATTATTTAATTTACTCAGTTAAATTTTTAAACCGACTCGTATCCCTCTTTATCACTCCTTGGTCATTACAGCCTTCCTTTTTTGTGTTCTCTAAATTGTATACTAAAATACCACTAATATGTGTATAAAAAAAAAAGAAAGAAAAAGGTTATTTTTACTTTTTGTGTATTCACATATTTTCCTACTTAATTTCATGCTACTGTGATTAAAATCATTGTAAATACTAAGTAAAAAAAAAATGGTGTATTGTTATTTTGGATTGGAATGTTAAACTTTGGTCAAACTGAACATAGCTATCGATTGGTAAAACGGTACACTTCTTAGTTTCAAGTTTTATTAATCACGATATTGTGCTTCATGTCTACAAAAAGATAAGAAAAATATCAGAATATTCTTGGTGTAACTGCTAATTTAAATTGACATAGTTTATAACGGTATCAAAGGTTGTATTTATCAATAGATTTTTTTTTTATAAGAAGTATAATTTTTTTGCTATGCCATTTCTAAGTTTAGATTTTTTTTATATTTTACCACCTTATGGAGTTATGTAAAAGAAAACATCATTTTATAGTTGGGTTAGTCATAAGTGTGCTGTTGTAGATCAAGTGCAATGTCTTAATTATTTGCAGCCAGCTATTTATAACGGTAGGCCTAATTTTTAAGTATTTGTATTGTGAAATGTTGAATGAATAAACTTAATAGCAAGTACCGCCTTTGCTGTCTTACCTCATGTGAAAATGAACTGATGAAGGAACTTTCTCTTATGGAAATTGTGTGTGTGTGTGTGTGTGACCCAAATCTCACGAAGGCACAGGTACTGTAGTTAGTGGTTTCTAGCACAGTAGTTTACATAAGGTCAGGGGTATTTTTAGACCGTCTTATAGGGTGTGCTGCCTAAATGGAGCGGGATTGGGTATTGACAAAAATGCATCACCAGCCTCAGGCCTCAGTTCATTAGTAGCATGTTTTGTGGTTATTTTACTTTCTTAAAAACATACACTTCCCAAAGAGTAGCTTAAATGTGTGTCACGAGATGAGTTACAAGTTACAAAACTCCCTCGAAGACCTCTATATTGATGTCGGCCTGTCGTGCTAACAGGCACTGCTCTATAACTGCATTGACCGACTGCAGTGGGTCATGGAGATTGGTGTTTCTTGCTCGGGTCAAAAGCATAGTAGGCCTAGTTTTTTTCCATCCAATGCAGTAACCATAAATCAGGACTGCCCAGGAGATCTACTCTCTCTGCAAAGTTTAACCCCTGAAGTCTAATCTAACACGGCTAATGCATCACATGGGAATATTATACAGTATTTTACAGTTGGATGAGGAGGATATTACTGCTGTCCAGTTTTCCCACATTCAAACAAGATTCAAGACAACAGCACATCCTAGTGGTGTCTGGATGGAAACACCTGATTATATGAGAACTAACTCAAGCTGGTTAAACAGTGTGTTTTAGTTTGAGTTTACTGGTTCACCTGGTTTGTCAGTATGACCAACTTGACCAAGCTAGTCAACCAGTATGACCATCATGACCAAGCTGCTTGACCAGCATTACTACACCAATCCACTAGAATCAGTCTGCTTTACAAACTAACCAACCAGTATGACCACCAGTTTGGCCAAGTTAGTTAGTTAGACCAGCTAGTTCATCAAACTCTAATGATAATGTGCTGTGCTGCTCAACCAGCATGGGGCAAGCTTTCTCTTTTGGACCATCCTTGACCATCAAAGACCAGTGTTGACCATCTGAAACCTCCAGGAAAAGCTGTATTGAGCTGGATTTCTCAGCAGGGTATACAGCTAAAGCCTAGTCATTAAAAATTTACCTCCTGTTGCCTTTTTGTGTTTTATTGCTTTACATTGTGCTGGTTCAGCACTTACACTGATGTGCTGTTGCTGCATCCCACTCTGGGGTTTTATCATTCAGTTCAGTTTCTATCATGATCAATTATGGATGTAGTAAGAAATGACACTGCAATTCTATAAATTAAGTAGTCTTCTACCATATTATTACTTCTAATAAAGATTTTTTTGGAAAGGTAATTTAACTATTTACCTTTTTCACAGAACTGTTTGCCTAACATTAACACATTTACTGGGCCTTGGCTAATCTACCCACCTCTGTACCTCTGTACCCAGGCATTCATGATGTTATATCATGAATATATATATATATATATATATACATATATATATATATATATATATATATATATATATATATATATATATATGATAAAGTTAATCTAAAAGACATGTTTCACTTTCTTGGATCTTTTTGGTCTAAAATAGTAGCTAATGCGAATGACTAAATTGCCTTAGTATGATTTAATAGTATACTAGAAATGTGCATTTATATTTATATTGTTATTGCATCCATCACTGCTTACTATTTCATATTTTGGGTAGCTAACTAGCTAAAAACATAGCACTAAACATCGTCTTGTTCTCCAGGTCCAGAAAGTAAAAACTCCAGCCCAGGATTTTGTTCCAACCGCATAGGCAGCTCTGCCCGGAACGGACTCCATCGTAGCTGCAGCAGAGCTGCCTTTGCGGTTGGAACTAAATCCTGGGCTGGAGTTTCTACTTTCTGGACCTGGCGAACAAGACGATGTTTAGTGCTGTTTTTTTCACTAGTTAGCTACCCAAAATATAAAATGGTAAGCAGAGAATGATATAATACCACTTAATTTACCTCTGTAGTTTTGTACTATTAATTTTGCGAGGCAATTATGCATTTAGCGATAGCTACACTCGCTCGGATCAGATGGCCCAGCACCAGGGCTATTCTGTTGTTGCTCACCCCTCACTTTCTGCTTCCGAGATCGTTGTATTTTACACCAAAACTATTTAAGAAAGTGAAACATGTCTTTTAGATCAACTTTATCTCATAAAAACATCACAGAGTCTGAACACCTGGGTACTAAAAGCTGTAGGTATAGAGGTGGGCCACCACGCCGCTTGCTCTCGCTCCCTTCTTGCTGTATTTTAGTCAATAGCTAGCTAGCATTAGCTATAGCTAACTCCAGCCCCTGTCAGTTGTCTCCGTCTCTGGCTCAGATTCAGTGCTTTGGCTCGTTTGTTTTTATTTTATTTCACTGGATTTGACGAAGGATATTTCTACCAAATGTCTACCAAAGATAATCACTTGTACGTGCCACGATCTGTCTGTCAGTCATCCCAAATGACTCCAATAATGAACGCGAAGCCTGATCTACATTCAGAACGGAGGCTGAGGAAGCTGAAGATTAGCACGGCTCTTTTTAGAGTACCAGACAGGAGAAGCCCAGAAATAACTGCCAGAAAGAGAAAGATGAAGGTCTGTGAGAAGTCTGAGAGGAAAATGAGTCGAAACGACGACACCGTTAGTACGAGGGGATCAACTCTCACCAAGAGACAGCAAGGCCAGGGGACACCTGTCTGTGACCGAGGTTAGCTGCAGGGCTAACGTTCAGCTTCAGTAGACCACAATATTAGTATTAGTATATGTGTATTAATATATTCCTGGGGTTTCACACTCTTTATATGACTTTTAAAGTTTTTAAATTATATGTTTATTTGTATAACAGTGGCTATATTGGAGAGAGTAGTCCGGCTTAGGGTTTATGTGGTGGTTGGTTCAGCAGATGGACTGCTTGGCTGATTACTTATCATTTTTGAGTTTTAGTGTCTAAAAGAAAGGAAAAGCACATAGATCACAAATATCAGTTCCTGATTTCATAGATGCTGGATCTAGTAAGAAGTTTTACAGTATTATAGTAATAATCCTTTCTCCTGGGACTGATGATTACAGCGGCAAGCCAAAGGCTGTTCACTGTTCATGTGAAGGATGGGCTGATCTCCAAAAGTTACATTTTAGGAAAGATATGTTTATTTAGAGTTAAATTAGATTCAGTTTTAAACACTATGCCAAGATTTGGGCACATCAAGATGTTCCCAAATTATTTAACCAAGGTCCCAGACCTTAATTGTAGCTGCTTCCCGCATCAGATTCAAAACCCTGACGCTGGCCTACGAAGCTGAGAATGGACCAGCCCAATGGACCAGCTCTGTACTGGATGGCAGTCAAAAGCTGATCAGTACCAAGAGCCCTTCGAGCTTCAAGTACGGCTCGGCTTGACCCGCCATCCTTTAAGATCCATGGAAGACAAGCATCCAGGCTTTTTTCTGTCCTGGCATCGAAGTAGTGGAACAAACTTCCCCTGGGTGTCCGAACAGCAGAGTACCTTTGGGTACTAGTCTATAGAAACTAGCTAAGGGTATTTTCTGAGTAAACAGTGAAGCACTTGTGTAAGTTGCTCTGGATAAGATCGTCTGCTAAATGCCTTAAATGTAAATGTACTTAGCTTGGTATAACAATTAAAATAAAATAAAAAAATCATTAAACATCCCTCTGACCTCAAAAGATCGGTACATGCAAGACGACCCAAGAGTATCGTAGAACTAGTGGACTTTTGTAAGGAAGAACTGTGAAAATCTCCCAAACAAGAAGTGAAAGCTGGCTAATAAAAAGTGTTTACAAGCTGTGATTTTTGCCAAAGGGGGTGTTAATAAGTACTGACCATGCAGGTTCCTAAAACTTTGCCTCAGGCCCTTTTCTTGTCTTGCTCCTGGGCTCTCCCTACAAGCCAGGAAGTGTAATCCATGCTTTGAGCCACCCCTTAAAGTCACACTTTTCTGGACAAGCTGAGAGATACAGAACCAGCATGTGAATGTGAAAGAAGCATGTAAACTGACAAGTAATTTTCCTGAATTTTACACAAATAATACTCAGCGTTATGCAGTTATCCTGTCTGCTTCTCCAAAGATACAAAGTGCAGTGAGCATTGTGCCAGAGGCTGTTATTTTAAGATTAAAAAGCTGCATAGTTTTTCCCTAAAGAATAACATAATGCCTTTTGAAGATATTATTGCAGCAACTGCTGAACAAAGGTGCCCAACCTTTTGTATGCCACTGTATTAAAGGGCCTATCCCTTGCAGAAAGGGCTTGTTGACATTGGAGACTGAGGCTTTTTGCATTTATGATAGACTTTTGACTGCAATTTCATGTCATCTAGAACCTTTTTAAATAGATATGGTAGCAAACACACTCAGACAATACCACAGTTAGCTTTCTGTACTTCACGATAGGATAGGACATCCAAACATGTAAACGTTCATAACTGAAAAAACAACACTCTTTAGGCATTGGCGTTTAAGGTTTGAGCCTATCATTTGACTTTAGCTGTGTCCCTGTTATTGTTGACTCTACACATTAGCCACTGGGATTTTATTTATTTTATTTTTGATGTAAAGTAGCTTCTCATGTCCATCTTTTTTTTGGGGAAGGGTGCCATCCTGATTGAGCATATCACCAAATTATGCTACTTATCAAACTCACACGCACATTAAGGTTCTGCATACTAGCTTTTATGGAATCATTCCTCATTTAATAATAAAATGCCCTGTCCCTTACTGAATCAGCACGAGACTTGATCTTTGTGCACAAGGCTGCTGGACGGTCTTTCTCACTCAGCCTATGTCTATATCCAGTTGACAGAGATTTGGCGCGTCTTACAATCACAGTCACTCTCACACCTTAGCAAGAAACAGCAAAGCCAGTCCTGTTAGAAACGTGGGTTATGGAGGCAGGACTCCATAGTAGAAAACCCTTTGTGTACCGCTTACACTGACTAGACCCAGACAGACCACCGTATTCTATATTTTTATCAAAATGATTGCTAGGGACAATTCAGTGGTCGCTGAGTATTGGGAGGGATATGTCCATCCCTATTGTCCATACTCAGTTCTGCGCCCTTGCTGCATTACATTTACATTTATGGCATTTAGCTGACGCTCTTATCCAGAGCGACTTATAAGGTAACTCATATTACAGAGGTGGGTCAGTGTAGTGTCAGGAGTCTTGCCCAAGGACTCTTATTGGTGTAGCGCAGCATAGTCACCCAGCCCGGGAATCGAACCCCAGTCTCCCACATGGTGTGGTAGCTCCGTGGCAGGTAGTGGTGTTATCTGTTGCGCCACACCAACCACCGACACAGACACATGATCACATGTAATCACATCACAGATACATGATCACAAATAAGCACATGAATAATTGTTTTAATTGCTTCTCTGTGCACAGGGCACTGCACTTCCTTGGTCAACCCCTAATATGGAGCTGGCGCAATGGTCCAGACACTTACGCCCTCTGGTGGCTGGCTGCACTACCACTTTTAACCCAGCCCAACTCCATGGTGTGCCAGTTGCGTTCATAGTACAGTTCTGTATGGTAATTATTGGACTCTCACAGCTGGTGCCCTGGAGTTTGACAGTGTTTTAAATGTGGTTGATTCCAAAGAGCAAAACTACTTTATCTTCAAAGGCACAGAAGTGCACAGAACATTATGAAAGTCCTGCACAAGGATGCATTGCCAAGTAATGCCCAGAAAGGTTAATGTGGCATCCAGCCCCACCCTCAATCTGGATCGACCCAAAAAAACCCTGATCGACCCGTCTCTGCTATTCACACGTGGAAAAAGTACCGTTTTATTATTCACATGTGAAATAAAAGGACAGGTATCCTTTGCTGTGTTTGCAGAAACGTCCTGTAGTGTCCAAGATGTCTTCAGCTTTCCATGCGGAGCAAGTGCAAGAACGAAGAGTCCAGTAAGTAAGATCGAAGATATCTTTTAAATCTAAATTACTCCTAAAAAACAAAGGTACTACAAAGGGTTCTTTGCCAAAGTGATGCCAAAGCAGAACCATTTTGGGTTCCATATAGAACCATACATGTAAGAGAGATGTGAGTGATGTTCTTTAAACCATTTAATGGTTTAAAGAAGTTGATCTAAAGGTTCTTCACACTCACATCTGTTTTTACAGAAGTGGTTCTAGCTATGGCATTGTTTAATGAACCCTTTGTAGCACCTTTATATTTAACGGTGTAGACTAGTCAAGTGATTTCGTCCCGGTTTTGGCAGGACTCTGAAGTGAAGCAGAGTGTACTGAAGACGATTTCCAGGATGCTGGAGGAGAACAGGGTCTTAAGACAGCAGCAGCTCATATTGAGTCAGGTGACTCAGAATCCATAAAGAAGAATCTCAGCATACTTTAGCACTTGACTACAGGCACATAAAAACTTCCCAGCCCTGGTTCTGGACCAGCCCTTGTCCTGTACATAGTAGCCTTTTTCCTCTGCTCCCAACACACCTGATACAAATACACTCTTTAAAAAAGGTGCTCCATATTGTTCCTTGAGAGATGCCATAAAACAACCACTTTTAGAACTGTGCTTGTAGAGATACGTGAAAGTGAAAGACCATTTAGAGAAGCTTTAACTTCATATAAAGGTTCTTTCACAATTTGTAGGTTCTTCAGTTACAGGCTATGACGTCGCTTAAAAAAACATATGTACCTCCTCTATTTTTAAGTGTATTAGGAATTCAAATAGGCCTTCTTCACTTCCTTTAAGTGGACATGTTAGATAAGAGCAACACTGAACTAGGAAAGGCAGAAGAGACAGTTTTCCAGGACCAAGGTTGAGAACCTGTGTCTGCATAAGGTTTTGTTTGATTGTGTGTTTCCCACTGCAGGTTTGGCCAGCTGATTAATAGCACTGCAGAGTTTTAGGCTTTTACAAGGAACAGGGTGTAGTTCATACAGTTATTCACACTGTTGTGGATGTTTTTGGGTTTTTTTTTTTTTGTCTTTCTTTTTCCTAAACGTGGCATTTGAAGGTTTTTGAATGCTGTTAATGTGTACATCAAGCACTAGATGGTGCTATATTAAAAAAAAACAACACTGACAGGGCCATAAAACAGTGTCAGTTCCAGTTGAGTCAGGTGACTTAACCCTGATCGGCCCATCTCTGCTGTTCATGCAGAAAGTAACGTGGTTTTATTCACATGTGAAATTCAGGGGTTACTCCCTAAATTAGTCCTGAATGAACCCCTAAAGAGGGTAGTCCTTACTTTGTGGTTAAAGCGGTAAAATGCACAGTTTTTGTGATCTATCCACATTTCAATTGCGCCACCACGCAGATCTCAGAGGACAGAATTAAATATACGAGAAAAATGTAGGCTCTAGGTCCATTAAAGGTATCCTTGGCTGTATTTGCAGGAATGTCGTGTAGTGTCCAAGATGTCTGCAGGTTTGGAAACAGGATGTTGTTCATACAGTTATTCATGCTGTTGTGGATGTTTTTGTTTTTTATTCTTCTATTGTACGCTCTTTCTTTGTCCAAAATGTGACATTTCAAAGTTTGTAGTGCTGTTAATGTGTACAACAGGCACTAGATGGTGCTATATTAAAAAAAAAACACTGACAGGGCCATAAAACAGCCACAGAAAAGAATACCAGCATACCTTACTTTAGCACTTTACTACAGGCAGTACTGAAACATATTAGAGCTACACACCCATGTGTTCTTCTTTAAGGCACTGGTTCCCAACCCTGGCCCTGGAGTAGCCCCTGTCCTACACATGCACTCTTAAAAACAAAGGTTGCTACAAAAGGACGTGTGAGCAATGCAGTAAAGACAGTGTAGTAAAGTTCTTTAAGCTATTTAAACGTTCTTTACACTCAGATCTCTTTTCTAAACATGGTTCTTGGTTCTTAAGGCAATTAAAATGGTTCTTCTGTGGCATCGCTTATAGAACCATTTGTAGCACCTTTATTTTTAATAGTTTAATAGTGCAGTAGTGTTTTTCTCTGCTCCCAGGACACCGGATACCCAAATATACTGAAATGTGCAGATATAGTAATAGTCAGGACTAGGGTTCGGAACCTGTTTTTAAGGTATGCATATTGTGAGGAGATGGCTGCTTTATTGGATAGTGTGTTCTCGCTGTAGATTCAGCATTTATCTGCCTAATAGCATTGCAGGGATTTAGACAAAATATGAAGCAGGGTATATTGTTCAAACATTATAACGTTATTCATGCTGTTGTGATTGTTTATTATTTTATTACATGTTCTTTCTTTATTTCTAAAAAGCAAATTTTCAATTTTTACATCTTTAGTGCTGTTTGTACAGCAAACACTAGATGGTGCTGTATTCACAAAATACACTTGTGATATGTGTTGGCAATGAGGAAATAATCCTCGGTGTGTTTATTTTGCGAGGGTGGCAGACTGATGCAGATTTAGAGTGACAGGTATTTGGGAACTAATAAGCGTGGAGTTAGGGGTATTATGTATGCTTTGTCTGCTTACTGTATGCAGGTTTGCAAGACAGCACACATATTCCCAACTCCAGTTTGCACAATGGACGCAAGTCTATTTTCCTTCCATACACTCCCTGTTCCCCCTCACTGACGTTAGTTAGGAAATAACTGTGAGATCCGGGTTGGCTTTCTGTTATTTATTTCTATTTGATGATGATAATTGCTGCTCATTTTTTGCTGCAGGCTTTTGTTTGAGCATGTGTTCGTGTGTTTGGGGTGATTATAGACATGGAACAAGCAGTTTGTTTCCTTTAATCATTTCATTGCAGCTTTGATGAATGGGCGCCATTACTTCTTTTGCTGTCCAGTGTTATTTGAGGTAAAGAAACGTCAAGTAATTAGGCTAAGTTCTGAAATGGTCAGTCCTGTTCAAACATCAGGCTAAGCTGTTGACCTAATGAAAGTCATTTGATCAGGTCTGTACACTCTAAAAAAGGAAGGTGCTACAAATGGTTCTTTGAGCAGTGCCATAGAAGAGCCATTTTAGGATCCTTAAAGATTTTTTATTTATTTATTTTTTTTTTGTAAAATAGATCCTTTACAAACATGGTTCTTTATTTTTCTATATTTTCTATATATCACTCATGGAAGCACCTTTATTGGCTATACTGTTTTCTGTAAAAACACAGAAAAACCCACATCTGAACATGTTTGAGTTTTTAATTGATAACACATTATTATGTGCATAACAAATGTGAACTTATGCTCATCTACTTCTCGGCGGACTGAGTGACAACCTTAATCACTGAACTATGAACTTCTTAATCAAGCCGATATTACACATTATTTAGATTATATAATACAAATCACAGCTGACATGCATACACCTCCTAAAAACTTCTAAAAAGGAACTTTACAGGAGAAGGTAAATAACTTCAGCTTTCAATAAAAATCAATGTAAAAAGATGTTATTCCAAGTCGTTTTTTTAGAGAATTTCCATTGGCCCATTCATCATAAAGTTTTTATGCAATTTAAAGAACAACTAACAGATTCAAATTATGTAAAAAAAAATATACACTTTGTTGAATTCATGCCAGATTTTATGTTTAACAGCTAAATGTGATTGTGCAGTTTTGTACTGCTGATTATATTAACTTTGAAATGGATCAAGCTCAGACAAAAGATCTCATTTGTCCACACATTTCAAAGTAACAGTCTGTTATGCCAGCTTATAAGTGCCCATATGCTATATTCTTCCTGTATTTCATACAGTTTTCCTTATATTCCTAATTGTATGGCTTTATGGACCAAAACAGTTATAAAACATTTTTACAGAACCATTTCATTTCACATCGCTTTAACCCTTAAACACCTTTCTGCACCTTTAAGACTGTCCTGAATTCTGATTCCTGAAACGCTGCTGAGAACTGTGGTGGGGCTAAATTGTGGATGATGAATAGGTGGAGGTAAGTAAATTTATATTCATGGCATTTAGCTGACGATCTTATCCAGAGCAGCTTACAAGGTTACTCGTATTACAAAGATGTTAGGAGTCTCACCCAAGGGTGTAGCGCAGCATAATCACCAACACCAGACTATGTGCGAGATCGAACACCAGTCCCACATGGTGAGCTAGCTCACAGCCATGTAGACCAGGTTGTGCCACACCAACCAACAGTAAATGAGTTGATTCTTGTGACAGTAAAGGAACAGTGAATTCTGACTGGCTTAGTTTCCATATATGGCCTGTTTGGACTGAGAGTTGAATAGTGTGTATAATATAATATGGATAATAAAGGCTAATGAACAGAAGAGTTTACCCCCTCACAAGTAACTAGGTCAGGCTGTGACTGAACGGATCCCTACTCCCTCATTAGTGTTGTGCTATATAGGGAGAGATATTTAGTTTATTAAGTAAAGCTAGATACACAAATAAATTCAGACACTTCCTCATCGTCACTATTCATTAGCACTGGTTGCATAAACCAACACGTAAGTGGTCATGTTTGAGCCATGTTTAAAACTCACATACATACATGAGCTGAATTCTGAATTAGTAAAAGCATTGTGCTCTAATTTTTGACCGTTATGATACATAAGCCAGCCATTAATGAATTACACTGGAAAAAATGTGAAATTCACTGCGCCCAGTGGCTCGTATCTATCATTAGCTTATATGAGGAAACATTATTGGATCCGTTTCTTTCCACTGTCTGTTGAGTAGTAACAAGAGACTCAGGTATACAGTCAGCCCATGTATTGAGCTACGCTGTATACTTTAAATCACGAGTGCACTGTGGGAGATTATAGGGCCCTCAAAAACATGCTCGAATTCATGGCCAATGTAAAGGGATTCATTTTAGTCAAAGTTTTAATGAGTCGTTTCTTCTCACACTTAAATACACTTGCATTTTTTAAAACCAAATACCACAGACAACTTGCATGTATTAAGTAATAACCAACTAATTGTGATAATTAAAGTCATTATAACTTGTCAGTGCACATCCATCAACTGATTCCTGGAGCTTCACCACCACAGAGCTTTCCTGAAGGAAAACTGTCTGATGAAAACATCAGCATGTAATTTGACGTTATTTGAGTTCTCCTTCTACGCTGATAGAGCTCTAAAAGAGTTCTGAGATGTAGAAGAGAGCCACAGAAGAAATCAGGATCTTACTCCTGTGAGAATATAATGCATCCGAGACAGTGGTGATGGAAATCTGACCACTGTATGTTTCTGTCACGACAATATCATTGCAGATTATTAAAGAATAGCAATATAGTTCAGTATCATTTTTCATGCAGTATAATTGTATGATTGTAGATTTTAGGTCGTTACGTTGAACGTTAAATGTTGTGACACGCTCCACAGCGGCTGATCTAGTGCCAAAATCTGTAAGTGTGACCGCCGCTACGACAGAAGAGTGAGGGATGGGGACAGAGAATGAATTACTGTTATACACAGATCACCTATTACGTCAACACCGCCTGCTTAGTAGGTTTCATAACAGATCTGAGCATTTAAGGCATGGACTCCACAAGACATCTGAAGGTGTCTTTTGGTATCTGGCACTAAGGCATTAACAGATCCTTTTAGTTCTGTAGGTTGTAAGGTGGGGCCTCCATGGATCACATCAGTAAGTCTTGGATGCCCATGATCTTGCTGCTGGTTCACCAGTTGTCCTTTCTTGAGCCACTATCCAGTACTATCCACTGCATACTGGAAACACACCTGAAAACACTGTCTTGCTATTACAATTTGACCCATGTCAGAGTGGCTCAGATCCTTGTTCTTTACCATTTCTGAAATTGGTGAATTTTGCATTCACCAATCGGTCTTGAAGGTAAATAATATGAAAAAAAATGGACAGGCCTAAGGGGTCCAAGCCACTTTGACAAGGACCAGATTGTGCTGGCTAGACAACTGGATCAGAGCATCTCCTAAATGGCAGGTTTTGTGGTGTATTTCTGAAATGTAGTGGTCAAAACCTACCAAAAGTGCTCGAAGAATGAACAACCAGGGACCCGGCGACAATGCGCCCAAGGCTCCTTAATAATAATATCCATGGTGGCTCCACCTCACAACTTACAGGACTTAAAGGATCTGCTTCTAACATCTTGATGGTGCCAGATATCACAGGACATCTTCAGTGGTCTTGTGGAGACCATTCCTCGACAGGTCAGGGCTGTTTTGGTGCTACGAGGGGGACAATTTTAGGCACATGGTTTTATAGGACAGGACATATAGCCTGAAAAGCCCAGACTCTATCCTGTAATCAACACCTTCATTTTATTATTTATCAAGTTGTACCTTCGAATAGTTGAAATTGGAAGTGCAGAAGCCTCACAAAACATTCTTTGCGCAGCATTGCAAGTGCATGTAGCCTTAATTGGAACAGTCAGCTTCTCCACAGACCCCTTTTCATCAGGGTTGTGGCCTGAAGTGGACATTACAGGCCCTCTTTGATGACTGAGGGTGTTTCTATTACTGTGGCATGTTTCTGTGTGGTGTCTATGTGGTGTTTACATGTAGCCGTACTTATGTAAAGTGAGGTTTTGGAGTCTCGGGAGGCTTGTCATGAAAACTCTTTCAGGCTGAGATCACTTATGAAAGGATCAGTGTGGACGGTCTTTGCAGTTGAGTGCTTCTTTCTGTAGGAGCATTGACGTGTTCTCACGTTCCTGTGATTATGCTCGTCCAATCCAGTGTGCTCACAGGCTAAATCTTAAAGGAGAGTTCCACTGCGTTTTAGGTTTTTCAAATTTCTGTATAATTCTGTCATTAAGTCATTAAGATGTAAACATAGTCATTCAGAGTGGTTTGGTGTGAAAGGCTCCACTCTAGAGAACCGAACATAGTTAGAACTGTTCATACAGTGGTGGCGAATAGGCTCAGCTGTCAGAAGAGTTTACTGCCTTGAAGAGCTGCATCACACAAACGTATTATGATACTTCATGACATGAGTTTTGACAAAGCATATGCTCTAAGGCGCATTTCTTTAGGTTCATACATGGTGGGGGGATGTTGTGCCCGAAGAGAGAAGAGAGAAGAGAGCTGAATTCTTCAGATCTTCCACTAGTTTACCATCAGAAACATTCCATATACAACTCAGAAGACGCGTGTAGGTTCACTGGTGGTTTCGGAAAGTAAATGAAATGGTTATATTTGTGTTGTAGTCATGGTGACACCTGGTTCCTGTCACCACCACTGTAAAGAAATCCGAGTCAGTAAATTCCTATACAACGAAAAGTGACTCTGAACCCACCCGGAATAACTTGCAACACTCGAATGCTGAACAATCGGGACAGAAGTCAGCTGTATGAGTGGTGCAGGACGAACCAGTATAGTTCAGGTATGTATGACCCTTCTTTATATCCTGCCTCTGTCAGACATTTGTGTCAAACCACCTTTTCAAGTATTAATAAAGACAAAGCCAGAATATTTCCAGGAAGAATCCTGACCATGTTTATTAAAATCATATGAACAGTGTTCATTGAACTGAGTGTGACATGCCTATAGCGTAGGGCATCATGTTGCTCACACACACTGTTTGTCTGAGGGATCAAATGAAACAGACATTATTGTGTAAACAGCTTCATAGCAGTTAAGGTGGAAAGGTATTAATCAAGTTGTCAAGCCAATGCTTCATAATGGAGCAATATATTTCTAGTGCTTGATTATGCTCAGCGGCCCTTTTGGCTGTTGAGGCCTCTCTCTTGGGCGCCTGTGCTGATTAGATGTTGTGGTAACCTTTTTTATGTGCCCTGTTTTCCCTTACGGAATGAGCTTTAGTTCAGCGCAGTGCTTTATGTTTAATCTGTTTAATCTCCTTTGGGTTTTTTTTTCATCCGTTTCCTCTTCATTTAATGTAGTGAATTAGTGAATAAAGCAACTGAGCTACATTTAGGTATTGGTTAGAAAAACATGGTTAGAAGAACTTCTGATTCTCAGTGCACTCCAGCCACTGTACGGTTAGTTAAGTTCCACCAGCAGCTCACATGATTTACGCTAGGGAAGAACTGATTCGGTAAACTAGAGTCTCTTTCACATCCTTACCCAGTAATTAAACAGGAAGGGGTTCAGTGTGAAGTTGTGTGAAGACCTTGTGCAGTTCAGAAGCTAATAGAATACAGCGATGTCTAAATTACAGATGCCAAAGTGGAACATTCCTGTGATCATTTAGTTTATCGTTGACTTTTTTTAGTTTAGTTTTGGGAGTGAAAACTCTGTGGGAGTGCAGGTTCTGATTTCCTAAGAGCTGCATATATGAATGACACACAGTTGGAGCATTACTGGTAAAGGTATCTGGATAATAAGTGAATATGAAGGGTATTATGGTAACTGCAATTTCTGCAATCTCCCTCAGTGAGAGCTTTGGAAATGGTTAAGCTAACATTATTCTATTGCCAGTGCTGAATATTTAAGAACCAGTACATTTACAGTGTAGCCGAGTTGATACATTAAATATGGAATGAATAAATGGGACATATTTCTATATTATCGAAACATATTTGATAGAAAACAAATAAGTCATAATAGTAGTCAAAAGTTGACTTTAAGAGTATAAAATTAATTTAAATAAACTATGAAAATGTGAAAATAAAATAAAAGGCCAAAAAGTAAGTAAAACTGACCAAATCCATATAAAAATTAAATAAAACAGTGGCAGGCTGAATATAAGTGGTTAGAAGGGTGACCAAGAGATACAGACAACTGTAGTAAATTTCATGATTAATTATTTTTATCAAATACAAATAAAATATGGTTATATTATATTAACACAAAACCAAAATAGAACAATAAACAGAACAAATAGAACAGCTAAACACAAATCCTCCTCCACTCTGGAAAAGCCCCTAAAAAGCCACCATAAAGCCACCTACATGTTATTATATATATATATATATAAATAGAACAACTAAACACAAATATATACAAATGCAGTTATACAAAATCACTGGATACATTTTTGCTGACTACATAGTGTTAAAGGTGAGTGATTTAAAAGAAACTACTGAATGGGTAGTAGGTCTGAGAAGAAGGAAAACACCATTCATCTTGCAACTTTAGGACAGGCCTAGTACATGTGTAGGTGTCAGTTTAACCATTAGAATAAAGATCACAGTGGGGAAAATTTTACATTTCATTATATAAAGTGTTGATGGGGTCAGGTAGAACTTATAAAACAAACTGCAGAGAAACTTGAAATTACCCATTTTATACGAAGTTGAAACTGTACGCAGCACATATGACCATACATATCATCTAAGATTTGCCCACCATTATTTTGAGCTTTTTTAGCTAACAGATATCTTATACATGGCTTTTTTTCCACATAAAGCTACACATATAAGAAGTTTATTGCAGAGAATTGTTAGAGAAAGAGGTATAGAAAATAAAGGGGAAAAAAATCACTCTTAAAACTAACTAACTAACTTTAAATGGTTCTTTGAGCGATGCCATAAGAGAAAGATATTGAGAGATTTGACTGTATAAAATCAAATATCAAATCTGCTTAAATAGTGTGTTATTTGCATACAAAAGAAAACCAAACAAACAACCAGAAATCCAACCTTTTCAGAGCTGAAAGTGGGGGGTTACTTGCAGGTCACATGCCTCTCCTCCCTGTGGTCCACGTATGATGTTTGAGTGGTTTTATATAAGAAAAAAGTTCACAGTTCATTTTCCAACCTCTGTTTATGTCAATTAAGCAAAGTTGTCTGTTTGTGTAGTCTTGTTGTTATGTAAATTACCTCTCTTATGATTTGCTGCACTAGATCTCACAGTAACTTGTTCTGTTAACTGTACTGCGACTGGGCGGGGCTAAACTATAAGACTATAAGGCAAATAAGATGATCTATGTAAAGGCATCGTTTTTTTGTGATGTCACAAAAACAATTAATTCACAACAATATTTTTTTTAATCTTATATATGAACTATATGAGAACTATAAAGGGAACATACACATATACTTTTATAATGTTTGAGGCAGTACATACTCATATTCTGACACAGTTGATTTTATAGGGACTTGGGTTAGTCTTTGAAACAGTCCTTGAATTAGATGGAAAGCGATGGAAGTCATGGGTCTGCTATTCCTGTGATCAGACCTCACTCTTGATCTGGTTCAATAATGCTAGCAGCTCTTTGATGGGGTTTATGTGTTTTATTTTCGGACCGCACTGCCGGAGCATATGGTGAAGATGGACTGATGATGTGTGGCAAGTTTGGGAAGTTGAAGCATGAAAATGGAGCGAGTGATTATATCCTCGGATTAATATCAACACCGGTTCTAAACGCTGAGTCAGAGCTGGCCAGACTGCTTCAAACAAAAAAAAAGGAGTAGCAGACGAGCTAGCCTAGAGCTGGAGGCCGCCGAAAAGAGAAAACACACCGCTGCTTAGTCTTCTGTGACCACACCACATTATTAAGACCATGTCATTTTGATATAGACGCCAGTGCCGAATTAAGCTGTAATTATTTTCACCGCTGGGCTCATTTAAGGTCATATGTTGAAACGTGCAAAGCAAATAGAGCCACACCTTGCCTTTAATTGCAGGAATATGACTCCTGAGCCACAAGCCACCTCTGCTCAATATAATCTTCGTAATGGTGGGTAGAGAAACAGGAAAAACACAAACGGCAATTATCCCTCCAGGGATAAGACAGTCAAATTGGGCCACACTGCGTCAATGTACAGGTTTTCCAAGCGTTTCCAAGCTGAAGCCAGTTTGTAGCTGATTCCTTCCTTTTGCATTAAAGTTTATTTCTTTTTGACACGGGAAGCTTGCAGATGCTGTTAGGCAGAATAATTGTTCTTTGGCTGTTGGTTTATTTGCTCTCAGCTCTCACAAAGAGCTCAGTATTCCTGGTTTTTACCCAATCCTACAGCCTTTTAGTCAACTTGAAAGATGACCGATAGATGTTAAGGTTGTTGGACTGAAATTTAGGAGGTTGCTCTTACTCTCAGCCTTTTAGAAGGGTTAGCTTTGTTTTTTTGGCTGTTGTTTAACCAACATTGTGAAATGAAATCCTGCAGTGCTTTTAAGGTGATGTAATGGAACAGTGGAAACCTCAGTGAAGTGCCATCGTTAATCATTTTTTCCATCAGGGACATCTAAGTAAGCGATGGCCAGCAGGAATTTCTCCACCCTCTGCTGTTCAGCAGCACCACCAGGCTCTTGAGAGCACTGGATGCATTTTTAATTTTTTCCCCATTTAAAGGGGTTTTAGAAAACCGCTGGCCAAAACAGCGTGCTATTTTTGGTTTAGATGGTTTTGGTTTGGCTAGTTTTGTATTCGGATGCTTTTGTGGACATTTTTGTGTTCTTTTTAATATATAAATTAGCACATTACTTCAGCCTTTAAAGTAAATAGGATATAGTTTTACATTTAAATGCTACATTTAATTAAACTTTTACATAAAAAATTTAAGTGACTTGGTTTAATGCCATGTTTTATACCAGTGTGTTTACAAATGTTTGTAAAGTAACTATGTTTAAACTGTTTTAAATACATACTGGTAATACTGATTCCTTCAGAAGTATGGTCTTAAAAAGTTCTCATTGTCTCATTGTTGTGGTGTGGAGAGGGAAAGATGACCAGGCCTGTGGTCTGCAGGACTGCCCTGGGCCTGATAGATGAGTAAACAGGGCTGTTCTGTCGTTAAACGTTAAACAGGGCCCTTGGTTCCATTTTCTTGATATACACTCTATGTCCAAATATGTATGGACACCCGTTCTAATTCTAATTCAGCCACTCTAATTCAGTACTTTAATGCACACAAACACAGCTTGTCTAGGACTCTCTGGAGCAGATAAACATGAACCTAATGGCACCATGCTTAATGCCAGGCGTGGGCTTGAGGGGCATGAAGCCATCCAGCATTGAGCTATGGAGCAGTGGAACTGTGTTCTCTAAAATGACAGTACTCCATCCAGTATCTTTGGGGTGAGCTGGTGGGTTGGGGTGAGGTAGGGTAGTGACCATCCAACAACCTGACCTCACTAACAACCTTGTCACTAAATGCAATCAAATCCTAACAGTTATTCTCTAAAATCTAGAAAGCCAGTAGAGACAGTTACTCCAACAGAAGCAGGAAGTATTTTTTTAGAAGAAACATTGAATGACCAGGTGTCCCAATACATGTCCATACCGTGTAGAATAAAAAGGACACAATTTATGTATGTATCTTTTTATTTATGAGCTGTATTGTTTTTTTAATCGCTAAACAGGTTAAAGGTGTTCTGCAGAGGGGGGAATATCACTCATCCTAAACCTCCAACACTTACTTGAATTTGTTAAATTTGCTCCAAAACACACAGCAAGAATGTCAATAGGAGGCCGACATGCTGTTGGATTTTGGCCTGTGGCCTGCGTTCACGTGTGATGCTATGGTGTAGTTTAGAGTGTGGAGTGCCGGGAGATATAGTTTTAGTGGCCTTCAGTCAGAAGTACTGTTTCAGTTGTGCAACACTGAGGGTTAATCACCTCAGTGACACCACTAGGATGAGTCCGCCAATGCAAAATATATAGCCAGCAGCCTTCCATTGGTCAGAAACTGACCACTGATGAAGAGCTAGAACTGACTAACAAAAACTGTGCAGACAAAGATGATCTGCAGTCTCTAACTGGACACCTACAAGGTGTGTCAAGTACGATGTCTGATGAAGTGGCCAAAAAGAGTATCCTTTGTTTATTAATGCATGTGTACCTGTTGTACAGCAGCTTTTCTATGTCCATTTGTAGGAATACAGACATTTCCGGTCCCTATGAACAATCTTTAAAATTCAATACCATATATTACTACAAAAAAAATATTTTAAAGTGTGTTTTAAAGACAAGCCGCTACATAAATACTACAGACATTGCTTTTATGATATTTTTATTACTTTCTGATAGTTTTTTCAAGATTTTAATTCAAGGAAGCTGTCTGCTTTGTTTTCTCATATTAATCAGAGTAGTGTGACAGATGGCATTGTTTATCAGCCCTCTAACCGCTCTGCACAGCCCAATAGGGAAGCACTAGCCCATGCTCCAAACTGCACAGTTAGCCTATACGCCCCAGGGAAGGAAATTTGGCCTCAGTTGCAATTGCACACTGACCGAATGGTGAACTGCCTTTGCTTTCATTCAGAGTGGAGAAGAGACTACAGACAACTGTTTACTGGAGGCTGCATAGACGGTAAAAAGAGTCACGCCTGTTTCAGTAACTGGATTTAATGTTGAAATCTAGTGTTTTTCACCTTCTGTAGCAAATATTTTGTATCCTGCACTTCTTAATGGATCACCACACAATTTACAGCCAGTCCCCACTGGCTACGTACATGGTTTTAATCATGACTATGAACCAGTTCACAGAAATGTTTCGAAAAACAGAAAAGACCAATGGGTCTTAGTCACCAACAGTTCTTACGTTTTCACTGTGATTCTGACGTTCACAAATGGACAAATGGCTCCATCATTATAAGAGCAGCACTGTGAACATTTCTGCGGTCTATAAACACATCATGAATCTGATGTAGACTTTTTGTTGTTTTTGTTTTGTTGCTCAAGAATAAATTTAAGAAAACTAGAAAATGTCTAACTGAAAGTGTCTGTATTCTTAAAAAAGGAAATAGAAAAGCTGCTGTACAACACATACAAATGCTTTAATATACAACAAATGCTCTTTTTGGCCACTTTATCAGACACCGACCTGGACACAGGTGTTGTAGGTGTTCAGTTAGATACTGTGTCTGCAGATCATCTTTGTCTGCATAGTTATTGTTAGTCATTTCTAGCCCTTGGTCAGTGGTCAGTTTCTGACCAATGGAAAGCTGTTGGCTGCATATTTTGGGTTGGTGTTTTCTGGTTTCGTTTTGGGCCCCATTCGTCAATATCTTCCCAAGAAAGGTCTGGTAAATGGATTTTTAAAGCTTTGCTAGGAACAAAACCAGAAACACAATGAATATTTAACTGTTTCAGAGCAAAAACATCCAATTACAATCTGTTAGTGGTTATTTTCAGAGCCCACCAGCCCACTACTATTTATGTCTCCAAGAACTTCAAGAACCCAAATGTTTTTGGATCAACATCACATCTTGAGTGATCTAATTCATTTTACAAGTTGATTTAACAAAATTAGTATGGGCCATTTCATAGTTACACAGATTAGCCAGAACATTAAGATCATTCAGAATCAGATTTATTGGCCAAGTATGTTCACACACACAATGAATTTGTTTCCGGCTGTTGGTGTCTCTCTGGTATTAACAATATTCAGCTACATATAATTTACTGACAATACACAATATACAGAGACCAGTAGTATACACAGTATACATAGATAATAGAAGGACATTTCTATACAGTGTGCTTTACAGTGTTTTTCACAGAACAGCAGTCTGCAACACTATACAGATTAAATATTGTGTAAGCACAGCAGTGTATACATGAATAATGGTGCAGTAATGCAGTAACTGTATGATAAGAGTTGTAATAGTTTATCAGTAGTATCTATGGCCTGTAGCTGATGATGGTGATCGGCTGTTGAGGAAGGTAATGGCCTGAGGGTAAAAACTGTTCTTGTGTCTGACAGTCTTAGTGGCACTCATGAATGAAGTTACTAACGTTGATTATCCAATAACAGCAACGCTTGTCAATGTCTGGAATTGGTATGGTATGTTAGACAGTAACAGTTTGTGTTGTTGTCAATAGTTTGTTGTCGACATGTTCGATGCAGGAGAATTGTCAGGCGTAAAGACCTATGCTCCTGGTCAGCTGTAGTTGGTAACTACTGACAGAGCTCCAAAGACAAGAGGAATACCTCACAATGCAGGACGCCCTGTGTAGCTGTAGACCAGTCAGAATGCCCAGGCTAACCCTTGTCCACCCTCAAAAAATGCCTACAATGGGTCCACAAGCATCTGGTCTGAATCATGGAGCAATGGTAGAAGGAGGCCATTTTTCTTTTACATCACTTGGATGGCAGGATACCTGCTGGATACAGAAGTTAAAAGACATGACTAGATTTTACAGGGCACTTTCAAATGTCCTGTAGAGTGAGCTTATTTTGTGGCACACAAATGACCATCAGCTTTCTTAGGCATTAATGTTTTGGCTTATTTGCGTATATGTTGGTGCTATTCACTGATTCAAAACAGGTACAGCTTCACAGCCTTAGTGTGTGAATTAGGAGGTGGGCAATATGGTAAAAAATATTAAATGTTCATTTTGCCAACCTTAACTGAGCTTGAACCATGTCTTCATCAATGCGAAAGCAACTGCTGCAACTAATAGCTTTCCAAACCTACTCTATTATACTAGGTCTTTGTAAAAGCAACAGATCTGTTTTTTTGTATTATTATTATTTTGTTCTGAATAATTTAGAAGCATTATGTTGGAGCTGGAAATCAAGAATGAAAAATATTTGGCACAAACCAATTGCTTTCTTTTTCCATTTTTGAGCCTTGTTTTTGGTCGGCTACAACACTGCCAAAGTTAGGGAATTTCCCGATTTAGCATTTTTCATTTAAGCCTTTCAAAAGCTGAACTGGGTGTTTTAGAGTACAAACAGTAAACTCCAGTCTACTATTTAGCCTCCTAGACCTCCAGGACCTGAGCTTGAGACTGAACCCTCTGATGTGTGCAGCCATAATATCAACCTTTTACTCACTCATGTTTACATGCGTAGGTCAAGGCTGAAAGAGAGGGCGGCAGGATGAGAAACATTATGTACATTTAAATGCAATTCAATTCAATCTGCATGAATAGACTAGTTTATATGTAGAGGAAATCCAAAAGATACCCAGAAGGGCCCCAAAATGCAGATTTCTTTACATAGGGTCAGCATAAACAGCTTTTGTGATGTGTGATGGCAGCCCACCCTGAAGTAAAGCGATGGTCCAGCCTTCAATTAAATTGACAAAAGTCGCAATTTTCTTCCTTAACCAAGACATGTTTGCTGTCTGAAGTTTGCTTCTTTAGTTTTTCACTGGAGCCACAAGCCTAATGTCGTTAACAAGTAGTTAGACCTTATGGGGCAATTTAGCATTGTGCGTTTTTCACACTTAAATCACACTTACATATGATATTCCTTATGGAGTAAGAAGATACATTCAGTAGAGTTGCTGATGTGGCTTCTGACACTGTTGTGGACAAGAGTATGATAAACATTCCAGATTCAAGATGACTGTTACTACTGTTTT
Source organism: Salminus brasiliensis (assembly GCF_030463535.1). NCBI lineage: Eukaryota > Metazoa > Chordata > Actinopteri > Characiformes > Bryconidae > Salminus > Salminus brasiliensis. The sequence continues at coordinate 14,044,892 of NC_132879.1, forward strand.
AAACAGTGCTCTTCTAGAGCAGTATTCATATAGTGCCTTTGGTCAAACCATCACTGTAATAATCTCTCTCAAAAAAAATCACTGGATTCCACAATATCCAGTGTCTTTTATTAGGGTCAAAACTCTCACAATAAGTGTTTCAAGCTTAAATATATTATTTAGCTACAATTGAATTGGCTCATAAGAAATGCTATTGCAAGTGAAGAAGTTGCGTTTTTCACTTTAAGGGTTACAGGCAAAAGCATTTTGGCAAGGTTTGTTTGGAGAAAGAAAGGTGCAGAACTTCATGAAAAGAAATCCTCTCCAACTGTTAAGCATGTAAGTGGATCGATCATCTTTTGTGTTGAGTTGCAGCCAGTGGCACAGGGAAAATTTCGTTGGTAGAGGAAAGAATGGATTCAATACCAGTAAATTCTGCAAGTAAACATCACATTGTAGCAAAAAAAAAAAAGCTGAAAATGAAAAAATGGCTTCTTCATTAAGATAGCGATCCTAAACTAGTCTTAAAAAATGGACACACAATGGACTACCTTAAGAGACACAAGCTGAAGGCTTTGACATGGCTCTCACAGTCCCACAGTCTTTAACTTCATGCCTTAAGCTATAAACAGTAGCAGGTTTTTAATGTTTTAATGACATTCACCCCCCAAAAATCATAATTTACTGTTGAAAGATCTTGTAAATGTTGTTAGATGTTTAGTGAGGTTGGAAAATGTGTTTATAGTAAATACAACAGACAATTAAAACTGAAAGTTTTCAAATGATCATTTCCACTTGGTGTGGACCTGGTTTCAGAAATTGACTCTTAAAGGAAAACACATTGACCCCCAACTGAAAGCGTTTCATTGAACAGCGGTCTTGGGCCTGTAAATTCACATTGTGACATTTAACTGATAATTAGCTTGTCATACAGCTCGTTCCCTGAAATGACTCCTTCTGTAACCGCTAGCGCACAGGTGTAATTGTCCATTGCCTGGAGGGCTGTGAGCGGTGTGGAAGGTGGGAGTTAGCTTTGGCGCCATACGTCGTGCAAGCGCTGATGAGAGCACGATAAGGGCTGGAGCCGGATCCAGACAGCCGAGAGGCAGCTAGTCCAGCTGTGTCGGCAGCATTAGCGCTGGCCCGGTGTGTGTGCTTTAATTTTGATGTGTGAGCTTGAGCTCAAGTGGTCATGACACTGGTTCAGACTTAAGTGCAGCCAATCGTGTTTCTCTGGGCATGCTTAGCCAAGCAGTACTGCACAACTGCATTGTCACTGGTGTTTGGACTGGCTTCCAGGGTGTTGTTCTGTCGGTTTTTATTTGTCTGCAGTGATAAGTATAGGGGCCAAGCACAGCACAGGACGGAGCAAAAATGTTCCTGTGGTGCAATCCAGCCCTAAAAGTGGAGCTATCTGCTCTTTTAATGCTCTGTCTCCTGGGGCTCCAATTGTGTGTAATGGTCTGCTTACATTTCAGTGTAGCCTGACGGACAGAAATTGGCTGTTTTAGAGCATCAGGCAGTGTGATTGTTGAAAGGGGAATTCCACCAACTTTTCAAAGTTTCTGCATAGTCAAATGATGAAGTTGTAAACAAAGTCGTTCAGAGTGTCTGTTCTGTTCTCAGAGTAGTATAGTGGTAGCTGATAGAAAGCAGAAAGCAGAGTTTAATGCTTTTAAAAACTATAACACAGAAAGCAGTTATAGAAGATAAGCGGTTACATACAGTATATGCAGCCTGAACGACGGAGGTACTGAGGCAGGTTCATAAAATGAATCTCGGATCTTTCATGTTGATAAAGGAGGATTGTTGAAGAGTACAGCTCTTCCCTCATTTAAATGCTGACAACACCATCACACAAAACATATTTCACACGAATGAACCCAGTGGTAAATGATTTGGTAATGGTAATGATTTTGATGGTGATTATCCAACACCCTGACCTCACTAATGCTCTTGTCACTGAATGTAATCAAATCCTCACAGCCATACTCCAAAATCTAGTAGAGTGCAGGAGAAACCATTTTTCACACCCTTGATTTTGGAAGAAAAAATTAATGAACAGACGTCCGAAAACCTTTGTCAATATAGTTTATCTTTAATTTCTCCTATAACCCTAACTTTAACCTCAACCTGAAACCCAAATCCAACCCTTACCCTGGTCATAATCATAAACTCCCCTCTCACTGGCCCTAATCCTAACACTGTTCAGAGTCAAGTGAGTTTAATTTTTTTTTTTTTTTTTGGCTTTTCTAACAATAATTGTAATTACAATTGATAATATATGTTTACCAAATATTGTTTCCTGTTGTTTATTTATTTCTATATTCGACCAAACAGTATATCTGCTTCTTTTATTAGAATGTGCTAACCTCTAAACCTCTAAATATGAGTTGTAATGGCTTTTTCAAAGCCACATATGAAAACACAGTAATGTAGAAGAGGAAGTGCTGTGCAGACTTGGACTTATTGACATTTTATGAATCTGGACCTTTGTGAAGATATTGGTCGTAATACTTTTGTAAATGCATTCATGCTGGAAAAGTATATGCAAGGTATTTTCTAGTCCCCAAAGGAAACAGCTGTTCGTTTTATTTACCACTATTTTACCCTCATCAGTATTACATGCACAAGTCAGAAGACAGGAAAAGTTCATAGCGCATGGTTCTTATCACCAATACTAAGATTCTCTACAATGAACCATTTTTCATTAAACCCATAAAACATCTCAATGACTGAATTCTGCATTATTATTTTTTTTGCATTTAATCACAATTTCCCTTAAAGAACCCCTGAAGAACGTCTGAATGCCTTTTTGTACATTACAAATTGAAAATATTGACATTTTGGCTCTGTAAAAATAAAGGATTTGCAGTAAGGTCAGGTAGGGTCGGGTTTAATATCTGGGTTGAACATCATGACTGCAAATTGGTTGATTAAGGCTCTTAAAAAGAATGTTGTTTTCAAGAGACATTGTTTTTGAGCTGTGTCGGTTTGGTAATGTTACTCTACATAGAAAACCTCAAAAAACAATCGCAGCTAACACACACACATTACACACTCTTCCCACACTCATCTAGCGTGGTATGGGCGTGTAAGTGAAGCTGATTGATTCTTAAATACTTTCATCAATCAAGGTTGTTTAAATCCCGTTTGTGGCTGCACACACTCTGACTGGATATTGAGAAAGATTGCGGTGTTTGAAAAGTACACAGTGCAGCCTTCAGGCTAAAAGAGCAAGAAATAAGCGCCCTGTCCCAGTCTGGATGTATCCCACGAAGTCTAATACTTCACAAAATAATTAGTCACTAGTTCCCTCGACTCATGTATGACGCGCTACCTCACCAGGTTGTTGAGTTGTGGAGCAAATGTCTCTGAACATATAGCACGTTTAAATAAACATAGATGGCCAAATGGTTTACACTGCACTCCATTACCCAGCGCATTCTCTAAACAGAGCAATCGCTTCGATATACTTAGCACCGTGCTCTCGTTTTCACATCTTTGAACTGCAATAGGACTTTGATTTTGTTTACCGTTTCAGTCGTCCTTCTGGTTTGTGCCTCTTTTGTTTCAGGCCCTCCCAAAACATGACATTTATAGCGAGAGGAAAAAGTCCTGAGGGGGAAAGAGGAGAAAAACAATCATCATAATCTCTTAAAAGGCATAGAATAAATTGCTCTCCTAGGACCTTCATACAGATGGTATCAGCATTACTATGAGATAATCAAAATCCCCAAAGCTAATTGTTTCACTGCTCTGAAAGTTTTGCAGAAGGGAAAATAACCTTTGTTAGGAGACGTTTGTTTGGAGAATCGAAGCCCTGGTTTGTATGTTTACTTGCTGTGGGCAGATTAACACATCGCTATGGAGTGCTTTCAAAGCATTAGCATCATATGAAGCTTTGGATGTTTATAAAATACACCTAAAACTAAAAAAAGGTGGTTCAAATGGTTGTTTGTGAGTTGTTGTAGAAGGAGCACTGTTGGTTGCAAAAAGAACTATGTGAAGGTAAAAACTGGTATATACTGGTAAAGAAACGTTCAATCAAGTGATGGTTCTTCAGACCTTTAGAAGGTTCTTCGCACTTACAAATGAATAAATAGGGTTATTTAGGTAAGCAAAAGTGGTTCTTCTATGGCATTACACAAAGAACCACTTGAAACACCTTTGGTTTTAAGAGGGTTCTAGCTTTTAGTTCTTTAGTCTCTCACTTTTGCTCTGACAGACTTTGAATTCAATTCAAGGCAGTGGCCAGAATTACCAGCATCCCATACTGGGGTGGGCATTTAGATATGTGTATATATATATATACATATGTACAGTGGGCAGTTACATTCAACATGAAAATTATCCACTTATCCACTTTTTGTAAATGGTAAATGGTAGGTAAATTACCTATAGTATTTCAGCCAAAGACCAGGGTACACTAAAAAGCAAAATGACACTACTGCAACCAGTCATCAAAATTAGCAAAATAAACCCATAGATATGATGTGAATTGGGTAGTTGTTCTTTACATTGTGTCAAAAATATGTCTGATGGGTTTATAAGCAGTTTATAAGGAGGGAATCTGCCCAGACTTCTTTTTAAATGAAGAAAGAAAGAAGAAAGAAAGAAAACAAAGCAGCCAATCAGAACAAACGTCATTTACATATACCAGCCAAGGCACAGTAAATAAAACGACCTGTTCAGGAAGTCAGGAAATTGTATTACGATTGGTTTTATGACCAAAACCATCCAAATGTTGTTAGCAGGAAAAAAATAAATGCAAAAGAAGACTGTAGAAAAAGTACAGTAGTACTAACAGTAGTGAACAGCAGGCTTTACTGTATTAGTGTGTCATCATAGTATTGTTGCTCCTAAGAGTGCTCTTTAAAAACGGTGACACTGTCCAATGCCACAGAAGCACCCTTGGTTCCCTAATGAATCAGGTTTAAAAGTGATTTGTAAGTGTGAAGAACCTTTTATAATTGAATAGGTTTAAAGAACCTTATAATACCTTATAATAATGTGAGGAAATGCACAGGCCTACAGTACGAAGAATAGGCTCTTTAAAATAATCTGCACTGCAGTTATATTATATGGTCATGTTTTGCTGGTGGCCAACATCTTACATTTTGTTTTACACTGATCAGCCAAAGCATTAATACCACTTGGCTTATATTAAGTAGGTCCCCTTTGTACTGCCACAACAGATCTGACCTATCTGGCATTAAGGCATTATCAGTAGGTCCGGGTAAATGCTGTGAGCTGTGGGGTGGATGGCAACAATGAGCCTTTGAGGTGATCATGACCCTGGTTGTAGGTGCTGATCACTGCATTCCAGAAATACCCCTGCCTGATGTTTTGGAGATGTTCTGTCCCAGTCGTCCTGCCCATTTGTCTTGCTTTTATCATATCACCTTCAAGAACTGACTGTTCACTTGCTGACTAGTATATCCCACCCCTTGACAGACTCCAATGTAGATGCCAGTGGTGCTAATGTTATGGCTGTTTAGTGTATGTTTAATTAATTTCATTCATTCATTTAATTGATTTATGAGTTTCACTTGTCATGTTTTTATGGGTTAATTATGGCTTAAATAAATCAGTCTGTGCTTTTAGGGCTGATGTATCTTAATTATATTGTGCCTCATTCTAAAAGCAGTCTGGGCTTAAACACTGCTTAATAAGCAAGGATATAATATATATATATATATATATATATATATATATATATATATATATATTTGTGACAAAGACAATGAGCAGGTTTTTCCACTTAAGGACTATATAGACAGAGGAAAGAGGCCTACATTTTAAAACAGTATTTTCATTCTGCAACAATCCATTTTTTGTCTGATCTTTATAGGAAATTGTGAAAGTAAAAGAAGATTTCTGTTTGTCCTGAAACCTCTGTAAAAGATGTTTACCCAGCCACCTCCTCCTATATATGTTTTTACGAGCTTCTTTGTTCTTTCCGCCCTGGGTCGTTGGTTAGTATCGCATGAAGTGTGATAATATTGGAAGTAATTATCTGACAGAACTAAATACAGAGTATTCTCCCTTCAGCTACTAATGAGTGTTCTGCTCCTGGAGCAGCTCTCCTACCTTAATAGAATTTCCTCCTAATTATGCCTTCTCTTTCTTCTCATTAAGTAACCTAAATGACACCAAATTAGCCACAGAGGAACAAGTTTGCTCTGATTTTTCACCCAGGAGTGCCCCTTAATTACGGCTTTTAACCGAAGGATTCCACAAAAAGAGATGAAAAGGCGGGTTCTTAATTGATTTACAGGCATTTACACCAACAAGTCAAGCTGTGAACACAGCGATTCATAAAGTTTAATGAAGCCATAAGCCGAGGCCTTCGCTAGGGCATTAAACCTGTCACGATTACAGAGCAGCCTTCCCCTCAAGGGCTGTAATAAGTGCACTGGAGCCCAGACTCAGTGGAGGCACTTAAGTATTGCTTTGGACCTGTGCCGTTGCATTCCCAGAGAGAATCAAATAATTACTGCAGTGTGTGTGTGTTATAAAGGAAAGGCTTCACTCTTCACTTGAAGTATGTTTTGTCACCGACACGTCCTAAATCCTGTTATCTGACGCAGCTGTCGGTGGACGTCCGGGATAAGCGTGGAGCTTGAGGATGTCTTCAATTTAAAATCATATTTGCAATAAACAATAATCTACTACAGTTTCATTTGTCAAAGAAGGTTCGCTCCACCCCTGCGCTACAACGGTGGCCGGCGTTCAGCAGGACTGACAAACGCAGCTCCCCGCTGTCCACCCTCTAGGAGTTGCGCTCTCAGTGGCCAAGACAGCACGGCCTAAAGACTGAAGCTCAAATGACAGCAGAGCAAAATTCATAGCTTTTAAAATGACCGTCTCAAGCAAATCAGAGTGGGCGCCATACACCTCAGGAAGGTAGCAATTTAGTGTCATTACTGTTAAATCCTGGTTAAAAGAACCAGATTCCAAAGGCCTAATTACAAGGTGTTAATAATAACAATATAATGACAGTAATTTTCAGGCAGGGCTAATCCCGCTCCAAGTGCCTTTCACAGTTTGCTATGAGAAGCACATGAAGGGAAGGGACTGCCTTTATCAATCACACTGCTCTCATCCAGTATATTACTCTCATTGCTGTTCAAAAGTTCAACTCGATCACATACTGACTTCTTGCATTTTCCTTTTATACCGTTGACCTTTAGCAAGCAGGTCTGTACAAGAGTGTACATGTTTGGAAAGATCTTCCAAAGTTCCTCCAAATACCTAAATTCCTCAGCCCATGAAGGGTTATATTGTCACTGTGCACAAAACAAAATCAAGTAATTTTTGACATCAGTTTATTCTGGCAGTTCTTCTTTACATTGTATCACAATTCTCCCAAATCTTTTTACATTGACTTTCATTAAAAGTTGTCTGAAAGCTTCCTCTCGATGTTATATCTACATTATAATCTGATGTGTTCTGTAAACCCGTGGCTCTTAGACCTAGTCTTGGAGTGCCACTGCCCAGCACGTTTTAGACCCCCCTCTCCCCCCCACCCAAACTCCTAACACATCGGCCTCCACTAATGAACTATTTAAGAAGCCCTTCCTGAGATGAAGTGGGGATGTCCCGATCCTGATCCACTTGAATGGAAATCCTGGGATTTCCTTACACTCGGAAATCCTGACACTGCTCACAATTATGCTTAGATTTTTTTTCAAGAATGGGGCTTTTCAAATAGTATAACTCATAATAATAATGCATATCATCACATAGCTGGGTAACATTTGGGCTTAAATGAACGATGTGATCATGTGAAAACTACTATTTGTCTCAAAACATATAACAATGTACATATAACAATTTACTTTGCTGTAAAGTTACTAGTCAATTTATTAGAAGTTACTGTCTGAAGCTTTACCTGTTTTGGTGGTTGGTGCAGTATATAGTGGTTAGCAGCATTGCCTTCCCCGTGGCACACTGGGGTTCCTTTTGCTGGTCGGTCAACCACACCAAGCTACACCAGTAAGTGACCTACTACCTGTGTAGCATGATGTGTATGTAAGTCACTTAGAGCATCAGCCAAAGCCCATAGCTTGCATTTATTGTGTGTAACTGAATTCCTTATTATATTATAATTGCAAATCCTCACATCTTGGTTGTAGCCCTCTTTCTGCACGGTCATGGTTACACAACTGCTACCTTTTGTCCACACACACCTATATATATATATGTATATATATATATATATATATATATATATATATATATATATATATATATATATATATATATATATATTTAGTTTTATCCATCCTTTGAACCCTGTAGCTACCCTGTACCCGGTGTAAATACTATGACAATAGGAAATACATGTATATATATATATATGATATGTATATTATTTTGTCCTTTGTTTAAAAGATTTGTAAGTAGTACAGGTTTCTATACATAGGACCCTATATTTCTGTCTATTTTTAGTATATTTCTGTATATTTGGTATATTTTTGAATAGTATTTAGTTCTGTATATTAGTGCTATACTTACAAAGCATAGTTACCTAAGCCTCAGCACAATGCATGAATGCCCTGACATGTACATATGACTGAACAAATAACCCATAAACCTTTTTAATGTATTATTGTTGTCCAAAATCATGTGAACAGGTCGAATGAGTTGATCGGTGTGCTCTCAGCCTCCCACTCCCCCCCTGAGTAAATCTCTGGAAATGAAATTGACAGGTTGGTGTAGACGAGTGGTCCGTCATCGGTGCTCAAGCAGCCAATGAGACGCGTCCGTCTTCCAGGCTGCTCTCTCATTGGCCCAGACTTGGAGCGCTGCTAACATGTGGCTGAAGTTGATGTTAGAGTTGGAGTTGATGGTGAGGGTAAAAAGTGGAGGAACGGGGAGCTGCTCTTCGCTCTGGGAAGACTGAGCCCTGCTATAGGGGTGTTAGGAGAGCAGTGCGTTTCATGCGTTATTCAGAGCGGAGTGCGCTGAGGAAGCTGCCCAGGGATGGCCACGGAGCTCCGGAGAGAAGAGCGAGAGGAGCGGAGTCCTCCAGCGTCTCCGCAGCGGCTCGTGTCGAGCCTGCCCTTCAGCGTGGAAGCCCTCATGCGGGACCGAGGAGCGCCGGGGGGAGGGAGGCTCCAGCGCACCAGCCCGTTCACCACCAGACCTTCTGTGGTTCTCCACCAAGAGCCGGGCGAGGCAGAGGGCTTTCGCAGACCCCCTGGACCCTCGTCGCCAGTGAAGTCGGAGGCTTCGGATCAAGATGATGCTTCCTGGGTGAAGTCCTCGTCTGCGTCGCCTCCACCACGTACGTAGCTTTAACCAGGGAGGAATTCCCCGAATACAAGAGCTTATGTCAGCTTAAACATACAGCAGCGTCGAGATAAAGCCTGGCTAGGAAGATCTACAGTAATATTAAAGCCAATTGACAATTGCAGATTATTATGAGAGAGAACTGCAGTAATATTAAAGCTTTATGATGGAGAGCCACCATAATATTAAAGCCTTATCAGATGGAACTACAGTAATAATAAAGCCTTATTAGAGAAAACTACCATACCTTTAAATCCTTAATGTACAGTTATATTAAAGATTTATGAGAACTACATTCAAATAAAAGCCTTATTAAATTATATTGCAGAAATAATTACAGAATGTCTATAAACAGTTTTACTATTTATTATGATCAATTAACCATAGACTACTTTAGACTTTAGCTGGAATATCATACAGAGGTAAAACACCCAAAATTAAGTCTAAAAGATACTGATCAAATTAAATAAAAGGATATTTTCCAAACATTTCCCAGTGATCCCATGATCATACCTGTACCTCCTGATCTTCAGTGCTGGTGATGCACATTCTGCACTCGCTGCTTCTGCACATATGTGAGCATGGGCGGTTCTGTTTATTGTCAGAAACGTATTGCTGAACAGTGCTGAATAGAGATGATAACTAGACCTTGTTTTCTGACTGTGTTGCTGGCTACCATATGCTAAAAATATCTTGCAAACATAGAAGAGCTTGTTGTTACTAACGTGGTTTATGTTCTAATTTTAAAATGAGCTCCTAAATAGTTTGAGAAAATAAACAAAATAAACTTTAATAGCTAAAACCAAGCAGCTCGGCATCAGGAACACTGCATTTCCTGGATATTATGTCATTATGTTGCTGAAACTGAAAGGCAGTGACACAGTCTCTCAATATCACAGTATACTTTTATACAGTAAAACACCCAGCTTTTATAATAGATTATTGCAGTAATATGAATAAAAGACTATAGAATAGTAGTATAACACATCATTTGAAATATATTATAGTTTAGTGGTGTATTTTATATGGTAAATAATTAAATAGCATGTTTCTTATCATTAATTCCTCTGTTTTTGGAACTGTGGTGTAAATGTGGAGCAATTAAGCGTCTGTACATTATAATATATAATAATAATTCTAAAATTGTAATGAACTGAAAGTTGGTTACGTGCTGAAATTGGTTACTGAGTAAAGCAGGGGTATTTATGATCAAGTCTGCATTTAAGCACATGCTTTGAACACATTTAGATTTAATTGCGTTTGTGCATTTTCTGAGATCAGGAATGAGGCATTCTGTGGTTTCTCCCATGTTGCAGGTCAGTTGAGTCCAGCCACGTGTTCTCTCAGAAAGCACAAGACGAATCGCAAGCCACGAACTCCCTTCACCACCAGTCAGCTTCTGGCCTTGGAACGAAAGTTCCGGCAGAAGCAGTACCTTTCTATCGCTGAGCGGGCCGAGTTTTCCAGCTCTCTCTGTCTGACCGAGACGCAGGTGAAGATATGGTTCCAGAACCGACGAGCCAAAGCCAAGCGTCTGCAGGAGGCCGAAATGGAGAAACTCAAAATGGCCGGAAAGCCTGTGCTGCACTCAGGCCTCTCTTTACCATTCCCTCTCAGTGCACAACCACAAGCGGCAGCAGCACTCCTCTACGGACACTCGGGACAGTTCCCCTTCCACAGATACATGCTCCCCATGCCTCCGCTTGGGATGTACTCCACGCCTGCCACCTATAATATGTATCATCTGTCCTGAGAGGCAGTCGCGAGGATTTCTGCTCAAACCGAGACTGGTGGACTGGTTCTGAATCAGTGGTGCCTAAACATTTTTGCCGGATTGGCTGAAATGTAACACAAGTGGCAAGTCAAGTCCACGTGTAATGTATTTCCATCGATACCAGCTGAAAACAACTGTGACAATGCAAATGTAATGTGGTGCCTCAAACGAAAGGTCTTAATAGGCCGCGGTTTGAGGAGACCTTTCCCGAATGCACCTTATCCTGAAGACTATGCAAGTTCAGATGCTGGATATACTGAACTACAGTACTTGGTTGAGGCTTGAACTGGGAAGGTTGAAGGTTGATAAACAGTGATAGATAGGTCTGGTGTCACTTAGTGCTTCTCAGAACGTTTGTAATAACTGATGTGTATTTACAGTGGCACGAATGAGCGACTCTTAATATCCAGCATACAAAGCATGTTATGAGAATTGTTAAGCAGAGATCAGTATTTTACATTTCATTGACTATTGAATTTAATGCCTTCACCAAGTGCTTTTCTGTATTTTGATCTTTTTACAAACCACGAGAAAGCCAACATGACCTTACAAAGCCCAATTATAGCCTTGTTTTGTGTAGTGGACACATAAATATATTTATATAAGAAAGAAATGTACTGTAATATATGTTTGTGCATCGAATTGGTGAATGTATATGTGATTTTCATTAAATTTGACTTTCAGAGGAAACCGTCAATGAAGTCAATTTGAATCAGGAGTCCCACATCACAAGCTAATGTTGACTTTTACCAAGGAGGAACAAAGAGAAAAAAAAGCAATACGGGCCAGTTTTACGTGAAACTGCAGATGCGGTTATAACATATTTGAGGGGGTTTGATGACCCCAGATTTGAAAAGGTGAGATAAGCTCAGCCTCGTCAGCTTCGAGGTCGCTAATGCTTTTTAAATTGAGCTGCTGAAAAGAGGCTTTTAAGCATTCATGCTCATAATCTTTTGAAATGTTGAGGTTGATCTGTATGGCTCTCCTTTTCATCCTGGTGGTCTGAGGAAAAGTTAATTAAACGGTGTCATTACATGACGCACTAAAACATCGGGTCAGTCTTAAAGCTATTCAAGCTATTTAAACTCCCTCTGTGTCGCACCACAGGAATGTGACTGCCTATTAAGTTTCCAATACTGACCTAATCCATCTTTGTCCTGCGCCCGGGTTGCTGTTAAATGTGGTAGAATCTGCTGTTGGTGTAATTTATAGCTTTGTAGTCAAATGAGCGAGAGGCGTACGCCGGCTCCTACACAGGCACCTACAAAAGTTTGTGGGTATTTACATATTCTTTAAAAGTGTTCTGCTGGTTTCTGGTCAAGACAGGTGTGAAGTCTGGCACTTCTGGCATTTATCTCACAGTTTCCCCCACCCACTTCCTCATGTATGATGGTGATGTTCATTTTAGCTTGCAACAGTGCAAACAGTGAAGCTGATGTATGGATTAAAGGTCTATAGATTTTTTTAATGTCTCTTCTCGTGCACCCACAGAGTGCAAATGCACACACACACAGCTTGTCTAGAGGTATCTTTGAATTTTAGTCTATTCAAACTAGCTGACGTTTTTCTTGGATAAATAGCAAAGCACTTTTGTAAGTCGCTCTAGATAAGAGCATCTGCTAAATGCCTTAAATGTAAATGTAGTCCCGTGCATAATGCCAGGTGTGGGCTAGAGGGGTTTAAAGCCCCCTTCTTTGAGCTGTTGTCATCCAACATCCTGACTTCACTATTCCTCAGAAGAAACAATGAATGAGCAGGTGTCCCAATACTTTTGCTGTTTAATCATTCAACCCTTTTAGTGTGTCAGTGGGTGTGTCCTGATTTGAATTGGTAGTTGAAGTGTTTGGCAGTGTATGGCTGCTCAGATAAAGACTGCAACCATATTGACCCACTAGTTTTTAGAGACTGCAGCCCAGGACCATGGCCATGATTGTTATTGGAATAGCATTAAAGGCAACTGAAAAATTCTGCTTACGCTGATGAAGAGTCTTTTTACATCATCTACAGTTTTAAGGGAGACTCCTTTAATGACCTCCAGACAATCACAGACATGTTCCAGGCTGCTGACAGTCAACTTTAACCAGTGTTTATTTCACTTAGCCTAGCCACACTACTGAATGATGCTAAAGAGAAATTTTGGACTTAAAAAAAAACAAGAAAAGAATAAGTGCTTTTGTTAGAATAGATTCGAGACCCCAGAGGGGTGCAGCAGCATACACAAGATACATAAAGTCATTAAGTTGTGTGTGTATATGTAGCACGTGAAGTCAGTTTTTGAAAGTAATGTGATAAAATCTGGAAAATGCATTAGAATCTGAGCCACTCTCACAAGAGACAAATAGTGATGGGTCAGAGCATCTCCAAAAGATCAGGCAGGTCTTATAGGGTGTTCTTGGTATGCAGTGGTAAATACCTACTAAAAGTTGATGAAGAAAAGACAACCGGTGAACCAGCGACAGGGTCATGAGCACCTAAGGCTTACTGCCTCGATCCATGGAGGCCCCATACAGAACTTGCTGCAGGATCTGCTCACGTCAACACGTCTTGGTGCCACAGGAGGTCTTGTGGAGTCCATGCCTCGAATGATCAGATCCGTTGTACCAAGACCTACTTAATATAAGGCAGGTGGTACTAATGTTATGGTAACTTTAAAAGAGAAGGAAAAATTCATTTTCACTGGATGTCAGTGTATGAAATTATGTTGGAGCATTTCTATTGGTCCATTCATTGGCACAATTGGAACACAATGTAAAGAACTAAAGACATAGCTCTAGAACACCAGCACTTCTTGCACAGTGGACTCTTAAGCATAGATAAACATGTCTTCTCTCTTTCCATGGCCTTCTCTCTCTTTAAAAGCTAGCGCTCACTAACGCTGCCATTTGACTCTGGGCCTTATCAGATCTCGAATGCCTAGCTCTATGTCAACCAAGCCCTGGCTTAATTGCGCTTGGCCTCCAATTTTAACTCAACCACTGTGAAATCATCTGTGTGAACAGCGCCGGGCGATAAAGAGCAAAAAACATTATATGACTGGGTTCACCTTCTCGTTCGCGCTTAACTGTGGCGTTTGCTGGCTCTGACTGACTGCCTCTCAGTCCCGTGGAACCATGTTACAATTAAGAGTGATTTCACAGTCCATTTCCTTCCCTTTGTTTTGAAAACAAGCTCCAGCATTAGTTTGATAACAGACTGTTTTTGAGGTGCAAAATTGCCTTTCGGCTCCAGAGATTAGTTTCACTCCTTTGGGTTGAAACCCCGGGCTGTCTGCGCCAAGTTTCCTCGGCTGCTCAGTCTGCTTAGTGGCAAGGCTTTGATTGTAAATGCCTAAAACCTGGGAGGTCCACAAAGGTGGCACGATACTTCATGTTAATCCAGATATAGGCCTTTAATGCACACAAATTACAGATGGTTTTAGGCTTGCGAGCAGATTTATGGGTAAAGCAGTGTGACTTTGTTCTGTTCTCATCAGCCGAGGCAAAGTGTGTTTCCAAGCATTAAGAGAATAAAAAGCAGCTATTAGTGAATAAGTGCGCTTCCAGTCAGCCCTAAATACTGCGAGTTTCCCCAGTGTCAGAGATGCGGTGAAAGCTTGTTGTATCAACAGAGGCCACTAGATGTAGCTGTTGCTCGATGTTTCTCTTTCTCCTTTCATTTGGTGAATGAAGGTGAAGGTGAATTAAAGGTGAATCTGAAATTCTTTTGCTTTCTTACTGCAACATATATCCAAGTGTCAAGGAAGGTCTCTGGGCTATCTGTAAAACATGGTGGTGGATGTGAATAGAAAGTGAAAGTAAATTATAAGTTAATGTTATTTTGCCCCACCCACTGATGCAGATTGACAGAACCATCAAAAGACAAAAAATTGAGGAAACAGATTTTTGTGTCTTTTAAATGTTATGAAATGATGAATTCTGCTTTGTATAACTGAGTGCATGGGATTCAACACATTGTCATCAGCCAAGAATGGAAAGCTGAGGCTGCAGTGGGCACAGGCCCACCAAGACTGGAAAGTTAAAGACAGGCGAAACTTAGCCTGGTGATGTTACTGACCAAATGCGTAACACTGAGTAAGCTATGGCCCTGACATTGGCCTGCACAGCCAGGAATGGATCAGCCCCGCCATACTTGATGGCGATGGTCAATAGCCGATCAGTACCAAGAGCCCTTCCAGCTTCAAGTACGGCTCGGCTCGACACGCCATCTGCATTTGAAGATACGAAACTTCCCATGGGTGTCCAAACGGCAGAGTCACTCGCTGTCTTCAAATGCAGACTGAAGACCCACTTCTTCCAAGAGTACCTAGGCAAAGTGTAGTGTGGAGTATTTTGGTCTCCATATTGATTTGTGTTTAATCTTAGAGGTACCTTTGAGGTTAATCTTGAGTAAACAGTGAAGCACTTTTGTAAGTCGTTCTGGATAAGAGCGTCTGCTAAGTGCTGTAAATGCCTATGGTGTTCTGGTAAACTACAGTGAGTCAGATTTACTTGTTTTTAATAGTTTTTTGGAACAATACAACCCTGTTAAGTGAACCTCAACATCTTTCTTACTGGCTCCTGGGCACAATCTATTTGCATATGGTTTTACTTGTTTTATTGGCCCTCTTTGTGTTCTCTTCCCCCTGGACTGACTTGCTATCTGTGCTATCTTTCTAATACGCCTTGGTCAGCTGCCTAGACTTGTCAGTGCTGTTGGCTGCAAAGGCAAGTTATCATGTACCCTGCTGCTGCATGCAAAGTAAGCAAAACGCTTTACTTTTTCTTGCAATCAATATTTGTACAGAACATCAAAAGGGCAGAGCATTACTCATATGAAATCTCAAATATGACGTTTGCTTGTAAAGGAACCTTTTTCTGCTTTGGGTGTAAGTTTTAGGACTAGGGCAGAAAGCAAGAACATCCATTCATTCAGCTTCTCCGTTGCATCCTGATCAGGGTCATGGCCTACTCAGAATCATTGGTGCAAGGCCACCTGTCCAACGCAGGGGTGTCTACAAACATTTGAAGTTGCACAATGCTGGAAAGAAGTACTCCCAATAGAATATGGCTCTCTGGAGCAGAAAAAAACCACATGAACCTATTGGCACCATGCCTAATGCCAGGCTTAGACTTGGGCTAGAGGGGTATGAAGCTCCCCAGCACTGAGTTGTGGAGTAGCTCCATCTAATACTTTTGGGGTGAGCTGGGGGTGGTGATCATCCAACAGCCTGACCTCATTGACCTCACACTCTTGTTGCTCAATGCAATCAAATCCTCACAGCAATGCTCCAAATTCTAGTAGAAAGCCTAGGACTACACATGGGAGGCGCTCCTGTAGGTGATGGTTACTGCATGCAGCTTGCTGTAGATGGTGCTGTTGCCATTCTTCTGGCAGGCTGAGAGGGAGCTAAATTAAGCCAATTGTGAAGCTTGCATATCTGTAGGTCAAACTGTGGGTTTCGGTGGATTCCCCAGAGAAGCTATAGAGCTCTGTTAATAAGCTCATCATGAGCGTCATGTTCCTCTCTTAGGTATTTGCATGTTTGATGCTGTTGGCGCTGAGAGTGTTCTGAAGACATGCTGCAGCTGTCAGTGTAATGTGGTTACTGCCCTTGATAATTAATTTACCTGATGTTATTGGTGCTTCTTTGAGTTTCACATACTTATATCATCTCATCTACTGCCTGCAGGTGACTCAGGAGGAGAGCATCTGCTTTTTGGAATATGTGTAGGTGTAAAATGCAAATGTAGGCTCAAGTAGACAGTTGCCTTGATTGACCTTATTTAATATATTCTCTTAAAGGGCCCATATGACTGATTTCCCCTCGCTGTTTTTGGAGTAAGTTTGGTGTAATATGTAAACACTGTTAAAGTTTCACTGCATATTTTATCTATATTTATGGCATTTGGTTGGTGCTCCTATTTAAAGCGACTTACACTAGATAGACAAAAGTATTGGGACACCCGTTCATTCAGTGTTTCTTACGAAATCAAGGGTATTTAAAACAGTTTGTAACTGTCTCTACTAAATTTTGAAACATTGTTATGAGGATTTGATTGCATTCAGCAACATGAGTGTTAGTGGGGTGAATGGTCACCACCCTACCTCATCCCCAACACCCCAACTTATCCCAAAAGTATTGGATGGAGCACCATTTATCATTCCAGAGAACACAGTTCCACTGCTCCTCAGTTCAGTGCTGACCTCAAGCCCACGCCTAGCATTAGGCATGGTGCCATTCGGTTCATGTTTTTTTTGTTCCAGAGAGTCCTGTTCTATTGCCAATACGTCTCTACAGGGACTAGATAAGCTGTGTGTGTGCATTTGCACATCTGTGTCAGCAATGGGTGCAACTTAAATTCTGCCAAAATACTACATTTTTCTCACCCTGGTCAAAAAATACTCACCTCCATCAGTCACAGGCCCTTAGAATCATCCTAACTCATCCTAACTTAACACCCCAGCTTTTATATCAGTCTTAATGACACAGTAACACTTTGAGCTTGTTTAGTTATGAGGATTAATAAGATACTTTAATTATGAGTTACTGATGTTTTGATCCATAAACGCGCCTATTTAAAGGGCTACCTATTTAGAATGGTAAAGTAAAAAGGATGGACAGTATTAGCTGAGGCTTCAGCCTCCACTTTTTTAAGTCTGTTTTTTTTTTTTTGTTTGTTTTCTTTTTGTTTTTATTTCCTTTCCTATTAATTTAAGTCATTATGCCATAAATAAACATAACTAACTCACGTGAGAAGGACCATGCCCTAAACTCCTCCTCATTCCACAAGCATTATATATACCCTCCACCTCTCACTGGACTTTCATGATGAGCAACTTCACACCCACATCCACCCCATCTACTGCCTTCTTCTCCAAGGCACAACACAGCTACGGTCAGGCTTGGCTTCACACTCCTACCATGAAGCCGCCCCCAGCCGAAAAAGTCCTCTGAGTTTGGCCCCTGATTCAGCCTTCTAGGGCATTGTCCATACTAGAAAATGACATTTACATTTACATTTAAGGCATTAGCAGACGCTCTTATCCAAAGCGACTTAAAGTGCATTGCTATTTACCCAAGAAAAACCTCAGCTAGTTAGAATAGAGTAATAGTTCAAAGATACCTTTAAGCTTTAGACTCTACTAAGCGCAAGTAAATAAGGTGACCATAGTACTCTGCTATTCGTCCAAGCATTCTCTGAAGAGGTGGGTCTTCAGTCTGCGTTTAAAGACAGTGCCATTGCCATCAAGTATGGAGGGGCTGGTCCGCTCGTGGCTTTGTAGGCCAGCATCAGGGTTTTGAATCTGATGCGGGCAGCAGCTACAGTAAGCCAGTGAAGAGAATGCAGCAGTGGAGTGACATGACTGAATTTAGGGACATTGAAGACGACCTGTGCCGCTGCTCAATCAACTAATGAGCACCAAGCTTCTATGTTAACCTTAAGACAAGAGTATTAGCAGAATATAGTTAAAAGTATATTTAAAAACCAGCCTACCTTACAAGCTTAAGATGACCCAAGTAAAAAGCAAGCACACACTGTTATTGTTACTGTAATTGTACTGTTATTTATTTAAATTTAGCAGTTTTGTTCTGGGGAAACTAAAATAAACCACTACTGCTAATAATAAAACTGTTATAAGCAGTTAATTAGTCTGAATGGGATTTCTAAACTGTAAATTGTGTAAAAACTGTACACAGTGAGTCACCACTTTTTACAACTTTTAATGTGTCTGTTTAAGTCCCGCCTTCTCATCGCCACTATTGGTCTACATGTACCTGCATTTACACCAACCATTGGCCAAACTGCTTAAGTCCCGCCTTCTCACCGACACTATTGGTCTACATGTACCTGCATCAACCATTGGCCAAACCACTTAAGTCCCGCCTTCTCACCTTCACTATTGGTCTACATCTACCTGCATATACATCAACCATTGGCCAAACTGCTTAAGTCCCGCCTTCTCACCACCGCTATCGATTTTCATGTACCTGCATCTACATCAACCATTGGCTAAACTGCTTAATGCCCGCCTTCTCACCATCACTATTTGCCTACATCTACCTGCATTTACATCAACCATTGGTCAAACTGCTTAAGTCCTGCCCTCTTACCACCACTATTGATTTACATGTACCTGCGTCTACAAGGTCAAACTGCTCCCCACCACAGCCAATTGACCACAGCAAAGGTATATAAAAACACATCAGTTTGACTTCACTTGACCTTTTTATTTTATTGATGTATTATTTGTTTGTTTTTTTGTTTGTTTTACATTGGCATGAAAATAATTAAAAAATGTTTTTTACTTATTTTACTTGTACTTGGTTTTATTATAAGACATACATTGAAATGAAAGTAGATGATTTAGCAATATAGGCTATTAAGTATATTTATTAGTTTTGGTAAAAGAGTTTAAATGTCTTAATGTATTAGTTTTAATTTACATTAACAACGTCCCAACCAATACAAACTCCTGTGTTCTGTATATACGCCTTTACCACTGCAAGTGTACTGCAAATGTATTAATCCCAAGACATATTATAGTAGCTATTATAAATGATATAATAACTAATTCGTAAGTTATGAGAAATGTGGGAAATTGAAGTGTAGGCCCAAAAACAGGCTCTTAAACTTTCACCGGGGTCATTACACAGTCATAATGTAAGCATTACTTTAAACAGCTATGTTCGCAAGACAGCGTCGTTTACTTGATGTATTTACATGTGCACTGCAAATACGTACGGCCCACAGTGTCGTACAGCATCGTACTTTGCAGTCTGTTTAAATCATTTCAGTGGGCTTGTTTTACAAGTCATTTAAACCGTCAGTTTGGATTTCCTACCAGTGCCATGGAGATAGTCCACCGAGCACCAGAGCATGGCAAGCTGTCCCTGCAGTGTGTTTGGTGTGTTTTAACTCAGAGGCTAAGTGAGGGGAGGACGAGGCCCAATAAGCCTCAGTAATTGTTCAGAGCAGTGCACAACTGACTGACAAAGAGCACAATGGCTCTGATGGGTTGGAGAAGAAGCTGAGCGACACCACTGTGGCATTCTTCGCACACCTGCCAACATCACCAGCGGCTCAGTCATCTCCGGGCTCAGCCAAGCATGCCGCTAAACCTTTGCAAGAGATAGAGAAAGCCCCACACAAACACACACACACAAGCACACGCAATTTTTTTCCTGTCTTTGCTAAGCTTTAGAGAAAATGTGTTTACCCGAAATGTAAAAGTGCTGATTGAATTTTGTGCAGCTTTCGATGAGAATTTGTCACACTTGGTAAAAGGCAAGCTTGTATATGGTGACTCATGTTGATATTATCTTCCTCTACTCTTTTCACTGGCCTGAAAAAACATTGCACGGCTCTGCTGGATGAAAAGGCTTAATGCTGTATTTGAGTTACTACAAATGAGACTTAAGGCCATACTTGGCCTTTAAGAACGGATATAAGCTATATCCATTAAATCTTGATTCCCAGTAACTGTGCACTTTCTCTAGGCTTGGATTTACGGCTGTTCTTTTACGACATGCAAAGGTTCTTCAAACTCGAAAACCGCTTAAAACACTTGTGAAATTCATTAGCTCATGTGTCTGTGACATCACACAATACATCGGTATACCCTGATTAGCCATAAAATTAACATCATCTCCTTATTTTTAACCTCACTATCAATTTCATTAGCTCCACTTACCATATAGGAGCTCTGTGTAGTTCTATAATTTTAGACTGTGGTGCATCTGTTTCTCTGCATATTTTGTTAGCCACCTTTTACCCTATTGCTCAACAGCCAGAAACCCACAGGACCACCACAGAGCAGATATTATTTGGGTGGTGGGTCATTCTCAGCATGCAGTGACACTGACAGGATGATGGCAGGTGTGTTAGCATGTGCTGTGCTGGTCCGAATGGATCACACAAAGCAGTGTCCACTCAATGTCCTCTCTATTAAAAACTCCTACCTAGTTGATCCACCGTGTAGATGTAAAGTCAGAGACAGAGGCTCATCTGTTGCTGCACAGTTTGTGTCTAATCCTTCATCAGTGGTCACAGAACACTACACCCAAGACGCTGTTGGCTGGACATTTCTGGTTGCTGGACTATTCGCAGTCCAGCAGTGACACTGAGGTGTTTAAAAACTCCAGCAGCACTGCTGTGACTGATCCACTCGTACCAGCGCAACACACACTAACAGACCACACTCATGTCAGGGTCACTGCAGTGCTGAGAATGACCCACCACCCAAATAATATCTGCTCTGTGGTGGTCTTGTGGGTTTCTGACCACTAAGGAACAGGGTGAAAGGAGGCTAACAAACTCTGCAGAGAAACAGATGGACTACAGTCTGTAATTATAGAACTACACAGAGCTCCTATATGGTAAGCTAGCCATGCCCATTCTTCAGTTTAAGTCATAAGAAGTGTTTCAGCCTGGGTTGCTTTGGAATGAGGCACAATACAGTGCAGCCCATTAGAACAGAGCTCATTTACATATATCTTTCCTAAAAGCACAATGACAAAAGAGTCTGAGGGACAATAAATAGATTGTAAAAGTGAGTTATGAGTGTTCTGATTCATAAACACACGTTATAAGTTTTCCTTAATCAGAGTAAAAGATTGTATATTGCCCCTTTAAACCACGGAGTGTTTATTGTAGTATGTGAACATAGAAGATTTATTTTTTGATTTAATAAAGAACCATATTTGGAAAAGAGATATATTTGTAAAGAACCTTTTAAAGGTTTAAAGATGTCAGTGTAAAGTTCCTTTACAAATGTAAAGGTTCTTTACACTCACAGCTCCTTTACAAAAGTGGTTCTTCTATAGCATCACTCAGAGGTGCACATCTGCACCTATTTAGCCTACAGCAGTGTAGCCACACACATTTACGTAGTTAGGCTACATAAGATAGTTACTGCATTCTCAATGAATAACAATACAAGGCAGTCAATCGAAACAGAGGTCATTTGCATGCCTTAAAGGCACAGTAACTAAAAATGCTGTTTGATTATAAGGGCTTAAAAAGGCTGTAAATTGGTCACGTAAAAAAAAAAATAGATTAGTGGATCACTAATACAAAGAAATGTAAGATACAAGCCCTTTAGGAGTGTAAGGCGCTGTTAGAGTGAGATTCTCTTTTCAGAGTTTATTCATTGCTCTAATATAACATGCACCTTACTCGAGTGACCGGGTGTCAGTTTACACCTTGCTAAGCAGGCTCAGCTCATTTTGAGTCTGACCTAATCTCTTCAGGATATGCAGGATGTGAAGGGGTAAGGCTGGAGATGCCTGCTGTAGGACACAGCACACCGGCCCCTGTATGGAGCAAAAAACCCATACATTCTATATATGATGTTGAGCTTTTGTATTCTTCTAGTGCCAATGGAGGTCAAATTTGGTCCGGCAAGGTGCCAACAAAAGGCTGAGGTAGCAAAGATCGATTTTCCACTATGGAGGTTCAACTGTACCATGAGGGCGCAGGCACAAAAGGCTTGGAATGAGAGCAGAGGCAACAGTGCCTTCCAGAGCGTACTATACAACAGAAAGTCTTTTGTTCCTGAGGGTGTCATTATGGGAAATCCCTTTATCTTGTCTTCAAAGCCCCTGAGCAGGTGTGTGTTTTATGAAGCAGCTCCTGCTTTATTCACCCTCCCAAGAGCCGGAAAACGAGGTTGACAAGAAGCACTCCTCCCCGTAAGAGCTTTCCCACACAGGGTGTGTTTACATCTACATTAGCTGCTTGTGTTAGTTGTCAGTTTTCAGAATTGTTCACCACTATTTTTAGCATATATAGTGAACACCACAGCTAACCTAATCCCTGTCAGTGAGCTGGACTGACGGGTGCCTTGTCCTTCTGTCCTTCTGTTGACATGTGGTGATTAAGTAAGACAGATATGTATATTTTTATATATGGCTATATTACCTTGTTTTTGTTGCCATGCTGTTTACAGCTCTTCTTGGCATAAAATGCTATACTCGGCTGCTGTCAGCAGGTGTGACTGGTAGCTTTCGGCCTTCTCTTTTGACATGCATTATACAGCATAAATATAGTGGAACTTAGAGTGTTTTACATGTACATTAGTCTGTATTGATTGATGCACTGAATTATGCACCACCCCTTTTAGCATATAACAAATTTAATAGCTGGATCCTCTCAGCAGGCTTTCTCGTCTCTCTATCGACATAAACAGTGCAGTTATTAAGTACAAATAGGATTTTTATGCTGTTTCTCTCTCTTTTTTTTTTTTTGATGAACAGTAGCCTGTATTGAAAGGCATACTGAACTATTCGCCATACAGAGAATGCAGCAAATAAGCCTTGTCAGCAAGAGTGACCGGCAGGTGCCTTGTCCCTCTGTTGTTAGTATATGTACCTTCTTGTTCTTCTTATACGTACGTTCTTTTGTTGTACTTGCCATACTGTTTACAACCCTGTTGAAAAATTCAGCTGAAGATCAGGTTTTGCTTGTAGCTGGTTTCAAATTGCCTACGTCTGGTCAAGGTGGTCAAAAAGCTGGTCATCCAGACACAAACATACCGTGTTCGGCTGGCTGAGTTAGCTAACTGGTTTAATTCTTGACCAGCACAGACAATGTCTTTTTATTTGAGTTTGAAGGATTATCTGATCAGCATGATCAACTTGGTCGTCATGTTGGTCAAACTGTTTGACTAGTTTGGTGAAGCTGGATGATCAGCTTGGTCAGGCTTGGCAACTTTTCAATTTATATTGACAAAGTGCTGCTGCTTAACAGTACTAATATAAAATAAATAAGTTTAGTTAATACTTAAGTCTCGACCAATGTGTTCATCACTGTAGCCAAATTAGGTGCAAAACATTGTATATTCTACTTTTATATTATTATTAACCTGTCAGTTATTTAATATATAAATATTTAGCCTCAAACTGTTCTTCTGAGGAATCGAATACATGATTCCTCAGCTTCGTGGTATGTTTTCTGATATGTTTTGAAGGGCAGAAACATGTATTTGACATTTGTTGTTCATTTAAATCAATTCATAGTTTAGTTAAATAAGAAAAGTAAAGAAATTAAGAAAGTGAAGTTTTAACTGAGCAAAATTATGGACGATAGACGATCACTTATACATAAATACCTTTATTTGTATTATTATTTTATGTGTCAGGCCGTACAGGGTCAAACACACAAGTGCACATATACAATTTATAATATATTATTTGTATTGGTTGGTATCCAGAACTATGCACCTCTTGTCAGATCAACATTGTCACACAAACCTTTCATATTTGACTTTTTTTTTTACTTTTTTTCTTCTCCTGTAAAATTGCTATTTTGATCATACAAGGTTTCTGTGTACAGCAACAAAATGCAGAATTTAACAGGAAGTCAGTGTCAACATCTGGAAAATGCCTTGTTTCTCTGTTGACGCAAGTAGCCTTGATATTAAATAGTACAAATATAAATTATAGAGTGTTTTTTTCATGTTCATTAGCTTCACCACCCTTTTGCAACAGCTAATCCTCATCGGCGAGTGTGACTGGCAGGTTTCTCGTCTCTCTGTTGACGCAAATGGTGCGCTTATTAAATAGTACAAATATGATTTTTTAGTCATGAAAATAAATAGGCTGCTGCTTTTATATCCCTCAGGCTTAAGTGTGCTCAGAGTTTGAACCGAAAACAAGCGTAGTGAAAAGAGGCCTCCATCTCTGAACTCTTTGTAGATCACAGCTTGGACCCCCTCGGCTACGACTGTCTGAGAATGTTAGATCGCCATCCCTGCGCCTCTCCATCTTGGAATGTAGAGTCCAGTTATGCAGCCCTGATGCTGCAGAAGTGGACGCGGTTTCACTGAATGAATGAGTGGCCTTGCACTTCACTGACTTTAATCCCCGGGCTACAAATGTTCTCATATGTAGATCCTTTTATTTCTTCTTCATTTTTCTGTGTGAAAGGTCAGGAGGTGATGGCTTAGTAGGTTGTGACCATTGGTGACAATCATCCACTGGCAAGAAGGACAAATACAGTCACCAGCCTGCTAAAAATGAAACCACATCAAATGCCTTCACTCATGAACTACGCTTCAGCTTAGCTTCTCTCAGCCAACTAGGAGCAAGTCATCTATGCAAATGGGTCACAGTGTTGCCGAGCTGAAAGAAGAGGCGCTCTCTTCTATAGGCCTATTTCTAGGAAGACACAATGTATACAAAACATGGCCCCTTAGGATATGTTCTTTTCGGATGCTTTAAGGTCACACTAACAAAGCAGAGCTGGGTTGTGTCCTCTATGCTCGGCAATGCGATGGCACAGTGTGATAAATGCGATGTCTGTGGGAACTCTTTAGGAGCTTCTCTGGGTCACAGTGTTGACTCTCCTTGGCTGGAATGTGCGTCTCAAGGGCTTCGATGATGTTTCCCGAATGCTCAGCTGCATCCGATTGTAACGGCTGGATTGATCAGAGCCCACATATGTATTTTGCTCTTTTTTTATAGCAACTGTTGCACTTAAAAGTGCCAAAGAATGCGAAAATTAAATATTTTAAGTTGCTTTATTGATATAAAAATGTGTGCGACTTTGGTTTAGTGAAAAATGCTCAGTTGTCTACAACCCTGTTATTTTGCTTTAAAATGATCTAGATACAAGGTTTTTGTGTGACTGTGACAATATAGTAAATTGCCCATAGTTTCAGACATAGTCAAAATAGTGCACTATGTAGTGAACAGGGCAAGGTTGTAAAGGTCAGTTGTTACGTTACTTCACAGCTGGAACGTCATGAAAACAGAAATATTTGCTTTCTCTTGAGTGACCTCCTGGGAGTTCTCACTGTTGTGGCTCAAATGTGCCACGGCATGTCCTCTCTGTGGCAGTGGCTTTTTTTATCTTAACTGAGTCATCAATCTCTATTGGACTCGGCGGTGCACGACAGCCTCTTTCGCTCCTTCCTGAAAACAGCTCAGCTCTGAAGGCTGTGTGTTCATTGGCATGTCTTACACTGATGGGTAAATATAACAGCATGTCTAGTGGAAGAGAATGGGAATTCTGAGGTTGCAATTAATAAATACTTCATCTTGGAACCAATCCTCTTATCTCACATAGTCTGTTTTGCGCTGGATTATTAGGAATGTATTATTTCCAGTCCAGCTCAGATGCAGGCCTCTTTTTCCTGTGTTTGTTTTTAGTTCAGACTGTGAGCGGGCATTTTAACAGCTCTCGTTTGAAGGAAGTCACATAACTAGCTGCTGTAAGGCAGATGGACAGATGGTTGTCTTGTGGACAAAAAGAAGTTCTTTTTTCAGAGAATCCCAGGCGTGTTTAATTAGTCTAGAGAGCACAGGACCTTGAACATATTTCAAACCATGCAGTTTAACTACAGGCCTTATGTAATCTCTACCATCTCTATGTTGTATTTAATTATATATTAAATCTAATTCATGGCATCTGTATAATTGTGCATGAATAGACCAATAGAAATGCTCTATTTATATAATGAACTCTTATTTACATTAACTTGTATTCTACATTTTATTTAGGATTTTATCCCCAATTTGAATCACCAATTATCCAATCCATACATATTCACACTGAGGTGATGCAGGGAGAAAGCACCATCCATCCAGGCATATATTAGCACTCTCTCAGGGACCTGGCTGCCAATAGCTAGCAGCACGACTGGGATTTGAACCAGCGATCATATTGACAGCGCCTTCCACTGGACCACTAAGGGTTCCCAAACGTCTCAAACTGGAGATAAGTGACAAAAATATAGATATAAGACAGGAGCTTCACAAGGTTCTTTGAACAGTAATATGGAACAACTACTTACATTTACATTTACGGCATTTAGCTGACGCTCTTATCCAGAGCGACTTACAAGGTCAGTCATATTACAGAGGTGGGTCAGTGTAGTGTTAGGAGTCTTGCCCAAGGACTCTTATTGGTGTAGCGCAGCATAGTCACCCAGACCGGGAATCGAACCCTGGTCTCCCACATGGTGTAGTAGCTCAGTGGCAGGTAGTGGTGTTATCTGTTGCGCCACACCAACCACTTGTACTTTGGATTCCATAAAGAACCATGTTTGCAATAGAGATTTGTGAGTGTGAAGAATCATTACATCCGTAAAGAAGCTATGCATCAAGTGAAGTGTTTGTTTATCACAAACACATGGAACCAAAAGTAGTTGTTTATGACCTTTATTTAAAGAACACACACACGCACAAAAATACACACACACACACACACACACACACACACACACACATATATATATATAGACCCGGATATAGCTGTTCAATACACCTGATACATCAATACTATTACTAATATTACAATACTAATATTTTTTTTTGCGTGTTAGTTCCCATTTACATGTTTTTTCCCTTCTCCTGTAAAGTTGCCTTTTTATGTTTTGACAGCAGCAGTATATAAAACCTATAAAGCTTCTTCATAGATATAAATAAACAAACAATCACTGCTTTAAATGAACCAGAGCAAGTCTTATGCCATTATTTTTAAACTGAGCTGCTGGACATGAATGGGGTCTCATTTAACAGTATTGCAGTGAAACAGCTTTTTTGAAAGTCAGTAATCCCATTTATCAAAAGTTCACCCCAAGTATTTATCCAAAGTTCTTGGTCAGTAATGGAATTGCTGCCAATTGCTGTTTTCCCATTTTACACTGTAAAATGTGATTCATGCATGGGGAGGACCAAATGAGGTAACTATTCTTTGCTATTGCAGCAGAACTGTAGGGGCTGGCCTAGATATAAAGTGCTGGACATACTCTCTGTAGGATGCAAACCACTTCCCTGAACATGTGCAGCTGTGCCTGTGGCTTTGGCTGAGTTTTTTTTGACCCATCTCTTGCTCAAGGGGGGTCGGCTGGCTCCCAGAGACTAATCTGACATAAGCATTTTTCCAACAGTGCCAGATTTAGCCCATTGTTTGCTGCCTCCTTTGTAGTTATGAAATTTTTAGAGACTGTCTTCCACAGGAGCTATGATGTGACTAAATTCAGAGCCGGTGTTCATACACCAAAATGTTTGCACAGCTTGATTCTGTGGTGGAGCATTGTCGCTGAGCATTGCTAAGTGGTTGTGTCATCGGTCATTGCTAATCCCCTGTTCTTTCTTGCACTTAGGAGAACTAATTCGTTAATTGGATTTAAGATAGAGCTTTGACCACTCTGCTTTTAACATATCCATATTGTTTCGTCTTGTTTATCTAATGCTGAAACAAAGCTGCTGACTTTCAATACACACCACTGTCAACTTTCAACCATTCAGGTAGTTTTAGGAGCAGCCAGTGTTCATTAGATTGGGACACTCTATCCCAATAAAACATGAGACTAAGGTCACCATCCCCAATGTCAAGTGTTGGCTGGAGCCCCCAGTACTGGTCTGTAGAACTGCATTCTCTAGGATGATAAAGGTTGGTGATTCAAATAACAACAGTGCCTGATGTTACTAATGCTCTTAAGGGTGCATGCAATCAAAACATCACTCCAATGTTCCAACAGGAGGTCTAAGGCCTTCTCAGAAGAGTAAAATACTGGCAGCCTTTCAGATCCTTAAAAAACCCACATTTGGCTGAGGAGCTGGTGCTATGTAATGGCAGCAGTGTGACTGATTAGCAGTGATGCGCTCTGCACACTTACTGGTTTTGGAGGTGTGCAGATTGAGCAGGTTGGGCAGGTGAACACAGATGGTCTTCTCTGCAGATCTGATGATGTGCTGTGTTTTTGAATGTGTGTTTGGAGGAAGAGCTGATCCAGACTGTGACAGAGGATGGTGCCAGAGCCAGGTTGGACTTCTTCAGCTGGTGCAGGGCATCCATTTTTTTCTAGGCTTTCTAAATAATGGAGTTGAAGTTGGTGCCCTACTTTAGGTTTTTGGTGATTACAGTTTCTAGGACCTTGAAGGACTGCACAAACAAGGCTAACCTTACTAATAGAAAAGTTAAATGAGCAGATTTCTACAAACTTTTGGTTGTATAGCGAATACTAGATTTTTTAGGACAGGGAGGAAAACTAGGTCTCAGAACAGTACATGTAAGCCTATTCATGCCATATGGACTTTTTCTTTGAAGGGCATCTCTAATGTTCTGCATGTTCTCAGGGTAATTAATCTTCAGCTAGGTTGGTGGGACCTTTTCTTCTGTCCTTTTTGTTCGAGACTCCTTTTCCTTAGTGTTGACTTTGTGCTGGGGGTGATTTTCACAGTAGGAGATTGACACTCAGGTGTTCTCTTGAGGTATGCCTCATTTCTGAAAGCGGCTCCTTCATCACACTGAGAGCTAGATGCCCTTCTTCTGTCTCTGAATGTCATGAGCATGACGAGCAGGACTCACAATCACACTCGGCTGCATTTCGCACTCTTTGAAAAGCATCCAACTGGCACTTGAGGTAACAGTCATCTTTCAGGGTTAGGGAAATTAGCACAGAACACTAAAACATGAGACATTGGAGTGTGTCCTTATCTGTGTCCGACAACAATGTCTTGGTGTTTGTAGATCATTTAGACGGAGTATGTTTGAGTTTTTTTAAGGCCAAACAAATGGCGTTGAACTGGGTGGGCAGGGAGATTATTCACACTTGGGCCCACGGTACAGGGGGCTTTCTAAAGTTTTTATAGGGTCCCCGCATATAGATGCTGATACAACTGTTTCACTATGACTCATTGAAAAGTCCAGTTTCTTAATATCATACCCCACCTCTTCTTGTCCCTTAACGCTACTCACATAGCCGTGATGCCGGTTTACATCCCTCTTAATTCCTAACACATCATATGCATGGTATCCATTTTCGGACAGATCCTTCATGATAACAGCAAAGGTGTCAAAAGTATTCACATTCATTATTCAGGTAGAAGTGTAGCTACTATGGTTTAAAAAGACTTCGATCGAAGTTGAAGGATCGACTTAAGCTTTTTACTCAAGTAAAAGTGTAAAAGTACTGGTTTCAAAACTACTTAAAGTATAAAAGTAAAAGTAATGACTATAATGACTATATATCCAACATGACTATAATGTTATATTAAACTTTTAATGCTGAAAAATGTTGGGATGCCCTAGTAATATCAAGTATATTAAAGGAGCATCTTTGTGTACTACTGAGCATTAACGTGTGTTTCATGGAGCGGAAAATATGATGAGTAGTTGCCTATATGTATTTAATGGTGTCAGAATGATATGTGTTTATACTTCTCATCCAACCACAATCAAATTCACACTTTCTGGATGGTGCAATTTATCTGGATAGGGTTATTTTGTTGTCGTTTTTTTGAACAATGACAAGATGCAATGAAAACAACCGAAATGAAACAGGAGTAACGAGGCTATTTTTAAAATGTAAGGAGTAGAAAGTACAGATAATTGCGTGAAAATGTAAGGAGTCAAAGTAAAAAGTCAGCCGAAAAATAATTACTCCAGTAAAGTATAGATAAACAAAATGTCTACTTAAGTAAGTTAACAAAGTATTTGTACTTCATTACTTGACACCCCTGGATAACAGCACAAGTCAAAAGCAGTTAATACCTTAAACAGCGTAGGGCTCACCAACATGTTATTACAAACTTCTATTACAGAAGAACGGCCTCATCCGTATCTACAGAAATCCCTGTACTTGTGTGTGCAATGTTTCTGAATGTGTGCTTGGAGGAAGAGCTGATCCAGACCATGATAGAGGCTGGTGATGATTAACTCCATGATGACCATCAGCTCCTGAGGCAGGTTGAACTTCTTAGCTGGTGCAGGACATACATTCTGCTTGGCTTTCTAAATGATGCAGTAGATGTTAGTGTCCCACTTCAGGTTTTTGGTGATCGTAGTACAACGTTTGCCCCCTTTGATTTCTGTTTACCTCCCTCTTATTCATAACACATCTCATCCATGGTATCCCTTTTCGGACAAATCCTTCATGATAACAACACAGATCAAAAACGTACAGGGAGTTCTGAATGTGTGTCTGGAGGAATAATACCACTTAGTGTGTAATAAGACTTGCTGCATTAAGGGGTTAATCAATCCTTGGAACCACACTTCCAGCATTTCACCTCCAAGAGAGTGGATTAAACCTTAGATAAGAATCAGCATCAGCAGAGACATAGCACTAGTGATAACAAGCAACAAGATAACAGGGTCGCCACCATAAATAGGATATCATGGCTTCAACTTTACTTTTCAAATTATAGGACCATGGCAATGTGTATGTGTGAGGGTGGAAATACCTCTCAAACCATGCAACCACAATATATGTACTAATTTTACTTATTTACTCAATTAAAGGCCAATAAATGGCATTAATAGCCTATGTGACCAAATCATCTCCTTTCAGTTCAGTGTACAATTTAGGCCTAAACACCCCAGCCATGACAGCCAGTTTCCTCTTTTTTGAAAAAAAAAATATGGTCACCCTAGTATTTGGACCAAATCATTTTAAGACGATGATCAACCAGGTGTGTCCAAACTTTTGACTGCTATGATAAACACTATGTAGCACCACTACATCATTATCTCCAATATGGATAAGGGAGATGTAACCACTTTTACTTTGTTAATATAGGTGTGGAGTTTGGATAGTTTCTATTGGTCCAGTCATCATAAAATAGCACACCATGTAAAACATAGAACATATATAGAGATGAACAGTTAAGTGTCCCTTCGACTCTGTTTATTACCAATATCAACATGCAGGTCGATATCTTATCATTGTCTGTTCAATAAGGTAACATTTAATTATTTGATAAATTTTTAAGTCAAGTAATTCAGTTTAACTGAAAAAATGGTGACAGCTTTAATTCAGTGTTAATCTCTCGTTCTCCTTTTCTCTCTCTGTCCTCTTTCTCTCTCTCCCCCTCCTCTTCGCGTTCCTCTGGTTTCTGGCCCTCTCCCTTGACGCTGGTTGCTTGTTATAATGATAGAGGGCATCTGTCTGCAAATGGCACTGATGTGATGAGATGAGTCAGATTGTACAGGCAGCACTTCAGAAACAGGCCCAAAGGGCAGCGCATTAGCATTTCATCCATTCAAACATGACACAGCTTCCCTTCGTGCCATCCTTCAGTGGGCAAAGAAGGCCTATTTCTGAAAGGCCAATCCATACACATGTAATTTACATTATGACCATTATTCATTGGCCAAGTTCTTCCTTTATCGCTCTATGTATGGAAAATGATTTGAAGGTCTTCAACAGGGTAAGTGGAACGTTTTTAACAAGGGCTTTTGTGGTCTGATTTAGGCCATTTAAATGCTAATATCAGAGGTCTGAACGGCCCACGTTCTCCCCTTAATCATGATGCTAAGTATGACTGACAAGGCCTGAATTAAAGTAATAAAAATAAGATTTGCGACGTTGCACTCACCATGAAGCTAACCCTTACCATCAGCTCTGTGTCTGATTCACCTGCTCAGCTTTAACCACCATCGCAGCTGTTTATACAAGAGTTGTATCAGCGGTCAAGTGATTTTTGGATCATCGCTCTAAATCAACTAAAGCATGTTTTCATTCGAAAGAGGAACTTGGCCATCCCTGTTGAGTCCCACCGAGGGGCCTCCTTGGCGGGGCGTGGGGCGCGAGACGCGGGGTGTTTGTTGTATTTGGGCCTGACATGTGAATGGCCTGTGAGGATCAGAGTGGATTAATGGGGAAGTTTGCCTTATGGCTGCTTAGATTCATCTTAGCGGGAGCTGTGTTATTGCGCCCTACATGGTGCATTCCCTCATTTCCATGCTGTAATAAAGTTGGGTAATGTCTGGCACAAGCGTGATGTGGGCTATATTTAACAGTATGGTAAGTACCTGGGATTTTATAGGTAAGTAATTTGTGTAGGTAGTAATAGTAGGTCAGTAATATAGTGGTAAATGGTAAATTTTATAAAAAAGTAAATACACTGTACACCAATCAGCCATAACATTATTACCACCTACATACAAAACTAACTTATACAGTATAGAAAAGTAACATATACAGTATAAAATAGCAGGAATGCACAAGAGTACAGTAGTAATTTATTTAAATACTACCAGGTACATATAGAAGTAACTTAGTAATAACTTAAATATAGTATAAAAACTAGCAGGAATGTACAGGGATATAATAGTAACTTATACAGTATAAAAACTAACAGGGACGTACAGCAGTACAGTAGTAATTTATGTAAACAATGCCAGGAACGTACAGGAATACAAAATTAACCTATAGAAATGTTACCAGGCATATACAAGGATACAATAGTAACTTACACAGTACAAAAACTACCAGGAATGTACAGGAATATTGTATATATTGAATATTGCAATATTGCATTGCAACACTAGCTAGTAGCTTCAGTGTGTATTGCATTTTTGCATTTTATTTTTATTTATGATGTTCACTTATGACTAAGGTTTTAAATATATATATTTTACATAACCTTTCTTTGCTTAAAAGCAAACAAGCAGTTTTATGTAAAATTATGCAAATGGCCTCTGTTCCGATTGACTTTGAAAGCCAACTTGGCTGAACCACTCCTTTAACAAGAATCGGCGCCACTAAACTGCTGTAAAGTGCTGTAAGCTGAATAGGTCGATGTACGTAAATATGACATCACAAAAACAATGCCCTCCATAATCTTTCCATATTTGGACTAAGGAGCGAATAGTATGTTTTTTAACTAATATATCAAATACTAAAACATTAAACTCTTTTCCCCCCTTTCTTAGCATGTGCTTTCTCACATTACAGTAGGGAAGAGGGAGGGCCATCCAAAGAGAGCGAGCCCAATTATTAAGTCATGGGCTCCCAGCCACACATGGCTATGGTATCGCTAAGTATCGAATTTAAAATACACTGTTTCATGACATCACAAAAATAACATCACAAAAACCAGTGTATTTTTGCAGCTTAGTTTTCACATATGTACCATGTGCACTTGCAAATTAATGGTGCAATGTTTACATATACATCAAACTCTTTGTTATTTAATAAAATATCATATTAGCCCTTTAAGTTACTTCATATTTTAATATACATTAAAACAGCATGTAATTGACATTATTTGTAATTGCTACATATTTACCTGTCAGCTTCCCCTAAAAAAAACAAAATGCTACCACAATAATAGGGGATACCCTAAACACAGACAGCCGTGCAGAGGGTGGGTGGATGAGCTTAGGAGAGCAGTGAGCTGATAGTTATTCTGGCAGGTTTAACAGCCCCATCGATCCTGCTGAGGCTTCGAAGGAGCCTGCTGTGGAAAAACAAAATCTCTGATCATCCCAGGCAGCGCTGAGCCACCCAGACACACGGCAGCCACCGCAAGCCCAGGACAGCAAACATGCATCAGTGTCAGTCAAGGCGCGCACAAGCTGACACATTTCCCCCTGTGCTCACTGCACCCCCTCTCTTGCTCCACTCACGATCCTGTCAGAGCAATTTCATATGACCTATTACAAATGCATTAGCTCTGGGAGCATTGCACTATCAATTGTGATATATTAATTTTTAAGTGACAGCAAATGGGTTGAATCTAAACACTTGATTGCACTTCCCTGGCTCCGGTGTCACAGTAAGTGTGTTTACATGCACACCAAAACCACCATCATTATCAGATTTCGGCACTTATTTGATTATTCAGGTGGTCATGTAGACAGCATACTCCAGTTTCTTAGATTGGATTAAGGCCGGAGTTCAAGAAATCCAATAAATAAACCTTGATTCTTAATCTGATTTCCTTTATCTTTTCTAGGTCTAAAAACCTAGATAAAGAAAAAAATGAATCAGGCAGTAGTTCTTTACATTGTCTCCTAAAATTTAATGATTTTTTAGACAAATTAATGGCTTCAGCTTAAAGCCATTTGTGTGACAGTGAAAATAAACGGCTTATCTAAGCTAACCTTTATTAGCTAACTGTATTTTACACAAATATGGCTCGGGTTACACAGCATTAAGCAGTTCTCGCGAGCATTGCCCTGCCCACTTCTACGTTATGTTATGCTGTTAGCAGCTCGTTGAGTGTAAATTATATTGACCTAAATTATCGTACAGTCAGTGGAGCATCATAATAATGTTAAAGCTGTTAGTTTAAGGTAAAAATGCAACATAATATTACTCTAAATCTGAAATATCTGAAAACACAGTGGGTGTTTTTTGTGCTATAATGAACCATATTAGTAAACATGTTCTTTGAAAATCAATTAGTTATCATGGTTCTATATAGATCCATTGCCTTTAATAAAGAACCCATTTTTTTATGTAACTGGAAGTTGTTGTTTTTTGTTGTTGTTGTTGTTGTTGTTTTTTACCCCTTTGGTTGCCTTTGGTTGGGCTGGCGGACTGGAAGTTCTATTACCAAAGAATAGCGCCACCGGTTTGTACAGAAGTCCCTGTAGTTAATAATACAGAATAATACATTTTAGTGCGTAATAAGCCTTTCTGTGTTATGGGGTTAAGGAGAATCCAAAAACGAATAGGGTAAAAAAAAAAAAGATGATGGCATGACAATTTCAGTGCTACAACTTTGAAATGGTGACAAATGAACACATTTGTTAAAAGTGGAGTAACATAACTCTATGCTAATAACATGCCACCCTCCAGGACTTTTCGGGACTTTTCAAGAACCAGAGAAACAGGCAGGGAAAAGAATGACAGATTCCTCCCACCCTGGGCACAATCTTTTTCAACTTCTCCCCTCCAGCAGGCACTACAGAACCCTGTATAAAAAAAGACCACCAGACACAGGAGCAGTTTCGATCCTCAGGCCATCGACCTCATACATAGCTGGCCTAGTCTGTTTATTGCTTGAACATATTGTGTATATTGTATATTGTCTGTAAGTGATATGTACGTTGTCTGTATATTGCATGTAATACTAGATACACCAGAACAGCCAGAACCAAACTCTTTGTGTGTATCAACATGCTTCTGAGTCTGAATCTGACTGATTTTGACAAGAAAACTGTGCAAGATGTTTGAAGTTATCATCACATAGAATGGAATCTGATAATTGAGTATCAATTTTCTCATTATCAGAGTGATCATCCCTATTTCAGTGCAGTGTTTGTTCCATATTGGCAGTGATGTTGGAAAGCCTTGCATCTCTGAAATATCAGATTCATAGTAGGAAGAGAAAATATGTTTTAAGGGGAATTCCACAGATGCTTTAGAAAATATCAGCATCATTTTGTGGTTGAGGTGTAAACAAAGTCATTCAGAATGACTGTATGTTCAGTTCAACCACTTGATTTACTTTAACAAAGGACTGATAAGGTTAATTAGGTGTCAAATGGGAACTGGAAATACTGAGCTTGCTCTTCTCAGGGAAGTTGGATGCGCTCACGCATAAAAATTTTGCAATGGCCATTTTGCAAAGTCCTGATCTCAGATATGTAGACTGTGTTCAGTGTCCGTGGCAGGAAACCAGCTAATTTGAACTCTGAACTCTACCAATTCTGCCAAGACGTGTGGTCAAATATCCAACCAGAATTCTGCAAGAAGTGTGTTCATGGCTACCAAAAGCATGTAGTCAAGGTTGACTTGCTAAAAGATGTTTTATCCAAATATTAGGTGTAGGTAGATTTCATAACCTGTATTTGGATCTTGTGTGGATTTCAGAATGCCTTAAAAAATGAGTAAGTGTTGTACACACCATCTGCCCCATTGCCAAGAAATCATTGAAAGCCCAATATAGGCATGACATTTATATGCATGATGAGTTTCTGTAAAACTGCTCACAACTGTATACTGTAAATATATCTGGGATTGTTAAAAACTGTTCTAATTGACTAGTTATGCAAGTCCCTCTCCATATCTCTGTCTGCCTCTCTCTCTTTTTCTCTTTCTCTGAAAATGAATAAAAACTCCCCAAAGCTAGTCAGTGACCTTGACGTCGAGTGGTCACAGATGAAAAAACAGCACTATCCTATTCACTTATTTGTCTGTGGTGACTAGAGAAGAGAAATGGGTTTTTAGATTCTCTTCATTATGGTAATTTGGCTGGTTATGTTTACTATGCTGAACAACCTGAATACGCGCAATGCTGTCATTATATCACACTGTTTTATAGGGTTATAATGGTTAATCTAATGTCGCTGCAAGAAAGGCAATGACGTGAGGTATTAAGGTGTCAACCTTCAAAGAGCAAAAATTGGATTTACACCCAGCTGGCGTTTTTGTAACTACTTTGACCGTGCTTCCCTGCCGAGCTTGTCATAAAATACTAATGGACTTCAGCAAGGTAATTACTCCGAGTGTTTCCATTGCTACCTGCGCCTGCAAGTGTGGCCTAGACACCAACCACAGCATTGGATTACCACGGTGACTCACTACACCGCAATACTAGTCCTTCACTCTGGATCTAGTCTTTAATGAGTCACTCAATATGCTACCCATTGTGCCTAACATGAGAGCTTTGAATTTGAGCCTTAGCTGTAATGACAACTTTGAAGGCCCTGCTGTGAACGCTAGCATTTATTGCAGAGTCACAAAGACTGGCTTCTCAAAAAAAAGACAACCAAAAAAAAAACCCTACCTGACTCTGGAGTTCCTCTGGTTCGGCTTGACCTTATTATCTGTATTTATGTCAGCTGTGCTCTGCATCACGCGGTGCTGTAGAAACTAATGAAACCGTAAGGGGTGCTGAGGCCCAATTCCCCTTGTCTGCTATTGTTTCCCGTTCAGGTCTCATCGCGCCGGGGACGAGAGCGTGTGTGACATGCAGCCAGCGCTAGTTTCTGGGCCTCTGTGTAGAGAAGAAACTGCGGTGCTGACAGGGGAAGCTCCAGCTGCACTTATGCGAGAATGAACAAAGCAGGAAGATCACGGGAGAAAAAATAAACTTTAACTGAACAAAAAAGTATTACTGCTTTGTCAGTGGGTGGTTTCTCTAAAAGCTAAAGTTGAAAAAAAATGCTAAAGCTAATTTTTTTCTTACATATTAGAAATAGTCAATTATGTTGTACACTTATAATTCAAGATGAATATAAGGGTGCTGTGTTCTTGCATTCTTGTGTCTTTGTTTTTTACATCCTAGGCAAATAAAAGTGACCACTGAAACTCTTCTATGATCACCAGCTTCAGCAGCCACTATCACAGTGGGTTGCGTGGCTGCATGTCGCTATCCTTCACATACCATTACTGGTTTAAAAAAATTCAAGGTGCAGAATGGAAAGTCAACAGCACCCTGATCCCTGATGTGTTAATATTTATTTAGCTAGTAAAGAGAAAAACAACGTACAATAAATACAAGAAATAATAAAATAAATAATAGTCTGCAGCTGAACATATGGATAAAGCAAAAAAAAAGCTTTCTAAAGGACAGTTTTATAGTTAGATAAGAAAAAGGTCTTTGGAGGAGTAAAGGTGAGACATTCAACCCCAAGAATACTTTACCAACTGTTAAGCATGGTGGTGGTTTCGACATGCAGTGGGCTGTTTTTCTGCCAGTGGAACTGGTACATTGCACAAAGCAGATAGAATAATGAGGAAGGAGCACTACCTCAAAATTCTCAAACCAAAATACAACTCACCCTATACAACTAGACCTAGTGCTATAAAAGGTAGGACTCTGGCTAATTAGGTCATCACTGGTGTGTTTAAAAACAAATCTTTCTAGTTAATGAATGTACAATGATGTAGGCTTGTTGGCTGGTTGGTGGTTGTCAACTTTAGTATGACGAACTCCTAATGCTTCTTAACCCAGCGTGGCCATGTGACAAGGTACAGATGGAATTAATAGGAGGTTAAATTAGAAGCCCCCCATAATTAGCTATTCCCACATAAGGGTTTTATACCCATTTTTTTATAAATATATTTACTATAAATGTATTGGGTTAAAATAAAAAAGGAAATATCCAAAGTGTTGTTTTTTGGGGGTTTTACTCCCCTTAGAAATGTTGGTTAGAATAACAGTTAGAAGAACACGGGTTTGGCTGTTATCTTCTCTGTGAACTTACAAAACTGTATGTATCTGTTCAGTTCAACCAGCAGTTCCACCACCTGATTTACTTTAACGAAGGGCTGATTAGGTTAACTAGGTGTCGAAAGGGAACTGGAAATACTGGGCTTTTTTTTTCTTTGAACCATACACTCAAATCAAGAACCATTAAGAACCTTTATTCTGGTCAGAGTGTGGCTGACCAGTGCTGATGCAACTGGTCATCTTGATCACAGCACATGGTAAGATGAAGCCACTCATACACCACAATGGATTCATGAGTTTTTTTTTTTTTACTTAAAGTCTTTCCACACAGCATAACGGTACATTTATATCGTGCAAACTACTCAAAGAGCATAGGTCATCACCTACAGCGGTGGTGATCATATATCATTTCTGCCGTTCTGAAGAGGGAAACTGTAAAATGAAGAAACATAATTAGGTGTGTGACTTGTAAACACATTCCTGCAGAGTTGCTGCTGCAGACGTTAGTTAACAGGAAAGGATTTTTCGAGTTTTTTAAACATTCACTAACAGTACTTGCTCCACTTGTACTTTATGGATGGACATAAAGTTAATGACGGGCTCTGGAGTTGATCACACTAAAGCCTAATGGAGGAAGTCAGTCTGCTTGACCCAATCGATTTCCATTATGTAAACACCTTGACATGCTGGACACGTCACTAACATAATGCTAAGACTCTTGACCTGTACACTGCAAAAACACTGTTGTTTCCACATATTACCAGATTTTGTTAACTTAA
This sequence comes from Salminus brasiliensis, assembly GCF_030463535.1. NCBI lineage: Eukaryota > Metazoa > Chordata > Actinopteri > Characiformes > Bryconidae > Salminus > Salminus brasiliensis. The sequence goes on from NC_132879.1 coordinate 14,084,565, forward strand.
TTAAGTATTATTCTATGGGAAGATAATTTAGTTTATTTATTAAAATCAAGCTTGAAATGAGAAAACTGTACTATGTTTTTGCAGTGTACATATAAAGCATATATAAAACATATTACCCTTTCCTTTAAACCAGGGGTGCCCAATCCTGTTCATGTTAATCTACCAGTTTAGCTGTAATCACCCTTAAACACCCATTAAATTTATCTTAGTATATAATTATACTTAGTATATAGGTTCTTTAGTATCTAGAACCATGCAAACTTACTTAAAGAACAATTTTCAATATTCTCTATGAAGTAAAACCTTTCTTCTTTAAAAGCACCAAAAAAGGGCTGAACATTGTCAAAGAGCCCCTCTGCAGTACCATCTAACCCCCAACACACACACTTTTTTTTAAGGTGTAATCTAACACACTTGACCCAGGTAATGAAGGTCCTTCAAGGGCAGCTAACAACATCTGACCCAAGTGTGTTGGATCTGAATCTCCAGGCTGGTAGATCCCCAGGACCCAAAGATTGGCCACCCCTGGTTTAAACAATGACGATATTCTCATCCACAAAGCACTTGCGTTCACCATTTCACCAAACAGCTACATTAGAAATATTGCACATTACTCACATCAACTAATGCAGCAACAAAACCATGTTGAGATCAAGGTGCCCCACACACTGAAGACTGCAGTCAACCTTGTCCTAGGTAAGACTGCAGCCTGCTGTACACAGGTACACAGGTCATAACAATAATGGATCCATTGCACATTCACCAGGACGCATACATCATCGTCGATTCCCACCTCTGCGTTCATATTTAACGGCCATCTGTTCCGTTTTGTCTTGGTATTCAGCTGTCAGTGTTTAGTAATAGAAAAGCAAGTTTTGAGAAGCTCAGGCACCAATGAACAGGACACATATTCATTATGACAATCACGGAACGGCCATCTCATAATTGACCATCTGCCCCCTTGTTTTGGAACCGCCTCGGTCATAATGCAACACCACATGAATAAAGTAAGGCCTGTGGGATGTGTAACAGAAGTAAAACAGATGAAGTTGATTTTGTCCTTCTACAATTTACCAGAGCCTGATTACACAGCATTTCACTGGAGGCTATCATTTCGGTTATTCAGTGCTAAATAAATTAACTATACCTTTTTCCCATTTTGTTCCATAAATTAACTACACGCTTTTCTTTTTTTCATTTTATCGTAGTGTCTGGCTTGTAGGTCTAAGACCTTGGGTTAAAAAAAACTGGAAATGAGTTGCAGGAAGAGTAGCTCTACAGACAACATGTCCCATTGTATTGCATTTTTGCCCAGCAGAAGTCACTAGTTTCGATTCCGCTTCACACATATATAGACTGTTTATTTTGCAGATGTTTCTGTCACGTTTAAAGCTCCCTGTCATACAAAATAAAAACAACATTCTCTTTATTTCATTCTTATGGTTAAGGTCCATATGTGAAACACATTTACCGGGAAAACGAGAAATGCGGCAAATTCCCAAAAGTCACTTGTTGGTACAGAAGTATGATTTGCTCATGCTTGAAATAGCCACAGGGTGTTGGATTCAGAGGCCATCCAGGGATCAGTCCTTGGAGGATGGCATTGCCTGTCATAAAGATTATCTCCCTCAAAAGAAACATCTTAACCACTCTGTCTGCTGCCTGGCACGACAGGAGGGCTTTCTTCCAGAGTTCTAATCCCAAATCCCTTCCCCCCTCTTGACCAGATGCTTGTTCTGGCACTGAGGGTTGTGACATGGGCTGCATTTTAGAGCAGGCTAGTCTCACAGTCCTCTGATCTGACAGTGGAGGGCTTCAGTTTTTGTTCAGACTAGGGGTCTCTATGATGTTGTTACCCGGACAGAGTCTCGGGCAGCCCAGAAGGATGGCGAAAGCCCTGCGGAAGTCTGCGTTGAAGGCGTAGATGATGGGGTTGAGGGAAGAGTTTGCCCATCCGAACCAGACGAAGATGTCAAAGGTGGTGGGGCTGATGCACGGAAGGCTGTGCTCGCAAAATGGCACCATGCAGTTCAGAATGAAGAAGGGCAGCCAGCAGCACACAAACACCCCCATTATGACTGACAAGGTCTTCAACACCTTGGTCTCCCTTTTGAAGGACAGCTTGAAGGAGCTCTCGGAGTCCATGTTGGAGTTGCTGCCCATGCTGTTGTGACGTATCTTGGCGCTCTCGGCAGCCCTCTCCAGCGCAGAGATTCTCCTGATCTGCTTCTGGGCGATTCTGTAAATTTGAGTGTAGGTCACGATCATGATGGCCACGGGGATGTAGAAGCTGACAAGCGAGGACGAGATGGCGTAGGTCCGGTTGAGGCTGGAATCGCAGTTATCCATGAGGGGCGCCCCTCCAGAGGCATTGGGCAGCGACAAGCTAGCCGGCTGAGCTTTGTGCCAGTTCAGCTGCACAGGTATGAAGGAGATGAGCACGGAAAGCGTCCAGGCCACGCTGATCATCACAAACGCCACCTTGGGAGTCATCTTCCTCTCATAGCGGAACGGGCTGGAAATGGCCCAGTACCGGTCCACACTGATAACACAGAGGTTGAGGATGGACGCCGTGGAGCACATGATATCAAAAGCCACCCAGATGTCGCAGAACGATCCAAAAGGCCAGAAGCCAGCGATTTCTGTCACAGCCTTCCAAGGCATGACCAGGATGGCCACCAGCAGATCTGACACAGCTAGCGAGATGACAAAGAAGTTGGTGACTTTGGAACGGAGGTGGCGAAATTTGGTGACCGCCGCACACACCAGCGTGTTCCCCAACAGGGTGGACAGAATGAGCAGGGACAGAAAGCAACCAGTGAGAACTCTGGTTGATTGGTCGCTCTCCAACAAGCCACTGTCAATCACTGTTAGGTTCAAATCCATCACTGCCGTTTTTTTCCCCTTCCAAAAATCACAGCATCTTAAGAGGCAGGGGTCCACTGAAAGAGCAAGAGCAGAGCCGGCGACATGTTGAGCTCACTGCCATGGGGTGTCTGCTCCATCTGATCGTTTTAAGGGTTCCGTTTGTTATTTGCATAAGCAAATTCTTACATAGTTCTTTCAGACATTGCTGGTTGGAGATGTTCTGAGGCCAGAATCCATCTTAATGTTTCCTTATAGCATGCTCTAGTTTTCAATGGTCTCTTGCAGATTATGAATGATGGCTGTGATATAGGGTTGGTCCTTCATTATTAGAAACTTTCACGCTAATGTCAGCAATAAAACGAACTGTTATTAGTAGTTTTACGAGACATGAAATGAAAACCTACTTTTAGCACGAAAAGATCTGAAGATCAGATTCTTAGCACGAATTAGCCCTGAGATCCTGTTATACTGTTTTCACCGTTTTTTTTCCCTTACACTTTGCATAAGTTTATAAAACTAAAGAAATCTGTTTTTAACCCCTAACATGTTACTGATACTTCTGATAATCTTTTAGTGACCTTTAATGCAGAGGTGAAATAAAGGGGTAGTTTTACCTTCTTTTTGACTAGAAGAATGGCATCTCCTTGACCCCCCCTCAAATTCCGACTACTATTTCTACTATTATTACTGTTACTATTGTTTCTTGCTGGATACCCAATACCAGGGTACTCCCATTCAACCACTTGCCCTAATTCTGCCCTCCTGTGTTTTCTTGCTTCTGTGAAATGTGGAGCTTCCTTAACGCATCAGTACGTTGAGCTCTTGCGTAACAGCGCACGGTTGATAACGCAAACTCATGCATATTCCATAAAAAGTGTATAAAACTCATAGAAATTTAGCCTTACGTGCAACACTGACGTTTTCGCCCATTTAAGAGAAACGAATGCATTCTGGACACGAGTAACCTATTCGTTCTTTAGGTTCTTGCAGACCCCGGTCTGGTCCCCCTGTGTCCACTCACCGGGGTAGATGGGTTTGTTTATGTCCGTCCTTTGCACTCTTCCAAAAAGCATTTGCTCTTCCCATAATCCGTCCATCCGCTCCTTCCTGTCGCGTCACGGCGTGCGCTTTAAATAACGAGCGACAGAAAACGGCAACTTTAACTTCACCCCATGTGGTGGGCTCGTGTTTTCCCAACTCCCTTCTCTTCCTCCTCTTCTTCTTCTTCTTCTCACGGAAGACAAATACTATTCTCTTCAGCTCCTCAGGTCTGATCCTCCGTGCTTTCAAACTCTAAACGCTGCAGACGCGTCCTGCTCTGTGTGCGCCCTCGTTTCCCTCAGTCAGGCTGCATTACGCACGTCTCTTCTGCACGACTGCATGGACTCCTCGCTTCAGCTTTCATCCAGCTGCAAAACCACAGGCTGACGATGACGAAACGCCCCCCCCCCCTCTCTCTCTATCTCCTCATCTCGGTCTCTCGGATACACAGCCTTTCAGATTGTCTTACACTGACGACCGGCTCCCTGTTATAAGAGGAGCTAACCAGGTCCCAAACCTTTCAGAACATGTTGTTGTTGTTGTTGTTGTTTTCTTTATTTATTCAATTTCCCCCTGTTTTAAAGTTTCAAAATATTTGGAATTATTTCTGGAGCATGAAGCATTTGCTTCTGGGCTTAATTACTGTGATGAACTTGTTAATGGATAATGACAAATTCTGTGTACTTGACCCCCACCCCCCACCCCCCTCCCCCAGCACACCAGTTGCCCCAGCAGTGACAATAGAGGCTACAAAGGATAGAAATATAAAATTCAGACTGATTTTTTTATTATTTTTGAATATTGATTACTTTTCTTTGCACAGACAGACACGCACACAGACAGACAAATGTAAAAGGGTCTGTGCATGTAGTCCTACCTACAGCATGCATCTGTACTCTTAATGATTAATTATGAGAAAAGACTGACAGCCAAGGAGGCTCTGGAATACATCCTTGATCGAGATAGTGAAGCAGAGGGTGACATGTCTTAAAGTGAGAATGCCCATGAAATCTGTTCTGATATCCTGATATTTTGTGATAAATATATAAATACCATAAAAAATGATTAAATAAAAAGTTACAGTATTAATTAAATGATAATTATCAATCGAACTAAAGATAATGTTTATAAAGAGACATATTTGTATTAATGCTCAATCAGTCAATCAATGTGACCTGGGAACTTTCCTGCTGTTCCTTACAGCTAAACATAATAGGAGAGTTCATTTTAAATTCATGTGACAGAATTTGAAATTAGTGTGTTTATATTCCTTCCAGAACATCATGTACATAAAGGAAACCAAATGAGGTACTCATGTGCTGATTGGGTAGCAGCAACACTAAAAAGCACACAATAACACCTTTAGATACAATAGGTAAAGAAAAGGAACATACAGAAATGTGGACTATGGAGTTTTAAGAAATAAACCAGGTGGGCGGTGGTCTCCTCATTAAAGCAGTGCTCTGATATGCAATAAAAAAGCAGTAACAGCGAAAAGTAACAGAAGCAAGTACAATAAAGGTTGCAGAATTTTCAGTCTTAAAGTGTAGAATTCTCCTTTTAATTGTTTAAATTTCAGCAGTCTTCTGATGTGAACACAGCATACACACACTGTTTAAAGAAGCATTTTCTTAAATAAGCATTGTGTAACATTTCTACCTCAAAATCATGCTGGTGCGTCTCTGACCTGTAATTAGTTTCTAGCATTGTCACTTCAGGCTCGGTGTGCTTCTGACTGAACTGTGTAACTTTGGTGAAACAGGCAGGATAATCCTCGCAAGAACTGCCTAACACTGTGTAGCTGAGTCATATTTATGTAAAATCCGGTAATAGAGCACATTTTAAAAAATCCAAGAGCTAGACAAAGTCCTGTGCAAATTAAAATAAACAGTAAATATGTATAAATGGGACAAAACTATTGACACAACAAAAATATAGAAATAAATTCAATTAAAATTCATTTTTGTCTGGACTACGATCATTTAAAGCAACGTTATGTAGCAGTCACCCCCATACCAGAATGCTGCTACTGCACATGTAACTTGTAATGGTATAGATAACGTAAATGTCTGAGCCAAAGAAAACCAGAATAAGCTAAAACAAAACTAAAAGGATTAAGACAAGGATACACACTAACAACAAAACACATGGACAAGAAACCAACTGTGAGTGAGTGAAACAGAGTTTAATTAGTTGATCTGAATAATGAGGGGAGAAGGAACTGCAGGCTGTGCAGTTACTGTGAAGTAGCAACAAGCTGCTTGTTAAGAAACTATAACTATAAACGTATTAAATGCTACATTCACAACTCCATTTATTAATTTCTTACTTTATTTACTTTCTGTACGCTTGTATAAAAACAATACAACACTTAAGGTCCTGTTGTATCGTGAAATAGCACGGCTGTGATGATGCTGTTATTTCATTTCATGAAACTCCCTCTCGTGTTTCCATTGCTTTAGCACTTTAGCACCATTTATTAAACTGTTATAATCAGGTAATGAAAAGGTGCAAATTAACTCCTTTCTTCTGGGGAAATGAATGTAGTTGATCTTTAAGCTGCACAGTTGGACCTTAGGGAGAATTCTGTATCCTCCAGGGGAACATACATAGGTTGTACTTTAGTGAAAAATGTACCCTTTTTTGACAGTGTACATCAGTTCCAACTTTAAAACATTTGATACTTTAAAACCTTTGAAATTGCACATCTGTGTTGTGCTCCTTAAAAATAAATTCCAGAATAATAATCACAACAGGGCTAGAAAGTGGGCCAGTTCTGAAAACCCTGAAATTGTTTTGTAACAGTCTTGACTTGTTATATTCAAACCTAAAATTTATATCCACCCAGTCCAACAGGGGTGTTCTCTGGACTCACTATTTATACATCAAAGAACTTTCAAATACTCTTAAAATAAAATAGCATTCTTTAAAGGGTTCTAACCCCCACCCCACCCCACCCCAAACGGTCTAGTACTGATCTGTAAGGCGACCTTGAGCTTGTCAGAAAAAAAAAATATTCTGTTGAAGATTTATTTTCTAATCTGGAACCTTAAAAATGTATATTACAAGTCACTGTCACTTCAACACTTTAGGTTACATTCATTCAAGGGAACACAACGCCTACATAAACTGTACATGACTAGCATAACCCTATATACATGTACATATCAGCACAAAGGCTTATTCTAACAAGTGTCACAACAGCAAAAGCAGCCTTAATGACAATTGGAATAAGCTTTATAGTGTATATGTAGTTCAGGCTTATGTAGGTGTCATGCTGCCTTATAGACACTGCCTGTAGTAAATAATTACTAGTATTATCTTGTGAATTTAACTATGCACAATTTATCTGCAGTCTTTCTTAGTCAGCATTGAGGACTTGTCTGCAGGCTGCTTTGGAAATGATGCGCTCACAGAGAGTGAGTTCAGTCCTCCTCCTTTTACTGCTGAAATGAGCTGAGTCATATGAGAAGCTCAGGGGTCAGAAGTCACTGAAGTGGTTGAATTCATCATTGACATGGTAAACACATGACTGTCATTTTTTTTTCACATACGTCAAAGCAGCTTGTCTCCCATACAGAAAGACATCCATGGAATTTTTTGGACATTTCCTCCATTCTCCATTTCCAACCTCAATACTGAAATTTCATGCTGATTTGAATTTTGTGCTTAGTCACAAAAGCCAGTGAGACTGTCAGACTGTACGAAACTGCCCACAGTTCTCTTATCATCCTCTCCAAGGCCTCCTCTGTGAGAACCGATATTACTGCTACTGACGAAAGATTGCAGATTATTATGACTGATCAGCTTTCTGTTGTAAGTTAAGTTCAGTGAGACAGAGGGGCTATACAGGGGCTATAGTTACTCATCACGCTATCAGGGTCCATAAACTACGCAAGTTCTAAGTGACATATAGTGACTTATGGAGCATTTTTGTTTACTTCACTATACCCATGCTTACGCTGCATATATGTATTTGTTGATGCCCCTGAAAAACGTCCTCTGAAAATATTTTTCTTGCAATGAGACAATGCGCTGTCATTTAAAACACTGTTTACAAACAGTGCAGCAATTTTTTGCATTTATTACTAGAAATGTTTCTATCAACCAAAATGACACATGGACGCCATTGTTCAATTCCCTTCTGTTCAATAGAAATGAAGGCCGAACTGTCCGTCACGTTGTTAAATTTGCAACCAGAGTAAAATCAGACTTACCTACTCATTGGTAAACCCGTCCCCTCCTCCCAGAGTATGCTTGTCTCAGACTGCCTTCACTGAGCTCATAGCAGATTTCCCCTTTGGATACCAAGTTTGTCCAGTGTGCAATGTTTCAACAGTAAAAGTGCCACTACAACTCAGCTACTCCCTGTAATGAACAGAAAGGATGCAATGCAGTGTCCTGCAGATGGTCTGTTCCAGTCAAGGCTGTCAATTACTCAATTCCCTTCATGTGTTCTTACGATTAAGGAGAATAAGGGATTAAAAACTCATTTCTGAGATGAAACAAAAATTGGGATGAGCGGAGCTATACATCATACTGTAACCAGCCAGCAGAGGTGCTATTTATAGTTTGAAAAGACGCATTTATGTAAATACAGATGGTTTACAGAGTTTAGAAAACCTAAATACTAGGTTGTTTTATAAATATTTTATTTGTAATTAGGTTAGGTTGTCCACTTACTTTTAAGCCTGTGAAAATAGATTGACTATATTAAAAATGTCTGTAATTTCTAAACGACAAATGCAGAAATTTTTGTTTAACCCTTACATTGAATTGGAACTAATCACATCCTGACTTCCCCAGTCCAACAGATCCTTTTTTCCAGGGGTTAGCAGTCGTTGACCACTATGCTGTCCATTTTAAAAACAAGCTGAGGGGACACTTAGCTCAAAAGCAAAGGTGAGAATAGTATGATGATATATGCTACTGAGAGCCAAAGACAGGAAAAATTCTGCAAATAAGGGCTTGCGAACGCAAGTTCTCGTGAAATGCTAGTAACCACCCACCCACTCACCTACTCAGTTTTCTCACTTTTGGTCTGATTGCTGTCTTTGCAGTACAGCACTGAGACATGAGTGCATAAGCATAATGTATTTTATTGATTTAAAGGAGGAGCCTGGCTAAATGCTTGTATGTGATAATTGCTTCCTGCGCAACGTTCATCTTTCACTGAAAACAAATGTCAACAACTGTGATCGGAAAGTAATAAATAACATCAATACATTTAAGGACTGACAGTACTGATCCTATGTGGATAAATCCATTTTCTACACTCCAAATATTGAAACAGGTTAAAGTGAAGAATCTAGACAACAACACATCTGTGCTGTTTTGACTCACGGCTCTGGAACAAATATGGCAGAGATGGGATGGAATTAAAGCAGAGGTGTAGAAATACCCACACTGAGAAACCACTAGGATCTGCATGAACCCACTTACTAATGCACAGTGACCTCTATCTGAATGAACACTGGAACCCAATGCTGAACAGCCACGGGAATACAACACTTCTGATGTGTGATAATGTTCTTCAAGTAAGAGTCACATGTACTGCTGGCAATGTGTCTTCTTGAACAAAGAGTGCTTTTGTTGTTGTCTTTTATTATGGGTCATCTAGGGGTGACCAAGCCCATTTACAGTAAGTTAGATGCTGTTTTTAATTTAGCTGTGTAGGTTTATCTGCAGTTTCAGTACTGATTGTCTAAAAGATAGTCATTTGTTTCTTGGTTCAATATGGTTGATTGCCAATATGGAGATAAAAAAACACCATATAGGTGTATCAGGCAGCAATGAGGATAGAAATGTGAAAAGACCAATCAAAGAAAAAAGATTAACTGTAAGGCATACCAATATCAGCTGTTGGATACATAATTAAGAAGGAAAAAATCACTGGTGAACAGTGGTGACATTAGAGCTTTCCATATCCTAAACAGGCCCTAGAATATCAAACTATATTTTCCTTGGCATAGTTGAATAATGCACATTTAGTACATGGAAGTGACAAATCATGAACCTCAAAAACTGTTGTGCATAACTAAGCCTGAGCTGTAAAATGAGCCAGTTTCAAAAAGTCTAACTCATCAGCCCACTAGGGAAAGCCCTAGTCAAAGTTGGTGAAACAGTAAAACATGATGCCAACTTCAAGAGAATACAGTGTTATTGATCATGTTGATCACTAAATGAGTGCAAAGCTAAAAGATAACCTGTTACCTCATGGAAACCTTTGTCTTTTAACATTTTATCAACTGTTTAAACATAAGGACATTTAAAACTGAGAGTCGGGGGTACTATAACTAAACACATACAACTCGAACATACTCAAACATAAAAGTATCTATATTCATTCATATGATAAAGCTTCATCAATACAATGAATCAGCCAACTGGGAAAGTTTTAGAGAGACCAAGTCAGTCATGCGATCAGGTTAGAGGATGTATTTCTCATGTAAAAGGTGAAGGCTAAAAGCCCCAAGTGGGAACACTGAAAAAGTAGACAAGCAGGTAATACCTTGTGGAGCAACATGCTGGAAGATACCTAGAATCCGCTGGTGTCAGTATCGTGGACTTCAGAATGTTGTTATATAGGTGCAGCTTAACAAGAAAACATTTCATACATGTGGTCAATAAGAGTGGGAAAGCAAACAGAGGCACTACATAGTGCTTTGGATCTGTAAGAACAAAACTGTTTTTATAGGTAAGCAGTAAGCACTGAACAATCACCTCTGAGTGGTCACTTCTGCAAACAGTTCCTCAATAGTGAGAAGTAAGTCTTTCTGTAGAATTGTTTGAAAGAGAACTGGCAGGAGAAAGAGAAACCACAAACCACCTCAACTAGAGATGACCAACATTTATGCTTTTTATGCTTTTGCACAATAGACTGGAAGGAATGTCAACTAATCTGATGTTTTAGCAACTGATGTTCATGGTCAAAGATTCCAGATTTAAGCCCCATTGAAAATATATGGTCTCATATTAACCATAAAGTAGCTGGACCGCCATTTTCCACTGCTGACCAACTGTCTGACTGAAAGAAACATCAATGACTGGTGCATTTTAGGCCAAGAATGTATAATTACTAGCTAGCTTTTTCAGGTAAAGCCTGAATAGTCTGGACCATGCCTTCAGCTTATGAAGATTCATGAGAAGACTGTAGGAGAGAGAGGGCAAAACCTTTGGGCTTGAGTTCAGGTGGCTTCTGATATGTGAACCAGGAAGCCAGATGACAGATGAGAAGTTTAAAAGGGAGGTGACAGGATGATGGAATTTATTGTGTGGTAGATTAGGGATGAGGGGCGTCAAGCATGTTCCTAAGTCCACTCAAAGTGTTTAAGTAGAAATCCAAGGTTTTATGTAGGTACCCAAAGATATTGTTATTTGTTGTTTTTTTTTTTCATATAAATTACAACTATGTGACTTTGGATTTTGGTGAAAGGCTATTTTCAACACTGATGTCTTAGCAAAAACATTATTATTTATGGAGAGCTTGTGGGGGAAAAAAACCCAATAAGATCAGATTTCATTGGCCTGTTGGCATTATTGAGGTGGCCCACAGCCACATAGCATAGCTTAGCCTAGCCTAGCTTAGCACTGTAACAAAAACAAAAAAACTTATTTTCTGCTTCTGTTTCTTTACAGGATAGTGTTGCTGTCCTCTCTGTGTCCTCTCTGCTTTGTGAGATTGTACCCTTCTGGCCCTTTTCCCTTCTGTGGCTAGCCTAGCATTAGCTTTTAGTCTCTCTCTCAGCTGCCAACAGAGCTCCCCTGGCTTTCCTGACCATGATGTGATACCTCGGACTGTCACTGGTTTGGCCTGTCCAGCTGGGCATGGGTGTGTGTAAATTTTTAAAGTTTTTTTGGGAATTCTTTTAAATTGACCTGTTTTACAGCCCTATTTTACTTGTGGATTTTGTTTTTGAATGAGAACAAAAGTGTTTGATGTTTCATGAACTGATCTCTTATTATTCTACTACGCCAAGAAAACTACAGACATTCAAGGGCCCCTTTAAGAATAAATGTGCCAAAAGACTTTTTTGGAGCTCAGTACGTATAGCTGCAAAATTGAGCCGAAAACATCCTTTAATGCCAGTAACAGTGATAGTCAGGTGTGTTTTAGGCCAACTGAAGAAATTCTAATGCATCGCTTAAATAAGTTTGGGTGAAATTTGGCGTCCAGCGCAAATGATTAGCTTTTCACTACCCCAGACCACCCATGGACATAGGACCACCGCTGACCAGATATTGTTTGGGTGTGGGTCCATTCTCAGTGCAGCAATGACACTAATGTGGCAGGTTTCGTGAAGGTCACCTGCTTCAGTGACCGAAATATCAGCATACAGGCAGCTCCTAATTTCTTGGACAGAAGCAATAAATGCAGACACTTTAAAAACAGCATCAAAGACACAGCAGGAGACGGCCACCGGCCGCACATAAATCACCACTTCAAACACACGGTTCCTTCCCAGCCTGCGCAATTCCGCAGAGAAACAACCTGCAGCTGGTGCCACACTTGTGCTGATTGTCGTATAAAGTGACAGAAGTGGCTTCCCTCAGAGGCTACACTGCTTCCCTCTCACACACCCTGCGATGTAGAAGCCACTGCAGCACTTAAAGGAGCATTGTGGTGGAGTGATACAAACCTTGACCCACTACACAGAGGAAAACCACCAACACCTATGTATATTTGCACACTCACACAGACACACATGCATACTGTGCCAGACAAAGGGGGTCTCTCTTTCCCCACCACTATATACCAGAGCATTTTCACAGATGTCATCTTAGAACAATGAAAACACACCAAATCTGATTTTGTCTCAATTTGAACAAATGTATCTGAGCTGGAGAGCATCAAAGTGGGTATGTGTGGGAGGGAGAGCGAGAGAGAGAGAGAGATTGAGAGCAACAGAAAGATGGTACTGCGGGTAATATTCCTAAAATCACAATCACAGTTGTTCAGCACCTTTGTTTTTGTCACCACAGACTAAGAATCTTAAGAAATATATATTTTTTTACAGGTAAAACAACAAAATGTACTTTACTTGTTCATATCTGCATTTACATGTGTTTATTACTAGATGCTCTAAACCAGAGCACCTTACAATGTACGGCACATACGGCAGCCAATGTTGTGACAGAGTTCTGGCAACTTTAAAAAGAGCTCCATCGTCTTAAAAGAGCTTGATCAACCTAAGGATGGCATGGTGCATGTTCAATTAAATACAGTTCAATTAGTCCTGTTAAATTCTGTAAGGGTTCTAGCTTGTAGGCCCTCCCGCCGGCAAACCCCTCCTTCAACATATTATACATTATTTGTAATAGCATAGAAAGCAGCATAGCTACATAGGTTCACAAACATTAGTGTTTAGCCTGTCCGTTCGTGCATGATGATATTATGATCATAAAGAGAGGATACAGCAGCTGCAGATCTTCATTATTAGCTCATTACTCCTTTTTTAAAAAAAGTACAATGTACTATATATATATATATATATATATATATATATATATATATATATAGAGAGAGAGAGAGAGAGAGAGACCATATTTTAGATATTAGTCTCTTTAGGCTCCTGCAGATGGAGTTGCACAAGCATGATCAGGCTGTAAATACATGCAGGATGTTCAATGGGATTAATAGATTGAGAATAGGTAGAATATGATGAATGTCTTATTCGATGTGTGAACAATCTCACGGCAATGAGTGGCAAAATGAAGGGATTGCATTTGAATGTGTCAAAGGTCATGGTGTAAAGGTAGGAGTTGTATTTGTAGGTGTCTCAAAGCGTACGGTCATACGGGTCTACCAGCAGTGGCAGACATTCCAGTCTACTGGGATGTTCATGGTCTGTTCATGGTATGCAGCTTCCTCCGGAGTGTTCCTTCAGAGAGTGGTGGAGAAGGACCTGCGTTGAAACGATTTTTCACAAGCCGTGAGACATTCCAGCAGTCCTTTTCCATCAGTTTCTTCTTTCGGCCACAATTCTGAAGACAATTTCATGTAGACTGGGATTTCTGCTGCTGCTGGTAGATATAGCTACTTCCTTCACACTATGGCCTTTGGCATGCCCAAATGCAATCACCCCTTGTACATCACAGATCATCCTTGTACTAAAACTGCAGTTACTTGCAAGGTGTTTTTCATTCCGCCTTATACTTCAGTTGTTTAGTCTAGTTTTTGTTAAGTTCACAGATGTTGTCATAGCACATCATACCTTTTCAATTGGACATCAGGAGGAAGCATTTAAATTTGACTCGATACTTGATACAATGTTTGGTCAATGCAAAGGAACTGCATTACAGCAGTATCAGGATGATGCTGAAACGCAATGATAGAAACTAACAGCATGTGACAGCTTCCCCTGTTATAAAGGCAATACAAAGAGTGGATGAGGTGGATAGCTGGGATAGCTATCAGCTATCTTATTGCATGTCCGTGTCAAGTCTCATCCACAGCAGAAGGAGTTTATGAATAAAAGAATTTCAGCTCTCTCTGAGAGCTCCCCCTGTGGCAATAATCCTGGTCCATGTCAGGTGAAGTGCATTTTTAACATTGCCTATTGTAAGATGAGAAAAGGTGCAGGGAGAAGAAACAGCACTGGAGTTAAATAGAGGTCTGGAGCTGGAGAACAAAAAAGCCACTGGACAGAAAGTGGACTGAGTTATGCAATATAGTTGTGTTGGGGTTTAGCACCTCCACATTTCTCCACTTAATCTACACAACTGAACTGAAACTGAGGACAAACATTTTGTCCCCATCCTGGTGCTACAGTCCCAACTAATGATATAAATAGGCAGATATATTTCCAAATGTTTGTGGCCCCCTTTTTTAATGAATGAATTCAGCTAGAATATGGTGCACCCATTGCTGACACAGATGTGCAAATGCACACACAGCTTGTCTAGTCCCTGTAGAGAAGTACTGACAATGCAATAGGACTCTCTGGAGCAGACAGAGGGCTATTACGCTGTGGAGCAGTGGAATTCCAGTTCTCTGAAACAATGGTTGGTGCTCCATACACTACATTGGGAAGTTGGGGATGAGGTGGAGTGGTGCTCATCCAACATGAATGTTGCCGAATGCAATCAAAACTTCAGAGCAAAGCTCCTAAAAAGATTCAACATCTTAGGGTTTCTCAAAAGCATTTTAGTGTTCAGTGTGATCCTCAAAACTGAAGAGTCATCTTTGAGCTAAGAGGCTTACACCTGGACCCGTTCATTAACAAGCCCTCCCTGAGTTAAATCAGTTGCGTATTTCTCTGCAATCAGGGGAAGACATTAACTCATGCTGTGCCGGAGTTTCAGTCACCTGTATTGTACATGTAATGTATCACAGTTCTGTTGTTGCATAAAACAGGCTATTTATTAAAAGGTTAAAAGAGACTAATTAAATTGTGGCTCATAATGAGACATGAAAGAGTAATACAGCAGACACGTTCTTCACAGTTTCACAAATTTCTCAGAATAGTTTATTTTAACAAAAATCAGCATCGGAATACTGTTTAGGCATTATTGAAGTCATTTCTACTATGTGAACAAATAAAGTCTAGTTGGGCCTTTAAAATAAAGGCCAGCCTCTCCATTCTGCATTTGCAGATCTGATGCACTGTATTGTTGCAATACACTGGAAACAACAGACAAACTGTTTACTTATAATCTTAGTTTTTTTTTAGCAGTTTTTTCCCATTCAATTGTCAAGTCACGACAATTACAAAAGGTGAATATTACCAACACTTCAGCAAAAATAAATATAAATTACCAATAAATAACAGCCTTCCAAATAAATATGCATAAATAGTTCAATAGACAACCTAAGCATGGTTTGAACAATTTCTAAACCAGTGTCGAATACTGGCAATGTAATTTGCCCAGTGCTGAGTATTTCTGACAGTTGATGCTCTTTTACGTTTTCGCTGACAATGTACATTCATGTTCTTGGCCTCCTTTAAGAAAAGAAAAAGAGTAATTTAACAATTTATTCAAAGAAAAACATTTATTAATTACTGATTCATTACCAACTTCAGTTTTAGTTACATCATGTTACTACAACACATTGGTTTTGACACTGAGAGCATTGCTATTTAAACCCCTTAAACAGCCTTGGGCCCGCTGGCGGCCTGAAAGTTTTATTACACACTTCTATTAACAAGGAACAGCCCCACCAGTTTGTACAGAAGTCCTTGTAGTTTCTGGATCATACGCCTTAGTGTGTAATAAGCCTTTCTGTGTTATGGGGTTTACTTAACTGTGCATAGTGTAAAATTTCTCATTAAATATTTAGAAAATCAGATGCTGGAGTCAGACCTTAGTTCAGTCACCTTATTAGTAGACCAAGCCAAAAACGCTAGTGAAGATTTACTATTCGAACATAAAGAGTCTGGACTTACCTGAACATTTTTGGTGTTAAGAACGGCCTCTAAATTCTTTGTAATTCTGCCCACAAGGACACTGTCAGAATCTGTTGGTAGATTCTTTAGCAGGTCTTGCAAATGTTCCATTGCCTGTATGTCACAAGTACATTTGTGGAGAAGAGGCATCAGGAAAGCTGAACTGGCATTCACCTAAAAACACAACATACAGATATAAAACCAATACATGTACATGTTAACATATGACAATAAACAGCAGCAGCATCTGTACTTACAGGCACGGTGAGATTTGTGAGATCAGTTATGATTTCTGTTAAAGCATGTAAACTGCCTTGTGCCAAGCCGAAAGACAGCACGATGAGAAAAATTAGCGTCCTCATGTTCCTCTTCACAGAGATGCTTTCTAGTGATAATGATCTCTCTCTGCATTCTCGCCTTTATATATATATACCAGACAGGAAGTTTGTTCACCACACACAAAAAAAAATTACCGTGTAAAGTCATCTTTGGGAAAATACTGACTGTGAAAACTGCCTACGTGGAAAACTTGTAGGTACGCATGTTTGGAACATCCAAATGTTGTGCATATATTTTTAAATATATTTATTTAGCACAGTTGTGCAACTTTACATAACTTTATTTAGGTTTTTTTGGACACCATAAATGTAATCAAGCAATCTTTAATTCCCAGATTCCAAGGTGTTTTGTTATAGGTGAGTCAGCATCCAACAGCTCGTTCACTTTTCTGGGATTTCTGAGCTGCCCCTTCAACTTGAGTTTACTTGGCATGCTACAAGTTACTAAGTACTTCTGTGAACTTTATTTAGTATCAGATGATCTCTGATAATACTTGCCATGGATTTCCTCTGTTGGCCACTGGTCTCCCTTCTAATAGCTTCATGTGTTCGAAGGGGGATCCCCTGGAGATAGAGATAAGATCTCCTCTATATCACCAATACATATCTATATATCCATCTCTGATCTGAATGCACAAATGACTGGACAACCTATTTAAAGTCAACCTGAAATCAAATGTAACCTTTTCTTACCTTGATAGTTCATAGTTCTTGTTCATATTAAGCACATCTATTGTGGCATGGCATTCAAAATGCAAAATACCTATCTGTATTTTATATGTATATGTATGCTTACATTTATGGCGTTTGGTGTTGCTGCCTGACCAGAGAATCACACTCCAGTCTGTCATTAATCAGTGTTAAGAACTTCCACATAAAGAACACTTAAAATAGTATACACCCTAAATTATTCCAAACTCTTTAAGCCTTCTTCACACACACACACACACACACACACACACACTGACTCTGTTTTTGAACATGGATCTTTAGGGAACCAAAACACTTTGTGGCAGTGTGAGCTTAAGAGAGGCCCTCCTGGCCTCTCCCTAGAGTTGGGAAGCTAACTTTTCTGGACAAGCTGAGAGATACAGATCCGCCACTAAAAGAGAAAGAAGCATGTGGACTGTGGCGGTAAAGTAATATTACTAGATTTTACACAAATAATAATTCAGAGTGTGGCATGATAGTTGGTGCTAATGAGATATTTCTAGAACTGCTGATCTGAGTCTCTAGAGTTCACTCAGAATGGAGTAATAAAGAAAAAAACATCCCGTGAGCGTCTGTTCCTTGCTGCTGAGCGTGTACAACAGAGAATATTCAGACTGGTTCAAGCTGACAGAGGGGCTACAGTAACTTGAATAACCACTCTGTACAACTGTGGTGAGCAGAAAAGCATCTCAGAATGCACATGTCCAATCTTAAGGCTGATGGGCTACAGAAGCAGAAGACCACACTTCTGTCAGTCAAGAACAGAAAGTTGAGGCGGCAACAGGCACAGACTCATGAGGCCAGGTTTAATAAATCGTGATTTGAGGCATGAATCCATGGACACAACCTGCCGGCAGTGTAATGGTGTAATTGTTTTTTGTAAATCAATCATTACTGGAATGTCACAGGCTATTTGAGTATTGTTGCTGACTATGTGCATCACTTCATGACCACAATTTACGTGTCTTCTGAGGGCTACTTCAACAAGACAATGCACTGTGTCAACACGCAGAAGTTGGTTTCATAAACATGACAATGAGTTTGCAATCCTTTGAGCTACATTCTTACAATACAGCATGACAAAAATACACATGACAAAAATAAAATACATTAGAAACAACTGCAGGAATACAGACAAATGAGTCATCAGGTGAGTTTTGCAAAACCCTCATCTGCAGCCGCTGTAAAGCCAGTACATGTTCCAGACCACATGCAATGCTTGTTTTAGGGATTTGGAAAATGACGATGACTTTTTGTAGCTATATAAGTGTAAGCTTCTCATTTGTAATGAATGGATGAAAGCCCAAACTTGTAAAATATTTGGTTTATGTTGTAAAAATTCTAAATTTAAATCTAAATCTAAACCTTCACTCTAAACTTAAGCTCTGGAGAAGATTTATATATCACTTCACCTTTACATTTGTGATTACGTTATCTATTCTATTGTTTTTAGAGAGCCTTCTAGTTAATTATCTAAATGTAGTAAGTTAGATGTTATCACACAGCAACAACTTTATTGTTATACAATTTATATTATTCTGTTTTTTTTCCTTCTCCTTTTATTTTTCTGCTGGATTTACACATCGTATTTCTCATTCAGGAGTTTTATCATCTAGCAAACACTAAACAACACCGCCTTAGATGTGCCAAAAAGTGGTCCTTGCATGATGCCATAGAACAACTTCATGAAAAACTTTCAGTAGATATTTATAATGTAAAGATTATAGATCTTTCTAGTTATTTAACTTTAAAGACCATTAAACATTTCAAACATGGTGAAAAGCCTTTCTCTTACTGTGTTGCAAATCTGTGAGAACCACTGCTTTGGGGAACCAAAGTTTTTTATGGCACTGCACAGAGAACCCTGTGGCTCATTTTTAAGTAGTAAATGTATATGTTCAAGAAAACGAATTTGCAATTACTGATTTAAAGTATTGAGCAGCTGATCCAGTGAACTAGGCTCTGCCACTATGACCTGAGGATCCTTGGTTCAAATCCCGGGTCATGCTGCCTGCCATCAGCAGCCGGAGCCTGAGAGAGCACAATTGTCTTACTTTTTAAATGGGGAGATGGCTCTCTCCCCATTTAATATATATATATATATATATATATATATATATATATATATATATATATATATATATATATATATATATATATTAAGCAAGCAAGACTCATTCAAACACAAACACTGAGATGAATTCCTAGTAAGAATATATTAAATGATATATGGGTTCCCAGCATTATAGCAGAGCAAGTCCAGAAATTGTTTAGATATGTGAGTGTGGCAAAGCCATCGGGACGTAATACAATCCTGAGCTTTTACTGCTATTGTTACCACTCTACGTGGTGATCTGTGTTTTGCACAAAGGGCATGTAACACTATTAAACATCCAGTGGAATTATGTGTTCATATGGTTGTGAAACAAAATACTGCCAAACTGGTGCAATGAGCCCCTTTTTCTAAACAATTGCATCTACTGTTGCAAAAAAAAAAAAAAAAAAAAACAGTGACGTGGCAGAAAGTCAAAAAAGACTTTGCATGATAGTGTCACAAATATAAATTATAATGATATTCAATCATATTAATTATCTTCTCAAGGCTTTTCTAAAGTCTCTAGTACTTACTTGTGAACTCTCTTCTTCAATCCATGTTTTATAGGGGTTCAGGTCAACACAGGTGAACAAAGATACAGTCTTGAGGTTGTCACAACAAAGAAAGAAACCGAAGAATGGCTGGTTAACAATAGTGGTAGATATAAAATATGATTGGTTAAGGTGTTTGAAGTGTGCTTGGCTATCTGTTAAGGTTTACCATTTGTGGTTTATGATCACTGTCATCCTAAAAAGAATGATAACTTTTTCCTCCTGGAAAAGATTTACAGATATTGCTGTTGAATATCTTGGGACGTGATCAGATTGGATCTTGCATGTACAAGATTTTCAGACATACTTTGAATAATTCTTTATGAAAATACTGAAGAACTATCAGTTCTTCAGTGGGAACCCCCAGTCCCCACCCATGGGAGACAGTTTGTACAGCCAAGTACTTTATATTGTATCTCTGCACTTTTACAAATCTATCTCAAATATCTATGTATAGCCATTGCTGGAGTGAGTCATTTGTCTTCTGTTATTTGCATGTTTGAAATTTGTTAAAAGATGAGTAGGAGACTTTGTCCTCTTGACTTTTCACACTGTATGTCCATGAGGTCATACAAGTAAAGTTCCAAAAATGCCAAATGAAAAATTAGGTTTTCTTCATGACAACTTGAGTTGTGTCGTTAATGAAGACATAAATATATAACTTTTTTGATGATGAATTTGAATGAACTAATGTGAATAAACAGTATTTATCAGTATGCTTTAATCTACCAGCCTTTATCAGCTTTTTAATGATCTGCAATGATCACACCTAAAAAAAGATCTGGTTGGTGTTATCTGATGGATGTAGCTGATTAATGAGAACGTTTAGCGGCTTGTGGCTTTGCTGAGGCAGCGGAGATACGATCGAGGTTGTGGAGTAATGGCATAGGCCTAACATTGGCTATGCAACTACACACTTTTTTTAATCTACAAAATCATATGTCATATGTAACAATCCAGTTACTGTGCATAGATGCAGATACATACACTCAGTTCTGTTACATAACAGGAGACAGCAATTACATCAGTATTTGAAACACTTAGCTGAATATAAAATAACAGGTATTGTGAGGTCCATAAGTGCTTTGTATACTAAAGGGGGGGAGTTGTTCATACATAATCTGTTGATGTGTAAAATAAGTCATTGTGAGTAGTTTAGTGCGAACCAGCTTACTGTTAAGAACATAACACATCTATTTTATTTACAGTGATGGTGATAGGAACAAGGTGTTGCAAATTATGTCTACAACACAATAGCCATTTTATTCACTATGCAAAACCACCAGTGAACCTACACATGTTCCTCAGACTATATATATATATAACTAGTCCATTTCACACCAAACCAGTCTGAATCACTTTGTTTACATATTATAAATCAAAGAACTGCATTTACATTCATACACTCATGTGTCCAAATGTCCAAGTGGACACTCCATCTAATGCATGTATTAAGCTAATCTTAAGTTGCATCCATTGTTGACAGCACACACAGCTAGTCTAATCCCTGAAGAGAAGCATTGCCAATAAAATAGCACGCTCTGAAGCAGATCAACATGAACCTATTGGCACCATGCCTAATTTCAGGTGTGGGCTAGAGGAGTATAAAGCCCTCCGCATTGACCTGTGGAGCAGTGGAACTGTGTTCTCTGGAGTAATGGTGCTCCAACAAAGATCCATTCAAATGAGTGTGTTGAGTGTTTACAGGTTCAGGACCTAGAACAACGTCCGTCAATTATTGACCTCTGTCATAGAGAAACCACTTTTTTTGCCATAGAAGAACCATGTTTGTAATGGAGATGTGTGAGCATGAAGAAGTTAGGTTAAAAAAAAAAGTTAAAAGGCTAAAGAACCTTCATCTCATGTAAAGGTTCTTCACCCTCACACATCTCTATTACAAACATGGCTCTTTTTGAAACCAAAAGTGGTTATTCTATGGTATCACACAAAGCACCATTTGAAGCTCCTTAATTATAATATAATATAGTATAATTACAAAACAACAGTTGCTATTACACTGTTCAAACATTTCAACATTTCAAAATTGTTATACTAAATAAAATCGTCAAAACACACCTGGTTGAATGTGTGCTTATTAGAAATTTGATCCAAATGCCAGGGTGACCATATTTCTTTTTTTAAAACAAGAGGACAATGAGGACACACGTATATACAACTTAGGCCTACTTAAAACCCCCCAGCCACAACACTGTGACTACTAACATGTGTCCCCAGTAAAACACACTGTAGTTGCCTGTTTTGAGAGGTATTCCTACCCTCACACATACACATTGCCATGGTCCTACAACTTAGGCCTACTTGAAACCTCCCAGCCATGACATCATAACTCCACAATGTTTTTTTTTTTTTTTAATAAAAATATGGTCATTGTAGCATTTGATTATCAGCACACATTTAACCGGATGTGTCCAAATTTTTGAATGGTTCTGTACATTAAAAATGCAAAGAGGCTCATTAAGTTGAGATTAAGTTGAGGCGTTGTTGTGACAGTCAGAACGTATAATTGGTCTTAATTGCTGCACTGTTTATATTCCACAGACTGATTCAAATTAGACTCCTCTACCTCTACCTCGTTTTGCAAAGATAAGTCATTGTGTCATTGTAACTAATTTGACCCCCCCAGCTGGACCTCACTGAGGGCCTGAGTCATTTCTGCAAGCTACATCCGCATACTAAACATTAGCATTTGATCTCGAGTGACAGAGTTTGCATGTGGTTTGCTGCTTGGAGACCATATAAATAGATAACACTGTCACCCATGGTAAGGCCGGAATGACAGTTTTGTACCAAGACGCAAGTATGTGTGAAACATATACTATTAATGAAGAATGTGTTGCCTGCCTTGTCACAGGGCTTTTCCTGCTGGTTATGGTGTTCTATATATGGACTTTCATTCATATTTATTGTAATTGGTAGGAATTTCTCATATCTTGGTCTTAATGTGTGACATCGTACTTCCCTGTTCAGTTCAGTTAGCTCATTATGACTTTAACAAATGACAAAAATCTACAGTGTCTGGCCACATTGCATTTTATTGACTCATAAGACAGCTGACACATGGGCGATTAGTAGCTTAGACTAAAAAGGTTTACACTACTTTACACTATAAACATTGTATTTGTAATCTTAACACAGCCACCCAAAAAAGGCTTTTCCAGAACACTACCAATACATCACAAAAGAATAGCTGTGTAGCATGTGTGTACTGTATCTATCATTGTCAAAATAATCTCACTCTACTGTGTGGTTTTGAAGAACTGCAGTGGAAGCCAACTCCACTGGGGGTCAATCTCGTGCCCTTTGTTCTCATTGGCCCAACAACAAGGATCTCTAAAAAACTATTTTTGCTGCTCTAACACACCTAAATGATCTGAGGTGGGTTTCCCCAAAATACTTGTAATGCTAAGTACTTTGTAACCTCATGCTAAAGAACATTCTTAAAATAACAAGTGTTTCCTGAAACCCTGGTGTATAACTTGAACCTGTTCAACCCATTCGTAACTCACTAAGCAAATCTCAACTTGATGTTTATCTGCAGTTCTACCTCAAAAATTAAGGAGGCAGCAACATTTTCTTCAAAAAAAAACTTACTGACGCACTGGTTCTATGCACTGCAACAGCACCTTTATATATATATATATATATATATATATATATTTTTTTTTTTTTCATTTTACTTAATAAGCTTCATATGCAATAGATAGAACTTGTTTTTCATGTTTTCTTTTTATGCCAGTATAAAAAATGTAAATACTTGTTTATTAGTTCTTAATTATAATTATTTGCCTGATGAAACTTTTTTGGTAAAAAAAAAAAAAAAAAAAAAGAGAAAATGTATGTAAACTGGTGGTTTAGTTTTCAACTGGCAGTGCCTTTACAGCACATACACAGCATCAGAGTCAACAAAGAACTACTGAAAACTTGTTTGTAATTTTGGAGACTACAAAGACAAAAATGACAAAAAGACAAAATTGGCTTAAAATTCTTTGTTAAAATTGTTGATAATTTGCTAATATCAGCTGTTTTTGGGATTAAAGTAAAATTAAATTAAATTAAACAAGATCAATTTTGTATGTGTGTGAAAACTCCCAGTATTTCTAGCAAGCTAAGCTACAGCCATTTAAACAGGTCATGACTAAACAGGGATTTGCCAAGAACACCCTTTTTAGACAGCAACAGTAAAATTAATATTACTGCAAAAACAATAACTGCAAGTAGATGCCGAGATGGAAGAGGCTTTGAACATGACAACTGTTTCCCAGGTTCCTCTCCAGACAAAGGTTTTGGAGAACAGCAAAGTTAAATTAAAAATTAAATGGACTACAGTTCACCCAGAGGCATGTGGGAGACTCCAGGGTCAACTGGAAGAAGGACTAGACCAAAATGGAGCTTTTTGGCCATCAGACTAGAATTTATTTTTTGGCAGACATCAAACACTGCACGTCACCATAACCACACCATCCCTACCATTAAGCTTTATAGAGGCATCATCAATTAAACTCTTTTAGAGTAGTCATACACGTCTTGTTGGCCTCCCTCACCAGTCTCGTTTTTGCAAGGACAGTTTGTGAGGATAGCCTGCTCTACACATGTGCCATACTTCTTCCATTTCTAAATGTTTGACTGAACTCCAGGGATGCACAAGGGGTGTTCAGTGACTTCAGTGATTTGTTGATGTTTTACAGCAAACAGGGAGAAGATTAAAATGAAATAGGAAAGGGATCTTATTCTCAGTCCTCAAAAACATACTCAGTAATCGAAATCACTTACAATTCCAGAGAAATGTCTGTTCAATTGCTGTCAGCAATTACAGATGGTGTTGCTTGAACATACAAGAAGAAGTCCACACAGCATAATGTACTTCAATCTGTTTATCTACATCAAACATCCATGGTAGATTTTACATTTACAGCATTTAGCTAACGCTCTTATCCAGAGCAACTTACAGAGTTACTCGTATTACAGAGGAGGGCCAGTGTAGTGTTAGGAGTTTTGCCCAAGGACTCTTAATGGTGTAGCGCAGCATAGTCACCTAGTCCGGGAATCAAACCCCAGTCTCCCAAATGGCATGGCGGCTCACTGGCTTTTAGTGGTGTTATCTGTTGCGCCACACCAACCACTAATTTCGCCGCGCATTAGTTTGTACCTGCTCCTCCCTGCTTAATCTTGAGGATGTTTCTCCCATAATGGTGCTCAAACTTTGGATATGACTGTGAGTTGATCAATATTAGTGCAGAAACTGCTAATGGTAAAACCTTAGACATACAACCACACTCAACAATATGTATAATATAAATATAGCATAGAACCTGAAAGCATGTCCACAGCAAAGTACTGCAATGGATTGCTGGGGCCTTCTGAGTTCGATCCTGGGAAGTCAAAGCCAGCATAATTAGCCTTGGTCTTTCTGGGTGGGTACATCAACAGATCACCAGATCCAATGTGATCATTGATAATTGGATCCTAGATAAATCTCTTAGCTGATATAACCAGATTTGTAGTCAGCGTTCACCTCCAGGTGTGTTGAGCTGTTTCATTGAACCGTTTGAAAAGATGAGGTGGTTTTACATGACTTGGAGGAAGCACCTTAGCCTTCACCCTTCCAGTTTGGTGCATCAGGTGATAGGGGGAGACCTAACTAAGTATTGGAGGGAAAGGTTGGGTAAAATCCAAAAACTAACAAAAACAATGAGTTGCTGGAGAACTACAAGACACACATCATCTGGTAGAGATGAATAATGTATGCTTTTTACCAATATGACAAAGAACAAGCTTTTCAGTGTATTGTCATATTTTAAGGTCAACCAACATTTCCACATTTAAAAAACTATCAAACTAAAATATTCATATTTTTGAATAGTGGCCCTCTTTCAATCTAACAGTGAAACTGATGTGTAAATACCCCAGCATCACTGCTGTGCCCTCATACACTTCTTGTACCAGAACCACACTCACACACTACCACAGACACTAGCATGTCATTGTCACTGATGTGCTGGGACTGGCCCACCTCCCAAATGAGATTTGGTCATGAGCAGTGATGAATTGGATGGGTGTTGGCTAACAAAGGAGTAGCTAACAGTGAGTTGAAGTACGTGGTTAATGAGGCTAATATGAATTGAAGTGGTGTTCACAGGTTCGCCACAGTAATCTTTACTTCCAGTATCCTCAACACTGCCTTAGTATGGCTTGTGCTATGTATCGCTTTGCTGTGATTGTAGACAAACGTCTTAATGGCATTGAATTCAGATGATCGTGAACTGCAGCATGCTCATATTTAGTGAATTTAAAATGATATTACATTTTCATTTACCTTTAAGGCATTTAGCAGACGCTCCTATCCAAAGCGATTTACACAAGTGCTTTTTACTCCGTAAATATCCTTAGCTAGTTCGTAAAGACTTAGATCCAAAAGATGCCTTTAAGTGTAGATATTACTAAGTACAAAAGTTAGTATGGAGACAATAATACTCGGCTCTAAACTTCACCCACATACTCTCAGAAGAGATGGGTTTTCAGTCTGCGTTTGAAGACAGTGAGCGACTGTTCAGACACCGAAGAGAAGTTCGTTCCACCAGGACGGAAAAAAGCCAGGATGCTTGTCATCCATGGATCTTAAGGAATGGCGGGTCAAGAAGAGCCATACGTGAAGCTCAGAGAGCTCTTGGTATGGATTGGCTTTTGACCACTGCCATCACTGCCCATATGCAAGTATGAGCAATGGAAGCTGAAGGATATTGGTTTATATATGTGTGAAACGTAGATCACTATTTTTGTAGTGTACTCGAGCAAGTATTAGCTTGGCTGCACATCAGTTAGCTAGCATTGTGATTAAATAGCACTGTTTAGCACTTTGAGCGACCCTAGAACAAAATGTTCTTCAGCTTCTCATTAGGTTGAAGGAGATTTGAGCCAGTTTTCTGTAAAACGAAAAAAAAGCACATCTACAATGATCTCAATGAAGACAGGCTACATGTTTCTGTCTTCTAATGAGACATTCTGGGACGAAGATTCATTCAACCATTATGAAGCATGTGAGCTTTCACTTCCTTTTTCTTTTCTACTTTTCTACTCTCCACTGTTTCAGTCGGCCCATTAGCTGTTAGCCTACTTTATGCACTTAGTGTTGCCACAGACTGTGCCCAGTGATAATAAGGACAGAGGTTCTTCTGATTGAATCGAGGATAAACACTTGCTATAGCATCCCCGCCAGACTGAAACTCTCTCACAGATCAATGTGGGAGCTCGGTAGTTTTAGGAAGGTTAAACCGTTCTTTGTTTCACCATGTTTCTATGCTGAGAACCCAGTTCACAAAGCTGTGTGTCCTCTGAATACCATCAATCTGCAGATTTTTATTTGTGATTACTTTTGCATCTTTTAGGCACAGTTTATTTTTATTTACTCGTTTCTTTTGCGACCTGCATATTTGCACGCTCGGCATTTTTTTTTAGTTCTGACTCATTTTGATTGGTTATTACATTTGATGAAATGACACTTTTGTCACTTTGTCTTAACACCATCTTCAGCACTGGTTTACCTAGGTATGAGGTTATTCCATTGCCTCTGCCCACAAAATAGTTCGCGTTCAGCGGAATTCACCATGGGGCTTTTCTGGCAAGGAGTTCTGGTGTTCGTGTGTCATTTTCATGTTGAAAAAAAAATGAAACTGCAAAGGTAGGCCGAAATGCGATAACTGCACAACTGTCATTAGTATTATTAATATTCTTATTATTATTATAAATTATGCACAACTGTTGATTTTTGGCATCCTCAAATTTTTGGTGGAACCCGTAGTCTTTTTACGATAGTTAGCTGTGGAGTTAGCGAAAGATGGATTATCGTTCTTAAGATGGGGTAAAGGATAACCCCACTGTCAGTCAGCAAAACCATGCCCCGTACTCTACCCAATTACAGTTTATTTGAAACCGTAAAGGTATTTCCTTTACCTATTTGGTTCTCCTAGACGAATGTTTCGGATTGAGTAGTTTCACTTCACGCTCTACTCTTCTCTCTCCAACCCGCTCACTTAGCATCATAATTCCATGCAGTTTTCCATTTCCATGTAATTTATACTTTGACATCTATTCCTTTGTAATTTGCATAACAAAGATTCCCACAATGAACGTTTATGAGCAATGAGGCACTGTCGCTGTCACTGTCACTGTCACTGCGTAGGACTGGTTTGTATACATGGCTCTGTCTCTACAGAGGCTAGTGGTTAAAGCTCAAGGGCTATTTATGGTATGAGTAGCTGAAGTGCTGCTCACATAAGTTAGATGGTGTGATGATATGCGCCTTTGGAGGAAGTGTCAGCCCTTGTTCCTCCCATTACGCTGCTACCCCTTACCAGCCTTCACACCTGTGAGCGTTAGCTCGCCGTCAGGTTACTCACAGTGCAGATGACTCAGCCAGCAAATTTTCCAGACTGACTTTACAGAGTTATCTCCACAGAAATGCCCACACTGTCCATGTCGGTATGTCCTGTGACATATAGCTGTATGCCCACTAGATGGCAGAAAAAGCTGGTGATGGAAGGGGTATGGGTGATGAAAATGTACGTAGGATAGAGGGATTTTCAATACAGATGGAAAGAGAGGAAAATCCATTAAGTAAGAAGGTCTTCAGTTGTTTAGGTTTATTATTATTATTATTAGTAGTAGTAGTAGTAGTAGTAGTAGTAGTAGTTTTAGAATAGTTTTATTTTCTTGATCATGGGTTTGCAGCAGAACCACTAATAATAACTTGTCATAGAAGTCAAACATTGTTGTCATTCCTTCATTTTACAGCCATGTGTTTAGTGATAAACCATCCTGTGCTATGTTTAGCTACAGAAGTAGATAAGCTGTACAGTACAACAGTCAGCTGTAATACAGACAATACATAAAACCCCCACATAATAAACTATGCAACAGTAAGTAAATAAGGACAGGTTCTTTAAATAACTCAGAACCTGGAAGGTTCTTTAGGGACCTAAAAGTGATTCTTCAATGGTATGTTTCTTTTAATGGATGTTTCTGTAAGATCTGCTCCAGTGGTGTAGTGGTATCATGCAAGGTTTCCATTCCTGCATTCCTACATGGAAAATGCTCCTAGGGAACCTTAAACTTTCTAAATAAGCTATTCTGGCTCTTTAGGGCCTCCACTATGAATGTATAAAGTATGTCTTCTGAATATCTTCCCAAAGTTTAATAAATGCTTTCTGTACTTTATCCTTTCCTGGTCCTAAAAGTGGTTACGTCACGGTTACGTCAGAATACCCCTGACCAATCACAAGGCTAACATGGCTCGGCTAAACCTGGCAAGCTAAAGCTCAAGCTGTGACTGGGGAGTGGCTGCGCCGCCTGCCCCGACGTCCCTTTCGTTCGTTGCCCGACCCCTCTTCGCTTCACTGTGGTATTTAGCTGCAGGGTGCCACAATGTATTGGAGGTACCAATGCGGCAATGTAACCAGGGAGATTTGCTGACCATCGCCCAACCATACCCCACCTATGTATGTGCTGGTAACAGACATCAGAACCTCAGTAAACCCTTAAGATCTGTGAAATCACAATCCCAGTTCAAAGTAAAAACCTTAAAAATATAACTTCTCTTTCTGAAGGCTGTGTGCATTGCCACGGTAACGTAAACAAGTGAAAGAGTGATAGAGGGCTGTCAGTCATGAACGTTTATTAGAATATTAAGACCACACCCAGAGCATTCTGAACACGCCCAGAGGTCTGATCAGTGCATTTTGGTGATTTCTGAGAAGTGTTTCATCATATTTTTGCCGAACTCTTCACTTAACGCCCAGGTTTAGTACTATATATATTATATCAAGTTATATTGAAATGTGTTTTTAGGAGCTTTATTTTCATAGAGCATTTACACTACGAATAGATTCCTCAATCTTGGGAAAGGCTCTTCACAGTCACTCATTTCATTTAGAATACAGTTCTTTAAGTGAAGTCAAATTAAATCTGCAGTACTGTTCAAAAGCTGTAATATAAACATATAATAAAAATAGTATAATATAAAATATCAATTAAAAAATAAAAAAGCTCCTTATCTGGACAGTAAGTGTTTGTGTCCTGTGACACTAATATCAGAATAAACACAAATACCATTAATGCTAAAAGTCTCCAAAGTTATTCTCATGATAGTCTAGTATTATTAATAGATCTCTATATCAACCCCTGGTTTAATAAATCAGTGCTGTTATGCTAATATGGTTAAATCAGCTGAAGGAATTAAACACGTTCACACTATACTGGCTGGAGGCAAGCTTTGTTCTTCAAACTAGCTCACAAGATCTCCACTACTTTCTTCAATGTGAGAAATTCTTGTTACTTTTCATTGCATTTATGTTTACCTGCATCTGTTCTAATGTGATCTGTGATCTGGAGTTTCTTTTACCAACATATAAAAATCATTTGTGATCTCCTTTGGCTAAAATGAACACATTTAAACAGGTTGATTAGGCGTCTAAAACTAAACTGAACAGTACTGCATGTCTATCCAAAATACTAATGTAAAAAAGCTAATGTAAAGTGATGCAGTGAGGTAGGGACAGTGCATTGCATTAAAAAAGGAGGTTTCCCTTTGCTAGCATGTGCACTCTATTCTTACTCATTTCACCAAATCAGCATTTCTCCACAAAGCAGGTCAAGGGCCACATGAAGCCAGTGGTGCAGAGCGAAGGCCCTGTATCAGAAGGCAGATGAGTCACAGGCATAAACATCTGCACCGCCTCAAGGTCTCCAGCAGAGATCACTGTGTTGTCGAGTAAAGCCAATTTAAATGCCTGAAGTGCTTCTCTCCTCAACTGTCTATTAATGCACCATGTCTATTATTGTATCCTGTGTCCTGGCTTTACCTACCCAGTATGAAACAGAGCGAGTAGAATCTACTTCATAACTCTAATTCTTTATTTATATAAACTTGATGTAATCATTTATTTGTTTGTTTTCTAGTGTCCCATAAGATTGTCACTACGGTCCTGTGATTAGACAACAAGTGAAAGCAAGTGGTCTAACTAAACAGCTCACATGGCCTAAGCAAGTAATCATTGCTGCATTAAACTGCTGTCCATAAAGCAAACCTGAGACTGCACTTGATTGTGCAGGAAGCTGCACAGCGAGAGAGAGAGAGATAAGAATCGCTTCCACGCATGCTGAGGCCACATCAGACACAGATGTGTCACAAGCACACTTACTGACAAATGCTGACACATGGTCTACGCTGCAGTTTAGCATAGCAGAGTGTAGGGCAAATGCAAATTTCAGGTCCAAATCCGGTGGAAATGGATGACTGAGATGAATCTTGAAGCTTGAAAAGAAGAAGAAAGCATTAAATATACATGCAGGTGTCCTAGTTGTTGTTTCCAATACAATAAAAATACATCAGAAGTTGCCATACCTGATTTTACGTGCACAACTTCACCATCTTCATCAATGTACACTCTTTCTTTTGGTCCAGTTAAAGGATAGAGGGGTTGGGAGGAACCTGCATTCATTCTCTAATGCCTTCGGGACTTTATTTACATATGCTCGTAAAGGCACATCATCATCTCTAAAAGGTTTGGAAGCTTACAATGAAACCAGAACTTTCTTCCGTCTGTCGACTCGCACCTCTCTGACCTATGTGATGATCACAGTTGTCAGATGATTCAAGACTCTTTGTTTGTTCATTACTACTTAATACAAAACAACAATCAGTAACAATCCGTTTCTCCTTACTTCCTTCAAAATGATCCATCACCCAACAAAGACCACACCGTACCACGTTATTCCTCAACGGTTGTCTTGGTGGTGTGTTCACACATGGTTGATTCAGGGTATGTTTGCCTCTTGTTGAAGAGTGCACTGTAAAACGAGGCCTGTCAAAAAGCACAACCTCAAGCAACATGTCCACAAAAAGAGTGTGGCAAAGTAATCTCATAGACAACACATCTAAACCCAACAAAACAGTGCCTCCTGCTGGTCTGCTGGACAATAACATGGTCCAGCATGGAAGACATACAGCAAATGAGTTCCCAATCTACAGCTAGTCCTCACAAATCTAACATTCTATAACTTCCATCTTCCAGCGCTCCCCCGCAACCTCCCTTTTAACCCTGTCATTGGTCAGTCCTGGCTCCACATATCAGAAGGGGGAATGGCAGACTGGCAGGACTGACCACAACCAGAAGCCACCTGAACTCCAGCCCCATGTTCTCTGAGTTCCCACCTCTATCTTACAGGCGTCTCCTTAATCGTCATAAGCTGAAGGCCTGGTCCGAACTAGCAAAATGAGCTTTTCAGGGTGCCACTATGGACTTATTGTATTATCTGTTATGTCAAGCGAGACATCATCTCCTTATCTCCTACTTCAAACCATCACAGGGTCCTGGCTTTTTACTACTTCACAGATTTCAGAAGGCTTCAACAGGGTGAAGAGCCTTTTCTTATAAACCCCCCAACAATGGATCAACCTTTCAGATAATGTTCAAGAGTCTCAATCTTCAAGTTTAGGCTAAAAAAAATCACTAGCTTAGTTTAGCTTTGGGAATTTAATTAAGGTTTCCCTAGCTAGAGGTCACAGATCCAGGGGTTCATGGACACAGGGTATTGTGGTAACTCGAGATGCTGGTGCTGTTGAACCTGAATCTAATCAGTGCACCTCAGTGCACCCCTGTAGATTGCATTTTTGGACATAATGATTACATGTAATGTCACCGGTTTTCTGTAGGGGGCCTAGGTCTTCAAAATTTGTAGTCCTACATATTTCAGTTCTACCTTTTTTGTGAATCACTTTCATTTTAATAAGGCTTTATTCTCAGCAATCCACCCTTTAAGAAAAGTGTCAAAAAAGAGCAGAGGGTTGAGAGACTTCCATTACAGATTCCTGATTATCTGTAATGTAATCCAAAGGATTACTATATTACAGTAGCATAATCTGATTACTTTCAGTTACTTTTTACAATTATTTTACTTGTCTTTTTAACTGCCATAGAGGAACCATTTCTTTCCCTAGGTTTTTTACCAAAGCACACAGCTACTGGAACAGGAACTGACAAATGACAACTCCCTCTGACTGTTAGATAATAGACAACTGACTGACTGACTGACTGACTGACAAGTTGTATACAGGGCGTCTGTCAGAACTGTAATACAATGACATTTCCCAGTAAACCTGTTTAGCCATTCAGGTGCGCACAAGACTCTAACTGAGCTAGTTAACATTTCTGGAGAACATGAGGTCCTGTTGTAGTGAGGTAGCACTATACAAACTGTACTGTGGACATGTACTAACATAAACAGTGAATAAGTGTATTAATATTAGTTTATGGCCTGCAGTGAAAACATTTATTAACAACTATCCATGTTTAGGAGAAGCCTCACCCCTCTCCAAAATGGAGATACTGATAGGTTCTGTTGCAGAGTTTGACTCTGTTGTCCCACCCCTAGCTGAAATAGAGGTTTATGATTGGTTCTGCTGCAAAGTATGGCTCTGTTGTCCCACCCTTAGTTAAAATATAGATTCTGATTGATTCTGTCTCTGTGTTTGCCTCTCTGTTGTCCCACCTCTATCTGATTCTGATTGGTTCTACTGCAGCATATGACTTGGTTGTCCCACCCATGGCTGAAATACATATTCTAATTGGTTCTGCAGTTAAGCAGAGTCTCCCTGTTCCCGCCTATATGGTAGAGTCAGCGCGGTTTGGGTAGAAGATGGATTCTGAATTCATTTGGCTGACAGGACTAGACCCTTTATAGGGCAGTGTATTTGAGGCCCTGCTGTAATGTAATCTCTGCTAGTAATCATCCTAGTTTTAAAATGTACCTGTAACTCATCTGTAGTCTATTTTGCTCAAAAACTTAATTAAGTTTAAGTCATTGGTTATTTCATTTACAAAGAATAACACTGCATGTTAAATTGAGCTGTCTTAAATCATATTTTATAAATTCTACTTTATCTGAGTAAGCAATGAAAAAAGACTGACAATAAAACAAAGCAAAGATCTATTACAAATATACAGTGTGTGCAGAATTATTTGTATTTGAGAGGATTCTTTTTATTATTGAACAACAACTATGTTCTCAATCAACCCAAAAGACTCAAATATCAAAGCTTAATATTTTTGGAAGTTGGAGTGGGTTTTTTTTAGATTTGGCTATCTTAGGAGGATATCTGTTTGTGCAGGTAACTATTACTGTGCAGAATTATTAGGCAACTTAATAAAAAACAAATATATACCCATCTCACTTGTTTATTTTCCCCAGGTAAACCAATAGAACACAAAATTTAGAAATAAACATTTCTGACATTCAAAAACAAAACCAAAAACAAATCAGTGACCAATATAGCCACCTTTCTTTACGATGACACTCAAAAGCCTTCCATCCATAGATTCTGTCAGTTCCTTGATCTGTTTACGATCAACATTGCGTGCAGCAGACACCACAGCCTCCCAGACACTGTTCAGAGAGGTGTACTGTTTTCCCTCCCTGTAGATCTCACATTTTATGAGGGACCACAGGTTCTCTATGGGGTTCCGATCAGGTGAACAAGGGGGCCATGTCATCATTTTTTCTTCTTTTAGACCCTTACTGACCAGCCACGTTGTGGAGTATTTGGATGCATGTGATGGAGCATTGTCCTGCATGAAAATCATGTTTTTCTTGAACGATACCGACCTCTTTCTGTACCACTGCTTGAAGAAGGTGTCTTCCAGAAACTGGCAGTAGGTCTGGGGGCCTTTTCCTCAACCCAAAAAGGTCCCACAAGTTCATCTTTGATGATACCAGCCCATACCAGTACCCCACCTCCACCTTGCTGGCGTCTGAGTCGGAGTGGAGCTCTCTGCCCTTTACTGATCCAGCCTCGGGCCCATCCATCTGGCCCATCAAGAGTCACTCGCATTTCATCAGTCCATAAAACCTTTAAAAAATCAGTCTTAATATATTTCTTGCCCCAGTCTTGATATTTTATCTTATGTTTCTTGTTCAAAGGTGGTCGTTTTTCAGCCTTCCTTACCTTGGCCATGTCCCTGAGTATCGCATTATTGCTACCCTGTTGGCTATTTGCCATGAAACGCTTGACTGTTCGGTGATCACGCTTCAAAAGTTTGGCAATTTCAAGACCCTCTGCAAGACATCTCACAATTTTTGACTTTTCAGAGTCCGTCAAATCTCTCTTTTGACCCATTTTGCAAAGGAAAGGAAGTTAATACTAAAAGCCTAATAATTAAGCACACCTTATATAGGGTGTTGATGTCATTAGACCACACCCCTTCTCATTACAGAGATGCACATCACCTGATTTAATTGATTGGTAGTTGGCTTTCAAGCCTATAGAGCTTGGAGTAGGACAACATGTATAAAAAGGATGATGTGATCAAAATACTCATTTGCCTAATAATTTTGCACACAGTGTATATTCATCATTCTAATTACACAAATGTTTTAAGAAAGTTCTAGGGTGATCCTTTTCTGGGTGAAAGTCTCACCTCAAACATTTTTTGATCTCACCTTACATTTTTGCTTCAAAAGACCTCTCAAAACCAAACATACTCTTCTCTCCACAGCCCTTTTGTTAGCATATATTTTAACACACTTACTAGAGAGCTAAAGCTGAAGCTAGGAGACCACCAAAGGCCCTGAAATCATTCTTCCAGAGGGAATCCTTGGTCTTGTGGACTATGTACTTCAGCTTTTTCATCATCACAAACCCACCTCCATACTTTACTCAATATATTTTGGTCCTTCTTTGTCCTTCAAATGAAAGTAAAGCAGTTTTGGTGCAAAAAAAAACCCTCTGCCAGTAGCACTTTTAATAGCTTCCGGCATGAATAATCTTTTACCTGTTTTCACAGAAAGTTTCCCCAGCAGAAGACCATAGCTGGTGGTGGGAAATTGGTTTTATCTAAATTCCTGTTGACGTGTAATCAACAATATCTCTATCAAGATAGATGGCATGCTTCCTAGACATAAGGTGTACATTTTGCAGTCCCTCAACACAATTGCTTCAAGATTATGTAATAATACAAACATTTTCATGGAAATATTACAAGATTTTAAAGAAGCTTCAGTTAAGCCACTGACCTAGTTATACCTAACACCAGTCTGGAAGATTGACCACCAAACTGGACGAGGTCAGATACTGTCCCAGTATTATGCACTCTGTGTTGTTGTGATTATGTCACATTTATATTAGTGATATTTCTATTCGAATTTGAGATAAGAAAATTATTTCTTCTTAATGAACTCTCTGTGAAGAAAATGAGTTCAGATCACTGCTAAATATGAATGCTGCTAAAATGTCCAGACATCAACTGAGGTATGGGTAGCATGTCTTATTTTCAGTAAAAAATACATGTTTGTGACACACTGTTATTGCACCTGTTTAATCTAATAGGCATGGTGTAGACCACTGAAGTCATGCATCATCCTGTAGTCTTCACGATGCCCATATTTGGCACTAAGCTTGATTTTCAATGACAAAAATGAATTTTTCATTAGACTGCAGTCTAATCTTAAACCACTGCACAATCCAGCATGATTTGCCAGTCAGAAGTAATCCAGTGGTACCAGCTTGCTCACCAGTATAGGGTATGTTTTCTTCTGAATGACCAACCTTTCAACTACCTAGACCATCAAGGACCAGCTTAGAAGCACAATAGAGCATTGCCATGCCCTACAAGTTGACCTACACTGCTTAGCATGACCAGACTGAAAGTTGGGTTTCACCTCTTTTAGTACTTTTGTTGTTATCATCAAATAAGGATGATAAGCCACATAGAATTACGACTGCAATAGCCTGAATTACTGGGTAATGTAGCTTGCTGACATCTAGGTGCTGCAATATTAGTAATATGGCTCTTTAGGATCCAGTTTTGTATAGTAGAAAAATGTACTGCTGTAGCTACAAAAACAGTTTGTACAATGTAGAGCAGGAATGTTGACCCTTTATATGCAGCACAGTGCGAATAATGGTGTGTTAAAGAGATGGGGTGAAGTAACGAGGAGTTGATAAGATGGGGTGAAGTAATGGGACATTGAGATGGAGGTGGATTAATGGGGTGTTGAGGAGATGGGGTGGAGTAATGGCTTGTTCAGGAGATGAGGTTGGAGTAATGGGGTGTTGAGGAGATGGGGTGGAGTAATGGAGTGTTAGGGAGATGGGGGTGGAGTAATGGGGTGTTGAGCATATGGGGTGGAGTAATGGGATCTTGAGGATATGGGGAGGAATAATAGATTATTAAGGAACTGGGGTGGAGTAATGGGGCATTTAATTGGAGGTTGAGTAATGGAGTGTTAAGGAGATGAGGTGGAGAAATGGCTCATTAAGGAGATGGGGTGGGGAAATGGGGCGCTGAAGAGCGTGTCAAACAGACTGACAGGAGCTCAGTGTAAACACAGGCGAGGTCTGGACCAGGGCAGTGTTTTAAACAGGTTTTTTTCAAGCAATTATAATACATACTGATTCCATTGCTAAAATAAACATATTTAATGTCACAGTATATAGAATGGACATTTAGCACTTCAAGCGAGCTGCACTGTGATAACCATGGAACAACAGTTATTTTTTTCTTGACATCAGTCATGAAGCCATTCATTATTCAGTATCTATTCAGTCCTACAGTAGGGTACACATTTGTAATGTTTTGGTTTAATTAAAATAAAAGCACACAAATAAATCAAATGTGAGATGATTTACCCTGAGGGATTCTCAAATTTGTGATGCCAGAACTCCCGAAATGCTGGCATAAAAAAAAAGGACTTCATTGGGTCAGTATTTTATTCCGCTGTCACTGACTGTCCTGCCTATTTATTCTACTTTCACTATGAGGCCTTAGGCCTTGAGGCCTACACATTATTTACCAAAACAAAATAGTCCACATGTGAAAAGGCTAGTGGATATCTCAGCTGATTTAAAAAAAAAGCTAAAAAAAAGCTGGCTAAAAATTCAAAGATACCTCTAAGTTTAGACACTCCTAAACACAAGTCAATAAGGTGACCACTCTACTATTCACCCAAGTAGGTGGGTCTTCGGTCTGCGTTTAAAGACAGCGAGCGACTCGGCCGTTCGGACACCCAGGGGAAGTTTGTTCCACCACTTTGGTGCCAGGACAGAAAAAAGCCTGGACGCTTGTCTTCCGTGGATTTTGAGGGATGGCAGGTCAGCCGAGACGCACTTGAAGCTTCAAGGGCTCTTGGTGCGGATCGGCTTTTGATTATTGCCATCAAGTACGGAGGGGCTGGTCCGTTCTTGGCTTTGTAGGCCAGCGTCAAGGTTTGGAATCTGATGCGGGAAGCAGCTACAGGAAGCCAGTGAAGAGAACACAGCAGAGGAGTGACATGGCTGAAGTTAGGAACGTTGAAGACGACCCGTGCCGCTGCATTCTGGATAAGTTGCAGGGGCCTGATAGTGCGCAGAGGAAGACCAGCCAGAAGAGAGTTGCACCCTCCTCCCAATCTCACATCCTTTAAATGCCATCTCAGCCTTGTTCGCATGTCTATGACAAGTCTTTGTAACCCTCCACCACCCTGTCTCCTCCCTTTACCTCTGTCAAATCTCTTATTCTTAGCTTCACTTATCAGAGACGGGAAACTGGCTTTCTACCAGATGCAGAAGCCGCCTGAACTAGCGAAGTAAGTAAATAATATTACCTTAACTTTAAAATTAAGGCCACAATTCTACCTATTTTTAATTATTATTATTAGGACAGATTTGTCCAGGCTTTCACAATACAGCATTCACACAAAGAAAGTAATTAATACTGCCTTAACCCACAGGCCAGGTATTTCATAGACTGTGCTCAACTTTTTCAAGAAAGACTATACACTTGTGGTCAGCACCATTCTAGACAGTTTTACTGCTACGATGCGCGGCAGATCATCTCATATGTACTGTTCCATCATATCTGGAAGTGTCTCTTAAAATCCTGAAATGTTTTTATCCCAAAAGTTGTGGTTACTCTTGAAAGAGGTAGCTCTCACGGATAGATTTGTTGAAATCCTACCTCTAAGTCTGCTTGAAGTTGCACCTCTGATAAGTAAAGTGAGAAACATTGATTATCTTCATCTACAGGAGCATCTGTCAAGGGGTGGGAAATATTGGCCAGCAAGTGAACAGTCAGTTCCTAAAAGTGATGCAGAAAAAATGAACAAGCATAAGGATCTGAGCCACTTTGGCAAGAGCCAAATTGTGATGTCTAGACGACTGGGTCAGAACATTCCCAAAACACCAGGCAGGTCTTGAGGGTTTTTTTCTGCTATGCGCTGGTCAGTACCTACCAGACGTGGTACAAGAAAGGACAACCGGTCAACTGGTAGCTGGGTCATGTGCACTTAAAGCTCACTGATGTGATCCATGGAGGCCCCACCTCACAACTTACAGGACTTAATGGATCTGCTACTAACGTCTTGGTGCCAGACACCAAAGGATGCCTTCAGAGGTCTGGTAGAGTCCATACCTCGAATGGTCAGATTTGTTGTGACGCCATAGGCAGGTGGCAACAATGTTATGGTCATCTTTTTATGCTGTAGATGTTCAAGATGTTTTATGAAAGTGTAGCTTTCTCTAAGCTCTTTTGTTTTAAGTAGTCATTTCCAAATTGTCTGAAATCCAGTGGGCCATTACTGTGACGTAGGATGCTGTTTTTAGGGCAAGAGCCTTTGTTTTCTCTGAGGTGCTGTTGTAGATTTCTATTGTTCATTGTTCCATGGTTAGGAATTCAGTGCTTTGGTTCCAAATCATAGTGGAAATCAGGAATATCTGATGGCCTTTACAATGAAAGTTCAAGAACAGAGAGAAAATATGGGAACAGCCACTGGTTTTACCATTCGTGGTGAAGATGTAGGATGATGGTGAGGTGGTGGACAGCTTTTGCTTACTCGGATCAGTTGTTAACAACAGAGGATTTAGCAGTCAAGAATTAACAATACAATACAATACAATACAATACAGAACCTTGCAGATCAGAAAAGCCTTTCAAAAAACACATTTTCTGAGCCTTAAAGAAATGTGAACTGGTCATGATCTTATTTTCTTGTAACATTAATGATGAATTACCTGTTTGAGAAATGTTCTGTTTAATGCCAGTCCTCATCTCCATCAGAAGACCACAGTTAGTGGTGATTTTCAAACTTCAGGCTGACGTGTAATCAAGGACATCTCAATCAAGATATTTGAAATGCTTACCAGACAGGCAATGTAAGCACATTCACATCCTCTGTCAGGACTATAAGAAGACAAAGGCACAAAGCACTCCAGCGTCTGACAACTGACTGACACCACCTGAATCATGAAGATCTTCTGGTTTTTCCTCGTGATCATTGTAGGTGTTACTGCAGCACCTTCTGCACCTTCAGATGTGCATAAACTTCAGAGTGTGATTTTAGAAGAAATCATGGATAATGTGAAGCAATTGGAAACCTCCTTAAGCAATACGGCAAAGAAGGTAAGACCTTATTTAGTTACAGTTTTTCTTAGTTCTGGGAGCAGTGGGCTTATTTACTGTAAAACGTCCTGTAAAAAGCATTCACCTAACAACTGTTCTTCTGCTTTCACAGATAATGGTTCAAGAAGTCATAACAACTAAGCACTGCACTGTAAGTTACATAAACCTTTTTTGTATTAATTTTATTAATAATAATAATAATAATAATAATATAGGATATTATATTAAAATTATAATAATATTGGAAACTCCACATTATTCTAGCATGAAAACTTCTGCAAAGCAGGAAATGTTCTCGATACATTGAAAGCAGAAGACCTTGGACTTAATGGACAGGGCTGGCTGCTGCCCAGGATGTTGGTGGCCTACACTAGAGTGAGTCATTGTGATGTGAAAGCATCAGCTCTTTTCCCTGAATACAGAAAGATGTTTAATAGATGTTTAAAAAATTATTTATTTGATCATCTTTATGACTGATTAACTCTGAGAGTTTTACATGTCTGTGTGTTTCATCCACAGAACATTCAGTGTAAGCACCCAGCATCAATTCACAAAGTTGAACTTCAGGATCTTCTGAAGAACATACAACAGTGCGCCCAGAAGATGTATGCACAGCGTTAGTATTTATTAATGTCATTTTGATATTTAGCATCTATATTTTATTTGCAGAAAACAAATATATTTTTATATTAATAATTCTCATTTACATTTTATTTAAATGCTTTTTCTTTATAATGTGACATTTTTTTGCTTTGTCTTTACAAAATTTCACAATATATAATATAATACTTGATAAGTTAATGACTTAGAAATAAATACATTTAAATATCCTTGAAAAATGTGTGTGAGATAACTTTGTAATAAATGTGATCAATTAAGGAGTACGTGGATTTATCCAGGTTTGGGATGCAACAGAATAAAAGAATTGTAAATATAAATTCAGAATACAGAAATGCTAACCCACTAAATAAAAAAGCTAGAAATATCTGATAAACCATCAATGCTTGTTTTTGGACCATTAAAAATCAGCACACAGCAAGCTCAACAAACAGCTTCTTTGCAAACACTGTTGAAAATACAATAATTCTATGTATGTGAATAATGAATAGCATATGTAGGCCGAGTGTTGGGGTCAGCATCCTGAAAATGATCCATTTTAGTGAGCAATGAACCTGTTAATGAAGAACATGAGAAAATGAGTCAGTTCTGCAAGAGTTGTCTGAAGAACCTTGCAAACTGAAAGAACTTAAACAATGATTCAGCTCAGATGTACAGTATGTCTTTATTATCACACCAATTTTTTAAATCTGGCTGAAGGATGTCCTCAGCATTTCAAATACTCATACACACACACATGACCACAGAAATCAACTACAATTACTAATAGGGGGCCTGTGCCTTGCACAGACCACAGGAAAGCCAACCAGGACTCCAGGCCAAGAATATTTTCTCCTGTTCCATCTGAAGATGTGGTTTATGGTCTGCTCTCTCTTTAAAGTGTTTGTCTGTGAGAAGTATTTTTATTGACAGTTTAACACAACCTTTTGAGAATAAGTGGATTATGTACTGATGAATCCTGAATGTACAAATGGGAAAGTCATGATGTGTGCTGTGAATATGCATCTGGCTATGCTAGTCCTGTTTGGATTTATCTACAGTCTGTTCTATACCATGTAGTGCCAAGTAATTCTGAGAAGGCATTGCTGTGGACAAGCATATTCCATTTATTTATTCAGTTCTCTGCAGCTGTCCAGTTAGACCAGTGTCAACTTAAATGACATCTTCTCTGAAATATATATTGCCAAACATTTCATTTTTTACACACGATACCCTTAATATAGCATTGGTTAATGCAAGGTCACTGGCAAATAAGACTTTTATACTGAATCATCTGCTGTGGGCTGGACTTTCTCTTTGTGGCTGAAACATGGGTTTTGGAGCACCTTGTGGAGCAGTCTCCTAATGACTGTACCTTTTTTAACCCATCTAGAACCACTGGTTGA
The DNA here is from genome assembly GCF_030463535.1 of Salminus brasiliensis. Lineage (NCBI taxonomy): Eukaryota > Metazoa > Chordata > Actinopteri > Characiformes > Bryconidae > Salminus > Salminus brasiliensis. The sequence goes on from NC_132879.1 coordinate 14,127,002, forward strand.
GGAGGAGACACACAACAACTATTTTTATAACCATTTTAAATGCTGTGGGAGAGTATTTAGAACAGACCTAATACTCTAATACCTAGTACAGATAAACTGCAGATTTTTTAAAAATTGATATTTACATCTGTTCTCCTTTTAAACCCTTAGTTGAGGAACATTTACAACTTCTTGATTCATTTAGTTTGACTGTTATTGCTCCTGCGCATTAGCATGGTCATACTTTGGATCTGGTCATTTGTCTTTGTGTGCAATTTAGAGATAAACTGAAAAAAGATACTTTGGACAAACTTTAAAAAATTACTCTACTTTGTTACAAATAAACATATTAGTTTTTCTCAAATTATATGTATGATTTATTTGAAATCATATATAAACTAAAATATGTCTTTACTGAAGGACAAAAACACAATTTAAATAAAGTAAATAGAAAATGTTTTCACTTTGTGTCATGCTGGCTAGGCGAGACAAGGGAACACTCGCAGGGACAGAGCAATGCGGAGAAACCGTCTTTAATGGACAAACCAAACAGAACAAAACACAAACAAACGAGGCAGCAAAGTACAGGGTCCAATAAACAGAAACAGAAAACAAACAGGTGAAAACCGAAAGGGGATAAACCAAGAAAAAACCACCTGAGGCTGGAAAGCCGTCCGGGAGCAAAGCGAGAGGGGACAAATGACAAACCGCGCTCGTCAGGCGCTGACGAACTTACTCGACTCAGGTGCTAGGGAACCGGACGCCAAATCCCCTTGGCGACCAACCAGACAGCGAACTCCTGTACGAGAAACCGCTCCGATAGAGCATAGACTATTTGAACTTGTAGAACTTCCTAGAAGTCTCCAGACCATGAAGCCAACCTTACAGCTTGGCATCGCAAGAGTAATTCTCGGCGCCAATGCCTCTGCGTTTGCTCCCTTTGTACTCCAGCACTCAGGTGAAACAAATCCGAACTAAACAGAAAACATGGCGCCTTGCTGCGGCCGCTGTCAACATAAAAGTCCTTAGTGAAAAAACCCACGGGAGGAACAGAAAGTACGTGAACATAGAAATTAACCCAACATTGACTGAAATGTTCCGAGGAGCCTGTGGACCGCGGCCCGAAGCCGCCCCTGGGGGGGGCGCGGCGCCGCAGGGCTGACAGTACCCCCCCCCCCGAGGCGGCCGGTCGGGTCCCCCGACGGGGACGCCCCGGTCGCCGGCCAGATGCCTGAGAGCCCAGAACGTCCGGGAGCGGGCCCACTCGGGGCGACCGCGAGGCCTGGGAGCCGGCTTGTCCGGATAGCGTTCATGAAACTCCTGGACCAATGCCGGGTCCAGGACGTTACTAGCCAGTTCCCAGGAGCGTTCCTCCGGACCATACCCTTCCCAGTCCAGCAGATACTGCAGCCGGCCCCCGCGCCGTCGGGAGTCCAGTACTCGCCGGACCGTGTAAGCGGGTGTCCCTTCCACCTCTACAGGACCCGGCGGCGTGTCCGCCGGGGTGGCCTCGTCCAGGGGCCCTGACACCACAGGCTTGAGCTGCGAAACATGAAACACAGGATGCATTCGTGAGTGTGGGGGTAAACGAACCTTAACCGAAACCTCATTGATGTGTTTGACAACCTCGAATGGACCCATGTACTTAGCTGCCAGTTTCTGAGACGGAAGACCAGTCCGAAAGTTCCGAGTGGAGACCCATACGCGATCTCCTGGCGCGTATGACGGGGTCTCCCCACGCTTCCTATCCGCCTGTGTCTTGTAGCGCCGCAGGAAGGTCTGGATGTGCTGATGGGTCTTGGTCCAGACGTCTTCGCTGCGGCGCATCCATGCATCTACTGCTGGTACCGGGGTCTCCGCAGCAGTCCAAGGGGCCAACGGGGGTTGGTAGCCCAACACGCACTGATAGGGGGTGAGGCCAGTGGTCGCGCACTTCAGCGAGTTCTGGGCCATCTCGGCCCAAACCAGATACCGCGACCAGTCGCTGGGGTAGTCGTGACAGTAGATTCGCAGAAACTTCCCCAGCTCCTGGTTAGTGCGCTCGCACTGGCCATTGGTCTGAGGGTGGTATCCTGAGGACAGACTTACACTCACCCCCAGGTGCTCGCAAAACGCACCCCACACCCGGGATGTGAACTGGGCCCCTCGGTCTGATACTATGTCCTCCGGGATTCCGAAATTCCGGAGGACTTGGTCTACCAGGGCTTGGGCCGTCTGCATTGCTGTGGGCAACGCAGGGAACGGGATGAACTTAACCCCCCTCGAGAATCGATCCACCACCGTCATCACCACCGTGTAACCCCCGGATTCGGGCAGATCCGTGACAAAGTCTACCGCCAGGTGAGACCACGGGCGGTCGGGGACGGGCAGAGGCATGAGCTTCCCCGAAGGGAGCGTCTTGGGGGTCTTGCACAGGGCGCAGGTGCTACATGAAGCAATTATACGGTGAATGTCTGCCCGCATCCCTTCCCACCAGTACTTGGCCGCCAGTAGGTGGAAAGTACGGGTCTCACCTGGGTGGCCGGCCGTTGGAGAGGCGTGGGCCCAGCCAACGAGCCTCTCCCGGAACGAGCCCGGTACGTAGACCTTGTCTGGGGGGCACACCGTGGGAACGATGGTGCGGGAAAGTGCCTCGGCTATCTCCGTATCTAGGTCCCATTGTATCGCCGCGACTGAGACCGAAGGTGGTAACAAGGGTACCGGGTCGACCTCCCCCCCCTCCGCCGTTTGGTGGATGCGGGAGAGGGCATCCGCCTTAGTGTTACGGGAGCCCGGCCTGTATGTGATGTGGAACTGGAACCTGGCGAAAAACAGGGACCACCTGGCCTGTCGGGGGTTCAGACACTTAGCCTGCCGGAGATACTCGAGGTTCTTATGGTCGGTAAGGACTAGGAATGGGTGGGCAGCCCCCTCCAACCAATGACGCCACTCGGACAGTGCCATCTTAACCGCCAGGAGCTCCCTATCCCCTACCCCGTAGTTCCTCTCTGCTCCTGTGAGCTTCTTGGAATAGAACGCAATGGGGTGTAAGCGGTCGCTTACCTCCTGTCTCTGTGACAGGACGGCCCCCACCCCTGTACCGGAGGCATCCACCTCCACCACGAACGGCCTACGGGGATCGGGGTGTCGTAACAACGGGGCCGACGTGAAAGCACGCTTGAGTGCTTGGAACGAGTCCTCCGCGGCGGGCGTCCAAGTGATGCGCCGCGGGGCTCCCTTTAACAATGACGTGATGGGCGCTGCCAAACTACTGAAGTCTCTGATGAACCTCCTGTAGAAGTTCGCAAACCCCAGAAAACTTTGAACTTCCTTGACCGAGCCTGGTGTCGGCCAGTCCCGGACTGCCTGAACCTTTGCCTGATCCATAAGAACCCCCCGTTCGCTGATGATGTAACCCAAGAAAGGTATCTCCGGCATGTGGAACACACACTTTTCCAGTTTCACAAACAGCAGGTGGGACCTGAGTCTCGCCAGGACCAGGCGGACGTGGCGCACATGGGTGACCAGGTCGGGGGAGTACACCAGTATGTCGTCCAGAAAGACCACCACGAATCGTCCGAGGTAGTCCTTCAGGACGTCATTGATGAATGACTGGAAGACGGAGGGGGCGTTGGCTAGGCCATACGGCATGACCCGATACTGGTAATGCCCCCTGGTGGTCATAAACGCCATCTTCCACTCGTCCCCCTCCCTGATTCGCACGAGATTATACGCGCTGCGCAAATCCAGCTTGCTAAACACTCGGGACCCCCGCAACTGTTCGAGGGCAGACGGGACCAACGGCATGGGATAGGGGAAGCGCCTGGTAATAGCGTTGAGTGCCCGGTAGTCTATACACGGCCTCAACCCCCCCCCTTTCTTCTGAATGAAGAAAAACCCTGACGCTACGGGAGACTTAGACGGCATGATGTACCCCTGTGCTAAGGCTTCGTCTATATAATCCTCCATCGCCCGTTCCTCCTCCCTAGTGAGGGGGTAAACCCGTGCCTTAGGTAAGACCGCTCCCTCTACTAGGTCGATGGCGCAATCGTACGGGCGGTGGGGGGGAAGCTTAGCAGCACCGGACTTGGAGAAGACATCAGCAAGGTCCTCATACTCGGACGGCAAAACGACTAGGGTTTCGGGTTCAGGGCTCTCCACCGAGGTGGACCCGACGCTAAGGGGGGCGAGATTGAGGCAGTGTGTACGGCAATACGAGGACCAAGATACTATCTCCCTGTCTGGCCAGGAGATGTGAGGGTTGTGTTTACCAAGCCACGGCAGACCTAGTATCAGAGCATGCTCGGAGGCCGGGAGTACCAGCAGTGAGGCCTCCTCCTGGTGCAGGAAACTCGCGGCTAGGTGAGCCTCAGTGGTCACGTGGGTAATGGGGCGAGGACCCATGGGCTGCCCGTCCAGGGCGGTGATGCGGAGAGGTCTCTGGAGTTCCTCCACCGGGATTCCCAGACGCTCCACGATGTCGGCCCTCAGGAAGCTCCCCTCCGCGCCGCAGTCGATCGACGCTGCAACACACACACACTGAGACCGGTAGGTCACTAATACCGGCAACGTGATCGACCTAGACATCAGCCCCGGAACGGGCAGACTCACCGCATTAGCGCGAGGAGTCCTCTCCCCGCGCCCATCGGTGTTAGGGCGAGAAGCCATCAGGATCCTCCTCCGGCAGTCTCTGCGACGATGCCCCGCTTCCCCGCAGTAGAAGCATAGCCCCTCTCTGGTCCTACGACTACGTTCCTCCGGTGCCAAGCGGCCGAGACCCACCTCCATGGGCTCACTCTCCGGTGTACTGGGTGAGGCGGGGGCCGCCGTACCCGCTGAACAGGAGAGTCCAATACTCCCTGGTGCACCTTGGCTGGCCTGCTTCGGGGGGCAGGCGACCGATCCCCCAGCTCCGTGGGGTCTGAGGTGAGTAGGGCGACCTAGGAGCTGGTCCAGCCGGATCGCGAGCGCGATGAAGTCGTCCAGCTCCAACGTCTCGCCACGACAGGCCAGCTCCCGCTGCAGATGGGTGTTCAACCCGTTACGAAACAGGGCCAAGAGGGCCGGCTGATTCCATCCGCTCCCTGCCGCCAGAGTACGGAACTCCAGGGAGTATTGAGCCGCCGACTGGGAGCCCTGCTCCATGCGCAGCAGCAGGTCACCCTTGGTGAGTCCCTCTCGGGGGTGTAGAAACACCGCCTTAAAATGTTTAAGGTAGACCGAGAGGGATCCTTCGCTGAGCTCCCTCCAGGTGGCAGTGGCCCAATCCAGAGCCTTCCCTGCGAGCCGGGATACTATAAAGGCGATCTTCGCCTGGTCAGTGCCGGTCGGGGAGTTCTTAAAGAAGACCTCACACTGAAGCAAGAACCCCTCGCAAAGCTCCGGATTGCCACTGTACGTATCCGGTTTGCCAACCGGATACGCGCTATGGGATGTGCTATCAGGCTCTAACGAAGTCTGTACCAGATTCGTGAGCCCCTGAACGTCACCCACTAGTTGGGTGACTTGGTGCTGCTGGCCCACCTGTTGCTGCGCCAGGTGGCCCACAGTCTCTGACACACTCAACAGAGTGTGTTGCTGCTGCCCCAAGAATTGACCTTGGGCGTGAACAGCGTGATCCAAGGCGTCCATCCCCGCTGTTCGGAGGGTGTCGGCCGAGAATTCTGTCATGCTGGCTAGGCGAGACAAGGGAACACTCGCAGGGACAGAGCAATGCGGAGAAACCGTCTTTAATGGACAAACCAAACAGAACAAAACACAAACAAACGAGGCAGCAAAGTACAGGGTCCAATAAACAGAAACAGAAAACAAACAGGTGAAAACCGAAAGGGGATAAACCAAGAAAAAACCACCTGAGGCTGGAAAACCGTCCGGGAGCAAAGCGAGAGGGGACAAATGACAAACCGCGCTAGTCAGGCGCTGACGAACTTACTCGACTCAGGTGCTAGGGAACCGGACGCCAAATCCCCTTGGCGACCAACCAGACAGCGAACTCCTGTACGAGAAACCGCTCCGATAGAGCATAGACTATTTAAACTTGTAGAACTTCCTAGAAGTCTCCAGACCATGAAGCCAACCTTACAGCTTGGCATCGCAAGAGTAATTCTCGGCGCCAATGCGTCTGCGTTTGCTCCCTTTGTACTCCAGCACTCAGGTGAAACAAATCCGAACTAAACAGAAAACATGGCGCCTTGCTGCGGCCGCTGTCAACATAAAAGTCCTTAGTGAAAAAACCCACGGGAGGAACAGAAAGTACGTGAACATAGAAATTAACCCAACATTGACTGAAATGTTCCGAGAAGCCTGTGGACCGCGGCCCGAAGCCGCCCCTGGGGGGGGCGCGGCGCCGCAGGGCTGACACTTTGTTACAACTTTGTTACTATTTTGGAAAAAACAAATGTTACTACTAAAAGCAAATATGAATAAATGGCTAATTTAGGTTAGAGGAATTTGTTGGGATGTTATATAATTTTTTGAGTGAACTTACACTTTTAACTAAAGGTCACTGACATTGAAATGGCAAAAACATTCAATAGAAAATTGTTTTAATACAAGAGTGAACATGGCAGAACTCAACCAGCATATAGCCACACTCAGCAACACAGATAATAGTGACTTGCTCTTACAGCCTTCAAAACTGAGGTCAAGCAGTCAACCATTACATAAAATGCAACTGCTAAATGAAGGTACCCGATTACATGCTGATGGTAACTGAGGGTTCAGGACACTCCCAATACTACTCAACAAAATACTGAAGCAGCACAGCTGACTTAGTTACTGGACTTGTTGAGAAATATTAATGAGAGAAATGAGTAAACCCAGCATAAACCAATTAGTAAACCCAGTTTGTGTATTTTTGCACATTTTAAAAATTGTATTGTCCAATCACTGTCCAGCTTCCAATGGCAACTTAACCCAATATTTATTAGTTGATTAAACTCTAACATCTCTTTTGAACATGGGAAACCATTTACACCAAACTCAATAGTTACGTAAGGTGAGATATATGCAGTTTTATCTATAACAAACTTCGTTAAAGAGTTGTTGTCTACAACAGACAGACAGCAAAACTTAAAAAGGAGTGATCTGATGTGATGTTATAAGGTCATGTGACATTAAAACTTTGGATTATAAAAACTTTGGAAGTAAAAATATTGTTGATTGCTTATGTTTTCTTTAAAGGGTATGTTATTTGCTGAACTGGAATTTGAACCGGAACTGACGTTTTTCAAATAAAAATACTTTTTTTTTTTTTTTGCACCTAAATATATTTCTCAAATGATATGGATGATTTAGTTAAAGTCATCTATTTTGATTTAATATCAACTAAAATGTTTAATTTAAATTAAAGCAGCACTTTGGACAGGGACAGGGCAAAACAAACACTAGGACAGGCAGGGAACAAAGAGCAAGGCCCTATAAACAAAGCCAACAAAAAAAAACAAGTGAGCAACAACAAGAGCAGAGTAACCCAAGACCAAACAGAGTACAAGCAGCATTTTAATTGGGTTTCATTACAGACCACAATACTGAAACTGCTTTTTTTAAGGTATCAAATGAGTCACTTTTAGCTGTTGATTCTGGAAGGTATGCTGTTGTAATTCTTTTAGATCTTAGTGCAGCCTTTAAGACTGATCATGCCACCTTGTTGGATGCCCTAATGGATAACCTGGATAACCTGATGTTGGCATCCAGTGTAAAATATTAAACCTCTTCTGTCAAGATGGGTTTTCCTCTTTCTCAGTGATTATTACTTGCAAGGTACCTCAGGGTTCTATCTTGGGACCTATTCTCTTATTTTTGTAATTGCTTCCCCTTGAGTCCACCTTTCAAAACTACAAAATCTCCAATTATTGTAATGCAATTGACTTTACATCCTGCTTAAACCAAGTGAAAAAAATGCTTGCTACACCTCATTTTGGATTGAATGAGTGACTGTTCAGTGCAGGTAGGGTTAAACTGAACAACAGACTTTATTATTTTTAGAAATCCTGACATGGCCAGAGCTATAGCTACATGATAATGTAAAAAAAGGGCTTGGTTCTATCTTTGACTCTACTCTTAAATTCAAGAAGCAAATAAATGAAGATATGAGAGGAAGTTGCTTTTCTGCTTTTTAGAAAGAGATCGCCCCAAAGTAGACCTTTTTACGTCCAATTTAAAATCATGTTTATTTTCTCAGGCTAGAGTTCTTTTAAGAATCATTTAGTCATCTGTTCTGGCTTGGTTTATTCTGCCTTGTCATCAGTAGCTCTTCTATCTTTTTTAGCTCTTCTGTTTTATTGTTTTGAAATGCATCCTACAGTTACAGTGGTTCCATTTTTGTGATCCACTTTTGTTCAAATAACTCAGAACCTGCATTAATGGTGCCAGCGGGGCCAACAGTTATGAGTTTGGTAAATGATAGGTTTGTAAAGTGAGCTTGCAGGGGGGTGGAACTCGGATGCCAGACCTGTTGAGTGAAACACTGACACAGGATGGTGTCTGCCTAACGACCCCTGTAAAGAGCTTGCAGGGTAGTGAGTGATTAGAACATGGGTGATTCTGTGAATCTGACTAATATAAGATAATTTAAATATATATTTTTTTATATGATAATCTGAATATCAGAATGTCAAAATGAAGACCTGTAATTATTATGTGGGCCTTTTTTAATATCTACAATGTCAAGAAGACAAAATACTATTTTATACTTTTTTATAATACTAAATTAAATACAATACTGTACAGTGCATCCGGAAAGTATTCACAGCGCTTCACCTTTTCCACATTTTGTTAGGTTACAGCCTTATTCCAAATTGTATTAAATTAATCTCTTTCCTCAAAATTCTACACAAAATACCCCATTATGACCATGTGAAAAAAGTTTTCTTGAGAGTTCTGAAAATTTATTAAAAATAAAAAACTAAGAAATCACATTTACATAAGTATTCACAGCCTTCGCCATGAAGCTCAAAATTGAGCTCAGGTGCATCCTGTTTCCACTGATCATCCTTGAGATGTTTCTACAGCTTAAATGGAGTCCCCCTGTGGTAAATCCAGTTGATTGGACATGATTTGGAAAGGCACACACCTGTCTATATAAGGTCCCACAGTTGACTGCATGTCAGAGCGCAAACACCAAGCATGAAGTCAAAGGAATTGTCTGTAGACCTCCGAGACAAAATAGTCTCGAGGCACAAATCTGGGGAAGGATACAAAAAAATTTCTGCTGCTTTGAAGGCCCCAATGAGCACAGTGGCCTCCATCATCCGTAAATGGAAGAAGTTTGGAACCACCAGGACTCTTCCTAGAGCTGGCCGGCCATCTAAATTGAGCGATCGGGGGAGAAGGGCCTTGGTCAGGGAGTTGACCAAGAACCCGATGGTCACTCTGTCAGAGCTCCAGCGTTCCTCCGTGGAGAGAGGAGAACCTTGCAGAAGGACAACCATCTCTGCAGCAATCCACCAATCAGGCCTGTATGGCAGAGTGGCCAGGCGAAAGCCACTCCTTAGTAAAAGGCACAAGGCAGCCCGTCTGGAATTTGCCAAAAGGCACCTGAAGGACTCTCAGACCATGAGAAACAAAATTCTCTGGTCTGATGAGACAAAGATTGAACTCTTTGGTGTGAATGCCAGGCGTCATGTTTGGAGGAAACCAGGCACTGCTCATCACGAGGCCAATACCATCCCTACAGTCAAGCATGGTGGTGGCAGCATCATGCTATGGGGATGTTTTTCAGCAGCAGGAACTGCCAGACTAGTCAGGATAGAGGGAAAGATGAATGCAGCAATGTACAGAGACATCCTGGATGAAAACCTACTCCATAGCGCTCTTGACCTCAGACTGGGGCGACGGTTCATTTTTCAGCAGGACAACGATCCGAAGCACACAGCCAAGATCTCAAAGGAGTGGCTTCAGGACCACTCTGTGAATGTCCTGGAGTGGCCCAGCCAGAGCCCAGACTTGAATCCGATTGAACATCTCTGGAGAGATCTGAAAATGGCTGTGCACAGACGTCTCCCATCCAACCTGATGGAGCTTCAGAGGTACTGCAAAGAAGAATGGGCAAAACTGCCTAAAGAGAGGTGTGCCAAGCTTGTGGCATCATATTCAAAAAGACTTGAGGCTGTAGTTGCTGCCAAGGGTGGTTCTACAAAGTATTAAGCAAAGGCTGTGAATACTTATGTAAATATGATTTCTTTGTTTTTTAATTTTAATAAATTTTCAGAACTCTCAAGAAAACCTTTTTCACATGGTCATAATGGGGTATTTTGTGTAGAATTTTGAGGAAAGAGATTAATTTAATACAATTTGGAATAAGGCTGTAACCTAACAAAATGTGGAAAAAGTGAAGCGCTGTGAATACTTTCCGGATGCACTGTAAGTTCTTATTTTTAGTAAAAGGACAGTTTTACTAGTAGAAATTGAGTTACAGCTTGTATTCCCATAGGAATCCCACCAGAATAGTGACTGAGAGCTATAAATTTCTACTATTATCTTTAAATAAGAGTGATCATCTCTTTTCAGAGATGTCTTTTAATGACACTTCCTCACAGGAACAAGTGTGCAGTGTGAGGTTAAGTTCAGAAAACTTATCTCTGACGTGTTATCACTATCGGGTTATCTGGAGAGATTCTAAAGAGACGTTTAGGCTTTACATGTTCTGGTTAGTCATGTTGTCTAAAAGGTCAAAGTACAGTCATTTGGACAGCAGCAGTAACCACCAACAGATGAAAAGTGATGGCAAACAATGCAAAGCTAGCCTTCCTTTAAGTGAATCATCATGAGGACACCACTAGCAAAGTTGTGGCCAGATGCATTACCTTTTGCATTACCATTTTTTAGTATTTTGTGATTTTACAGTATTCAAACCCATGCAGATTTTGCAAATGCAACAAGTTGCAAATAAGTTATAGCCTTCAAGCTTTGAACAAGAGTAGCATTTATTAACAGATTACTAAATATTACAAAAGAAAAATATTTTCAAATGAAATTATGATACATTTTAAACAAACATTAGGTCCAATTATTTTTCAACCCCTATGTTTATTATTTTGTGGAATAACCCTCGTTTGCAATTACAGCTATAAATCGTTTTTGTAAGACCTGATCAGGCCGGCACAGGTCTCTGGAGTAATCATGCAGATCTTCTCCAAGTTGGCTAGGTTCTTTGGGCGTCTATTGTGGACTTTAATCTTAAGCCCCTTCCACAAGTTTTCAATTAGGTTAAGGTCAGGAGACTGGGCCACTACAACACCCTGATCTTTTCCCTCTTAAACCAGGTCTTGGTTTTCTTGGCCATGTGCTTGGGCTCATTGTCCTGTTGCAAGATGAAATGATGACCCATCTAAAGATCTTTTTTGGCCTAAATTTCTAGGTAGGCTTTACTATCCGTCTTCCCGAGGATGCTGACCAGATGGCCAGGCCCTTGGCTGAGAGGCAGACCCATAGCATGATGCTGCCACCACCATGCATGACTGTAGGGATGGTATTCTTGTGGTCGTATGTAGTGCCATCCTCTCACCAAACGCCCCGGGTGTGGCTGGAACCAAAGGCTTTTTTTCAGAACCTTGAACCAGTCGGGTTCAGGTTCAGACAGCTTAAAAGTAAAGGTACCTGACAGGTTTGCCTGAAGACCATTGCAGTGGAGTATGTTACTTTTGGTATTTATTGAAACCAATGTCCCCACCACTATCTTCCCGCAGCTCCCTCCTTGTTGTCCTTTGGGTCAGCCTTGACCATTCAGACAAGCCTGGCCTTGGCACAGGGGGGAAACTTTAAAAAGCCCAACTCCTTGGAAAGGGCTTTGTACCCCTTCCCAGCATTGTAACCCTCCACAATTTTGTCTCTGATGGCCTTGGAATGCTCCTTAGTCTTTCCCATGTTGACCACTGTTCACTTGTTTGGAGAGAGGTTTTTATAGTCAGAAAAGGCAGGAAAAAAGATTATTAATCCAAGCATGTGAAGCATTGTTCTTAATATCCCAATTACTTCTTATAACTTGACATTCTTTTTTGCTGCAGTGCATTTCACATGCTCAGGTCCATCTACAGTCCACATTTCATAATGCTAATGCTCCAAATGTGTAAACCTGCAAAATCTACAGGGGTACTGTATACACAGTAATAACATTTGTCTGATCAACAGTCCAAGTATTCTGCAACATCAGTTCTTAAAAAAATAAACAACTTTGTAATTATACATTTAGCTCTTTTTGGCCAAATGGCAAAAGGAAATGTCTTATGGTGTCGTTACACATCACCCTGAGGCATTCTGGATATTATAGCTTCATTATGCCTTATTCAAGATGTTAAATGACTTTCTCAGTCATTTTAGAAACTTTTGGCATCCTGGATGCACCCAAATTGTAATGTTTCTTATAAACAACTTCATTAAGGTTATTTAAAACATATAAGGATGTAGAGTTTTACCATTATATTAGGTTAACTAAAAGCCATATGCAGCTATTATTAAACTTTTAAACAATAGTGACATTTCTGTTAGAAAAAAAAGAAAGAAAGAAAGAAAGAAAGTAAATATAGAAAAAGATAGAGATTGAAAGAGTTGAGGAAGAAGGTAGGAAGAAAGAAAGATGGGTGAAAGGAAGGAGAATGAAAAAAGAAAGATAAAGAAAGAAATAAACATATGATATGAATAAGATATGAATAAAGAAATAACAAATAAAAGTAAAGAAAGAAGTAAAGACAGAAAGACAGAAGTAGAAAGACAGATGAGAGGGATGAGAGAGGTACAAAAATGAAAAAATAAAAGAAATAGCAAGGGGTGCAGAAGAAGAAAGAAAGAAGTAAATATAGATATAAAGAAAAAAAGATGAAAGAAAAAGATTAAGATTGAAAGAGTTGGAGGAAGAAGGTAGAAAGAAAGAAAGAACAAATAGAAAAAGGAAGAGAAAGAAGAAAGGAAGGAAAGAGAGAAAGAACTAAATGCAAAATGAAACAAAGAAAAAGGAAATAAGTAAAAGAGGATGAAAGAAAAAGGAAGACAGAGTGAAACAATCAAAGAAAGAAAGTAGACATAAAGAAGTAAAGAATTAAAAATGTAAAAAGATTGAAAGATTCAAAGAAAGAAAGACAGAACGTAAAGCAGTAAAGCAAGCATAATCTTAAGCAATTTATCTTAGCCAGGTTGTGTGCAGTATATTGTCAGGAATTCCTGTATTGATTGCCTGTATTGGTTCAACATGAATGATCATTCATCTCTTTTCTAAAACTTTCTCTCTTTAATGACAGCTTTCCACCGGAACACAGTTGTGGTTGTGTGTGTATGTGTGAGCTTGGTTTCTCTGACGTGTAATCAGTCAAGATATCTGGAAATATTCCCAGACCTGTAAGCACAGAAAGTCACATCCTCTGTCAAGAGTATAAGAAGACTGAACACAGAGGTATCAACTCACAGAGGGACTTCACACTCTGACACCTGATAACTGACTGAGACCTCCTAAACCATGAAGACCTTCTCACTTTTTCTACTGACCATCGCAGCTATCACTGCAGCACCTATGACCTCATCAGCATCAGAAGATGCAGAAAATGCAGAAAAACTTCAGCGTGTCATTTTAAAAGAAATCATTCAAAGTGTAAAACATTTGAACCACATTTTAGGTGATGAGGCGAAGAAGGTAAGACATTTCTTTACTTACTTTTTTAATGGACATAAACATTCTAAATCTAATAGTCATCTAAAAAATCCAATTTCTTTTTCTCCAGATTCTTGTTCAAGAAGCAATAACACATAAAAACTGCACTGTAAGTTCCTAAAGGTTCTTTCTCAAACTAAATGAAAAGAAATGTCATTGCTGTTTTATCAGAATATTATATATCAGTACTAATTCTGACACTTGCACCTTTGTAGCATCAAAACCTCTGTGAAACAGCCAGGGTTCTCGAGACACTGAAAGCAGAAAACCTCAGACTTCCAGAGAAGGACTGGCTGCTGCCCAGGCAGCTGGTGGCCTACACCAGGGTGAGTCATCACGCTATGAAAACATCACTTCGTTCTCTTAAATTCACAAAACAAAAACAGATTTTTGATTCTTGACCTTAAATATTAATACTTTAAACATTAACATTGAAAAACCTAAAAGTAAGATAGAAGGAAAGAAAAGAAGAAAGAAGTAACCATAGAATGAGAGAAAGAACTAAATGCAGAATGAAACAAAGAAAAAAGGAAAGAAAGAAAGAAAGAAAGAAAGAAAGAAAGAAAGAAAGAAATAAGTAAAGGTAGAATGAATCAAACAAAGAAGACATAAAGAATAGGAGAGAAGAAAAATGAAGAAAGAAATAAAGACTAAAAGAAATAATGAAAAAATATTGAAAGATTCAAAGAAAGGCAGCTGCCTACACCAACATGAGTCATCACGCTATGAAAGCATCACTTCTTTCTCTTAAATTCACAAAACAAAACTGATTTTTGATTCTTGGCCTTAAATATTAATACTTTTAACATTAACATTAAAAAACTAAAACTAATGAAGACACAAAACCCTTATGGACGTCATTTTGGAGCATTTCTACTGGTCCATTCTTCATGACCTTTTAACACAGTGCAAAGAAAAAACGCCAGACGTGTTTGTGTTTGTGGCTTGCTTATAGAAGAGTCTCTTTCATAACGTCTTAATGACCCATTAACACTGCAAATGTCCCTTATGACTAACAGTTTCACATGACTGTGTTCCCCCCCTGCAGAGCATCCAGTGCAAGGACCCAGCACCACACCAAGAAGTTGAACTTCAGGTTCTTTTGAAGTATATACAACACTGTGCCCAGAAGATGTTTGCAGGGCCTTAGTGTTCATTGGTGATTTTCTGATATTTATAATCTGTAATGGTTTTTATTTTAATTTATGTTTATGAGACTTATACTGAAAGTGTTAACACATTGCTAATTTATTCATAAATTATTGGAGTTTTTATGGAATATTTTTGATAAAGACACATGGAACATATTTAATTTGTATTGTTCATAACAATATGCAAAGTGCAAAAAGTGTTTTCATTTTTCCTTCCTAAAAATATTGTTGTATATGTTACTAAATCTGACAGTGATTCAAATATGAATAAATATCTGTCAAAAATGAACCGTGAGCTTGTGTTTATTAGCAGTAAATGAAGTAGTATTTTTTTGAAGAGCACATTTTGGGCTCTGTTTTGTTGCTCTACGTCCAGAGATGAAGTGTTACCTTGTGTTTATAACCCAGTGAAAAAGAGATCATGTACTCTTTGGAAACCCTGAAAGATTTAGATGACCTTAAAAATTACATTTTTGCAAGTATGGACCACTCAGCATGTAATGTAGGAGAAGAACGAATGACTGCAACAAGGAAGGAACTCTGAGAACGTGGGCTGAAGGACCAGATCCTCTTCTGATAAGTGGAGCTAGGACTAAGAGATTGCAAAGTAAAAGAGAGGACACTGGTGGGGGTGGGGTGTGGAGATAATTTTTATGCCATCCGTTAGAAAAAAAGTTTCTTAAGCAAAGGTCTGGAACACCATTGTAGGTACCCTTGCTCACCAGTAGGTGACAGCACCACCAGAAACTCCCAATGCATGTTTAACACCAGAAGAAGAAAATGGGTGTGGCTACACAGGTGATAAAAAGACTGTACGAACAAAGAATCAACCTCTCTGAGTTTATCTATACAGGTAAACACTTAACAGAGAGAATCAACAGCACTCTCTGGGTTTACCCACCAAGGTAAACACCCAACAGAGAGAAACAAAGGAACCAAAGGAGCCTTCAACCATTGTCCTAACAAAGGACAGCCAGCTCTTGATGGGCCTAGCTCTAATCACCTTAAGAGCCTTTAGAATTTCAGCTGGACGTCTGATCAGCGTTTCCACAGCTACTTTCTTCAAGTCAAGCTTGCAACGGGTGGTCACGACCTGAACGAGAGTAAAGCGAACATTTCCTTTACTTGCAACTGTGAACTTTTCCTGGACCGGAAGCCAGAAGGACGAGCATTCCCAGAAGCAGTACCTGGACGGCACGTCAAGAATCTTCATTCTTCAAGGAATGGTGAAAATTCCCTCAAATCAGCTGAGGACGACAACCACTGGATATTTGAGAAAATATCCGTCATGTGAGACTGAACTTTAACATCTGGGCATAGTTTACCAAAAGATTTCTTTATCTTAAGGTTTAATGCATTCAAATGTAGTATTTATTTTTCTGAAAGAACCAGTAACTGTTAGAGCCTGCAAACTCAGATCTGTGAGCGCAGCGATATAAATCTTCTTTGCATGCAACCTCTCTTTCTTAACACTTGAAATACAGCCACATTAGTCATAGCAGTAGCTTTAACACATGTTCTTACAGTCAGCTTCACTCTTGGTTCTAGCTGAAAGCAGAACAAAGACCGACTGACCTCATTTACATATAGTGGCGACCGCCATATTGAAACATTCAAACTCCGCGCCTTTCTCTTCCTTTGTTCACAGAACAAAGTAAATCTCCGCCTCTTATCGCGTCATCGCGCGCCGCGAAAGCGCACACGCGCGCATACTCTTTTCATTGTTTAGCTCTCTCTCTCTCTCTCTCTCTCCCACACACACTCTTAGCTAACCATCTAGCTCTGAGACATTGTAAATATACTGACTGATGGTGTAATTTGTGTTTAGTGTAGTTTGTGTTAATAAATGCTTCATTTATTTACACCAAGTTGTTCGTCTTGATATCATGTAATACTGGTTGTTGCCAATAACTGTAAAAAGAATTCACATTTATTAAAACCTTCAAAAATCAAATCATTAATATAGCTTTATCTAGTTAGAAATTAGTGATTGAGATATTAATGATTTGAACATATATGAGACTGATTTAATTTGTTAATGAGACTGATTTATTTAATTATAGAGAGCAGAGAGTGTTGAGCACTATCAGTTTATAGAGAGCAGAGAGTGTTGAGCACTATCAGTTTATAGAGAGCAGAGAGTGTTGAGCAGTATCAGTTTATAGGGAGAAGAGTGTTGAGCAGTATCAGTTTATAGGGAGCAGAGAGTGTTGAGCAGTATCAGTTTATAGAGAGCAGAGAGTGTTGAGCAGTATCAGTTTATAGGGAGCAGAGAGTGTTGAGCAGTATCAGTTTATAGAGAGCAGAGAGTGTTGAGCAGTATCAGTTTATTGAGAGCAGAGAGTGTTGAGCACTATCAGTTTATAGAGAGCAGAGAGTGTTGAGCACTATCAGTTTATAGAGTGCAGAGTGTTGAGCAGTATCAGTTTATAGGGAGCAGAGAGTGTTGAGCAGTATCAGTTTATAGAGAGCAGAGAGTGTTGAGCAGTATCAGTTTATAGGGAGCAGAGAGTGTTGAGCAGTATCAGTTTATAGAGAGCAGAGAGTGTTGAGCAGTATCAGTTTATAGGGAGCAGAGAGTGTTGAGCAGTATCAGTTTATAGAGAGCAGAGAGTGTTGAGCAGTATCAGTTTATTGAGAGCAGAGAGTGTTGAGCACTATCAGTTTATAGAGTGCAGAGAGTGTTGAGCACTATCAGTTTATAGAGTGCAGAGTGTTGAGCAGTATCAGTTTATAGAGAGCAGAGAGTGTTGAGCACTATCAGTTTATAGGGAGCAGAGAGTGTTGAGCACTATCAGTTTATAGGGAGCAGAGAGTGTTGAGCAGTATCAGTTTATAGAGAGCAGAGAGTGTTGAGCAGTATCAGTTTATAGAGTGCAGAGTGTTGAGCACTATCAGTTTATAGAGTGCAGAGAGTGTTGAGCAGTATCAGTTTATAGAGAGCAGAGAGTGTTGAGCACTATCAGTTTATAGAGTGCAGAGTGTTGAGCAGTATCAGTTTATTGAGAGCAGAGAGTGTTGAGCAGTATCAGTTTATTGAGAGCAGAGAGTGTTGAGCAGTATCAGTTTATAGAGAGCAGAGAGTGTTGAGCAGTATCAGTTTATAGAGAGCAGAGAGTGTTGAGCACTATCAGTTTATAGAGAGCAGAGAGTGTTGAGCACTATCAGTTTATAGAGAGCAGAGAGTGTTGAGCAGTATCAGTTTATAGAGAGCAGAGAGTGTTGAGCAGTATCAGTTTATAGAGAGCAGAGAGTGTTGAGCAGTATCAGTTTATAGGGAGCAGAGAGTGTTGAGCACTATCAGTTTATAGAGAGCAGAGAATGTTGAGCAGTATCAGTTTATTGAGAGCAGAGAGTGTTGAGCAGTATCAGTTTATAGAGAGCAGAGAGTGTTGAGCACTATCAGTTTATAGAGAGCAGAGAGTGTTGAGCAGTATCAGTTTATAGGGAGAAGAGAGTGTTGAGCAGTATCAGTTTATTGAGAGCAGAGAGTGTTGAGCAGTATCAGTTTATTGAGAGCAGAGAGTGTTGAGCAGTATCAGTTTATTGAGAGCAGAGAGTGTTGAGCAGTATCAGTTTATAGAGAGCAGAGAGTGTTGAGCAGTATCAGTTTATAGGGAGCAGAGAGTGTTGAGCAGTATCAGTTTATTGAGAGCAGAGAGTGTTGAGCAGTATCAGTTTATAGGGAGCAGAGAGTGTTGAGCAGTATCAGTTTATTGAGAGCAGAGAGTGTTGAGCAGTATCCGAGTAAATGATTGACAGATCTTGTCGCCTCTGAAGCACGAAGCTGATCTCATTTCTGTCTCACATGTAATCAAGTTCTGTCACGTGTCATCAAACACATCTCAATGATGAATATCTGGAAAGCTTCCCAGACATCTAAGTAGGACAATCACATCCTCTGTCAAGACTGTAAGAAGCGCAAAAGACAGATGCTTAGTGCTGACAGTGTTGCAGTCTTACATCTCAATATTGTCTGAGGTCACTGAAACAATCACTACTATTACAATATATTACAA
This sequence comes from Salminus brasiliensis, assembly GCF_030463535.1. Classification (NCBI taxonomy): domain Eukaryota; kingdom Metazoa; phylum Chordata; class Actinopteri; order Characiformes; family Bryconidae; genus Salminus; species Salminus brasiliensis. Next base: position 14,145,769 of record NC_132879.1, read on the forward strand.
AAAGAAATGATTAGTTACACTATTTAGATGTTCAGGGGAAGTCTCTCATTGTTTTGCCGTTTCTATGGGTTGCTATGGGCACACCCAGATCTAAAACACATATAGACTGGCTGTGACTGAGTAGATAGTTAGCAAGCTCTTCTATACTCCTTTAGAAGACTGTTGCTGGTCCAGTGTGGCAAGCTGTTTTAGCATAAAATCAGGGTCTTTGTAATGTCGTTTTCACTAGTAGAACTCTCAGGTTAGTTCAACTATGAAATATTTACTAATAAATATTTTTTTTAATGACTAAATATGTAGTAATAATTTCAGATCCACAGACCGATAAAGCCATTCTGACTAGTCATATTACCAGGACGACATATCCTTAATAAGGTAAAAGGTAAAGGTGCACGTATTTGTCCTCCACATTTAACCCATCTGTGGTAGTGAACACACACTCACACACACTAGCAGAGAGAGTACAGGGCCTTGCTCAAGGGCCCAATAGTGGCAGCTTGCCAAGCCTGGGAATAGATATGCGGACCTAGACTTTTTACATGCCATAATTATAGTGGAGATATCTGGAACTACAATATCTACTAGTACAAAAATAAATGTCTGTAACTGTTTAACTGCCACAAATGTAATTACAGTTTAGAAAGAGTTAGATTCCATGTAAATCAATGGCAACATATGACTAATCAGACTTTGGTAATATGACTAGTCAGAATGGCTTCATAGATCTGTAGGTCTGATATTATTATTATTAGTAGTAGTAAATATTTCATAGCTGATATCTGAAATGAAAGTTTCTACTAGTAAAATACATCACAGACATCTTAAAAAGGGAAGTACTGCAAGCCATAATAGTCTAAAGACATCTTGCCATATGTCCAAAGAATCCCAGCCAACATGCCAATGGCGTGCTCACATCGGTGGAACGTGGGCTAGCTGGGTTCCTGGTGGGCATGTTTTTTTTTTTGTTTTTTTTTTATAATAAATGCATATGGTTTGAGTGGTTTTTCTGTACAGAAATTAAGACAACAAGATGTAAAGGACTGATACCATCTTACACTAGCCAGCATGTAAATACAACACAAGCCTAAGCCTTTACTCACCTAGCCACATTTAGTGACTTTTTAAGCAAGCTGTAACTACTTTCCAGACTAGTGGGTAACCATTCTTCATTTTTATGGGATTCTTACAGTGTTTAAAAGAGCCCTGTAAATAAAATAATAATAATAAGTGAGAGAAACATGTTACTATTCTTTAGAGACCTTATAAATGAGGTTATGGCTATGTCTGAGACTAGAGGCAGCTGACCTGACGCCATGCTGCCCATGTTGACTCATAAGTCAGTGTTTTAGACAGCAGTATAGCGATGAAGGTTTATGGAACCAAATCACAAGGGCCACAATATGTCCAGCATTTAGCTGTGGTATTATTAGCCATTAGCATTGTCACCTTATAAAATAAAGGACTAGATTAACCTTCAATTCAGACATGACTGCTTTGTCACATAACTTTAGGGTTTGAGACCCTTTTAGTGTCCTCCAGAAACAACACAGCTTTTCTGAAGTTGCGTTCGTTTTCTGAATTGGTGTCTGAACCTATTCAGTACAAAGCAATGTTTATATTTGTGTTACTTCGAATAATATGACTATACAGTGGAGACACATCTGCTTACTTGATTTGTGGTGCACTGAAAATCAATACCCTTGGTTTTAGAATAAAGAATAAATGAGAAGGTGTCCCAGTACTTTGTCTATATAGTGTATTTTAGTGCAATACCCAACAATGGCAAATAATGATATGGGATAACAAACCAAACCACAAGCACACAAAATGACTGTAAAATCATCAGGCAACAAAAAAGTATTCTCCAACAATGACATGAGCATGTGATCTCTGAGAGCATCAGCTCCCCCAAGTGGCCCAGACTCGCTAAGAGGGCTGAGAACATCTGAGAACCTTTCTGACACACCAGTGAGAACAACACATGAAATAAGCTCCTGGATTTACTCCATCACAACTTGGCCAACATATAATCCTTAAGACAGGGTGAACTGGCTGAGTCAACTGAGTGCTTGTGTTGTACAGTAATTTTTCTTTTTTGTCTTTTGACACTCATGAGATGTGGTCACTGTGGTGCAGGATCTCTTTGAAAGCTATTATAGGGCCAGCATAGTGGACAACACCAAAAAAAGAAGAAAAAGTATTTTCCAAAAGACTACCTGATGATGCCTTTTCCCTTTGTCTTCCACAGTAATCTTGTAGAAAGCCTACCCTGGACACAGAGGTGCTGCCAGGAATGTTGACCCCCGTGAAAATGTATTACACTGATCCGCACTGATTTTGCGGAGAGATGTGGATAGAGAGATTTTCAGAAATGCTAATAAAGACAGTATGAAAAACAACTTTTTAAAAATAACCGAATATGTGAGGACTATACACACAAGAATGACTTTACAATAAATTCAGATCATAATAAAATGTCTTCTACTGATCAACAATAACAACATTATCTACATTATCATTATCCACACTTTTCCGGACAATTGCTCCAAACCTCCTTTATCATAAACAGCTCTTTGTCGTCAGGTCATGTACCATCCGCCTTTAAGTCTGCCAGTCTGAGTTGTCCCTATCTCAAAGAAACCAACTTCCTCTGTCTGTCCACGCCAGCCTTGGACCCACTGGCTCTGCTTGACGATGGCTTGCATCGCACCTGCAGGGATGGTCATACCAGGTAACATGGCAGGGGACACACATCCGCTCCTTGTAGTCTCTCCACTGGCTTTCCACAAGGCTCTGTGCTTGGTCCTCTTCTTTTCTTACTCTACACTAGCTCTCTTGGTAAAAAAATATCCTCCCAGGACCACTGCTACGCCAATAACACTCGATGACACACAGCTCAACCCCAGGAAGACAGAGCTACTCTACATCTCGGGAACTGCTTAACAATGATACTCTATATATCACTGCTATGGACAATATCACTAAGTCACAACAGGAATAGACATAAACATACATGTTTATATTTAGCTCCACTCTCTCTCATAAATCTCTCTCTTGTCTCATAAATGTACATATCAGAGAATTTCTACAGATCCCTCCTGTCTTTTTTATATTCTGTATTTTGTGTATATTTTGTGTGTATTTTGTATTATTTAATATATATTTTCATATAACTTTATTTTTAATATGTTTAGTATGTATATAGTTTTGTCCTCCTGTAGAGTATCAACCTGAGCCTCACCACAAGCATTTCAATGCATAAATGTCCTGACATGTTGTGCAAATGACAAATAAACCTGAAACTTGAAAAAAAAACTTGATCTTGCCATCTCCTTTGAGAACTCACTGGTCACTCCATCTACAGTAGCTCGAAGCCTTGGTGTAATCATGGATGATGAGTTATTGTTCTCAAGCCATGTTGCAAATCTGACTCAACAACATCAGAAGAATTTGACCCCTCCTCTCTAGAGAGGCCGCCCAGGTGCTCGTTCAGTCTCTCGTCACTTCAAGACTTGATTACTGCAACTCTCTTCTGGCTGGTCTTCCTCTGCGCACCATCAGGCCCCTGCAGCTGATCCAGAATGCAGCGGCACAGGTCGTCTTCAACATTTCTAAATTCAGCCATGTCACTCCACTGCTGCGTTCTCTTCAGGAGACCCACTCAGCTATATCTCAGGTAAGGAGCTGCCTTCAGTTTGGGTGAGCCTTCAGCCAGTGATTGAAGGCTGCAGGACTGAGATATGGGCATAGCCGAGGATGATTAGGGAACATGTTAAACGTGTAAGGGTTTAAAAACTGAGAAATGGTAAAACATTGACAAGTTCATGTAAGTTAATGTCATTTCAGCTCAATAAATACAATAAATATGACTCAATTCTGAGTAGAGGCATTGTAAGGTGCATAAATATTTAACAGCTAGGTATTGATAATAAGGTGCATAGAAATTTAAGATGCCATGACAATATGCAGACAACGCACATGAAACATAGCAGGTACTGAGGTAATAAAGTGAGGAAAATATAAATAAGATAAATAGGATGCAGATTAAAATGCTATGGGTCGTGGGGGTGGAGGGTTTTAGTTCTGTCTTTATTGCCCAGGTGGGTGAGAGCTAGGTGGAGTGTGGTGGTGATGGCATCGTCTGTTGAACGATCGGGATAATGCGCAAACTGCAGAGTCACTGACTCTGTATACTCCTCCAGGTTGATGGAATCACCAGAAGTTGCTGTTTCTCTGAACATCTCCCAATCACTGTGCTCCAAACAGACCTAAAGAGCAGAAACATGACCTGGGGCCAGGTTTTTACCTGTTTCCTGTTTACAGAGACCTTATCAGAGAAGCCGTAGTGGGGGCGGGGCTCAGAATGCATTGGGGATGTTTGTATACACCATGTCCAGCACATTCTACCCCCCACATTGCAAAATCCACATATTGGTGAAATTTAGGGAGCAGTAGTTTGAGATTTGCATGATTGAAATCTCCAGCAACAATAAACAGTCCGTCAGGGTGTGTGTTTTGGAGGTCGCTGACAGCGCTGTCATTCAGAGCAGCATTAGCATTAGTACTAGGAGCTAAGCACACTAGCGACACGCTTACAAAGAAGATTGATTTGAAGAAGTGTTATTTGAAACAATGCTGTAGAAGGACTACCTGTTAATATTCTTAGATGTACAAATATTTTTGTTTCAGTAGAAAAACAATCAATTTACAGACATTTTAATTAAAGGTTCTGCAGAGAATACTATCAGTTTACAGAAATTTCTTGAATTAACATCAAACACAACATGTTCTGCAACAAAATTATCAAACACTGGCAGAATCATTCTGTGGAAGCAAAAGAGTGAACACTGGCACCCAGAATGATTGTAACTTGCTTGTATAACCCACAACCCTGTTAGTGTTAGTGGAGGTCCATGTAAATAGATGGTATCAGGAGCCAATGGGAAAGATGTACGTTTTACTCAGAGGTTGTATTGCATCAGACTATGATATTAGACTTTAATTTAACAGATTTTGCAGCCATTTCACCTTTTTATTTTTTACAGTGAATTAGTGTGTAATCAGACAACTACAGCAGACATGCTCCGTGTTTGTAATGTAGTGTTGAGATCAAACAGGCATAGTTTAGCTTCTTATGTAGTTTGTCTGCTAAAGTCTGCACCAGGGTTTAGGTTTTCAGGTTTAGCCTTTTTATTTATTTTTGGTTGGTTTTAAACTGCAAATAATGCCTATTTATGTTCATTGTATTCTTTGGTTGGTGGGAATACAAGCATAATACTACTTGCTTCATCACAGAAAAAAAAGTGTCTTATTGACTTCATAAAGATGCACATCTTTCTCTAGAGATAAGTAGAGATAAGAGCTCTAGTGAAAAGGAAGTTTAGTAAGGTTCGCTCTGAAGAAGACCTTTACAGAGAATACACAGAAATGATGTGACGTGGCCCTACCCTGAGATTGTCTGTAGCACATCCTTAAAAATAAAGATGGTTCTTTGAGCGATGCTGTAGAAGAATTATTTAATGTGTTTAATGAAGAAGTGAGTTAGTAGAGACCCTTTACATCAAGCAAAGGTTATTTAGAACTTTACAAGGTTCTTCACTCTCACACATCTCTATAACAATTGAGAATTTCCCCACTGTGGGACTAATAAAAGATTATCTTATGTAATAAACATGCTTCGTTATTGGCAGATATGTTTTTTTATTGAACACACAAAAGTGGCTCTTCTATGGCACTCAAAGAACCAAGTCATAGTATTTTTAAATTTTAATCTTTTTATGTGAAGGTGATGCCAAAGATGTGTCACTGAGGAGGTCCCCAAGCAAGATCAGAGGATAACCAGTAAATAGGCTGTGTACACTATTAACAAAGTTCACTAATACAGTTATTGTGTGAGTGGTCTATTTGCCAAAAGTCAACTATTGCTCTAATACACACTTCCAAACATAAAGCCCCTGCTCATGGAAATAAATTGTTAAAGGTGGTCATCTGTAAAACAGCACATTTAGCCTTACAGGAACACCATAATTGGTAGTGTGATGTGACTTTCATGACATCTGAGGAGGGCTCGATAGAAGATAGTGTCACATCCTGTGTCAACCTATAAGAAGGCACAAAACACAGCACTGAAGACACTGCACTACTCGGAGACCTGAGGCCGTGATCAAATCATGAAGATCTTCTTGCCTTTCCTTCTGATCATTGTGGTGGAAGCAGCACTCCCAACTATGCCATCAGACAGGCATAAACACAGAGAAAAGATATCATTAAAAGAAATCATAAATCAAGTCAACGTCTTGAAAACCACCCTCCCAGAGCAGGTAAGATTTACAGTAATTGCTGTAATAGGACAGGTGAAACTCCTGAGCGCTCATCTTGGTTTTCTTCACAATGCGATGACATATTTGAATGTTTCTTTAACAGCATAATACGGGCGCCAAAACCTAAAAACCTTTTTTTTCCCTCAGATCCTAAACACAACTGTCCAAAAGGTACTGAATAACGGACACTGTACGGTGAGTTACATCAACATTCCCAGAGAATCTACACAGCACGTCTCAGTGATTATTAACATTTCACCTGACTGTGTTGTTTGGCTTTTCTCTAGATTGAGGACATGTGCAAAGCAGGAGATGTCCTGCACGCCCATGAAGTACTAAAGAAACACATGGGGTTGCTGCTCAGGCAGCTGATTGCCTACGGAAAGGTGAGCTGACTATGATAATGTGGATATTAAGCCGTGAGAAAGTTGTATTTAAAAAAGCTGTTGATCTGGACGTTAAATGCATGTATTGTATTGAAATCTACTTTGACTAATTTTTCAGAAAACAATTATTTTTACTTTTAACAGCATTTCAGTTGTCTTTATTTGTATTTATTTCTAAAGTCATACAGTATTTTTACAGGCCAAATTACGCTGCTTTAAACCATTCATCTCAGCAATAAGATTTTGTAAGAAATTACACATACAAGCTCACCTGATTTAACATAATTAATCACTGATTTACCAAACCAGGTGCTGAATAATAATTATAAATAATACTAGACCCCCATGAATAGAGCTTTGGAGATGTTTTAATGAACACAGTAATGTAAGATCATTAGTTTCTGTATGAATGTTATGCCTAAAACCTAAAACAGTACTTTATATCTAAACAAATATACTGAAGCTCTACACAGGAACAGCATATGCACCTTTATCTATCTATTTATCACATTGAGAGCTTTATTGTCTTGCATTTATTGTGGTTGTATGTTTCATCCACAGGGCACTGATTGCACAAACAAACAGAAAACAGACACTGTTCGACTAGTAAAACTTCAAGAACTTCTGACGGAAATATACAACTGCACCCAGAAAAAATTTATAAAGCTTAGTTTGACCTTCTCAAAGCATTAGAAAGCTTTTATTTATATACATATATATACATATATAATATATAATTGTATTATTTATAATGTGTATATAGACATATATTTATATTTATGTTTATTTATGGAGACATGTTTACATGTGTTTAATTTATTTCTAAATTATTGTAATATTTAATAATAAAACATCACAGAAGAACAGCACATTGTATCATTATTTATAAAAAGCACATTTGTGAATTGTGTTTTTTTAATTGTCATAAAATGACATAATTCGGTAATTTACTGTACAAACTTCAGTTTTAGCACCATAATTTGACTTTTTTCGGGTTAAATAAAGTGCCACATTGTCTTGAATACAATACAGTTGTACCACGTCAAACAACAACTCCTCAAGCAAACATTCAAATTGTCACAAACTCGTTTCAAACTCAACATCAAGCACATGTCAAATATTGCAAGACTCAAATATTGCAAAACATATCATTTGATCAACACAGTGGTAGTATTACTAGGACAAACATGTTAAGACAAGCTAAGAAATGCCTTATCTCTGCATGATGCAGAAAAAATGAGCACACCCCTTTATTACTTCAGGGTTAGACTATTACACACTACTGTCAGGATGTTCCAGCAGGGACCTCAGTAAATTTAAACTCTTTAAAATGCTGCAGGCAGGGTCCTTACTAAAACTTGGTTTGATCATATCAGCCCAGTTCAATCAGCACTGCATTGGCTTCCAGTTCAATTCTGTATTGAATGTAAAATTCTTGTCTTGACATATGCTTATTTAGATCACAGGGTTCTGGCTTCTTAGTAGTTCCTAGAATTCAGAAGGCTTCAGACGTCCCCCAATTCTGGAAAAACCTTCTAAATAGTGTTTGGGACTCAGTCTTCAGGTCTAGACTGAACAGTAACTTGCTTAGTTTAACTTTTGGTTTTTAATGTTCCCTTTTAGTTAAAGGTTGCAGATCATGGACATAGGGAATTGTTGTTAACTGAGTTGTTGGGGCTGTTTTTCCGCCACTTGCGTGCTATCACTCTGGTTTGTTGACACTGGAGCGGATATATGCCAGTATTTCAGGTTGCACTCGTGTCTGTGTTACCTTCTGGCTCTCTGCTTCTAGTTATGCTGTTATAATCAGTATAATCACACTCTGATAGTGTTCACATTCTCTGTTCTCTATAAATCCAAATTACAACTAATTCCATCTCTTTACTCAGTAACGACTGCATATCTGTCTAGTCAGACACTTCTGCTACCTGCACCAGAGCAGTTGCCTACTATCCATTCCAAGCATTTGCAACACTCCATACCTTTAAACTTCATCTCTGTGTGATACTGATGTGCCATCATTTGGATAAAAGACTTCTGTGACTCTACACATACAGTTACATCTGTAGAATACTGCACTGATGTTTTTCAGTGCAGTTTCTCACAGTTCATATTTTGCCATATTGTATTATTGTGTTGTGCTTGAAATACTACTCAATTTCATTGTGCCCAAATGACAAAATGTGTTCAAAGCACAGAGGTGGTGATGTCTCATCAGTTAGTATACTTCAGGAAACCACAGACCCCTGACCATAGACCGACTCTTCTTTCATTTCCTAAAGGTTATTTCCAGCATGCTACTCAGCAAAAGTGCTTTCCAATTGGTTTCAAGAATGTGACAGTAAGCTCAGTGTCCTTAGTAATAGAATGGGACATTAGTTCCAATAATACATTAATACATGTTAATACATCTATATTAACATTTACATTTACATTTACATTTACGGCATTTAGCAGACGCTCTTATCCAGAGCGACTTACAAAGTGCTTTGCTATTTACCCAAGAAAGCCTTAGCTAGTTAGAATAGGCTAATAATTCAAAAGATACCTCTAAGCTTAGACATTGCTAAACACAATACAATAAGGCGACCATAGAACTATTCGTCCAAGTACTCTCTGAAGAGGAGGGTCTTCAGTCTGCGTTTGAAGACAGCGAGCGACTCGGCCGTTCGGACACCCAGGGGCAACTCGTTCCACCACTTTGGTGCCAGGACAGAAAAAAGCCTGGACGCTTGTCTTCTGTGGATTTTGAGGGATGGCGGGTCGAGCCGAGCCGTACTTGAAGCTCGAAGGGCTCTTGGTGCGGATCGGCTTTTGACCATTGCCATCAGGTATGGAGGGGCTGGTCCGTTCTTGGCTTTGTAGGCCAGCGTCAGAGTTTTAAATCTGATGCGGGAAGCAGCTACAGGAAGCCAGTGGAGAGAACACAGCAGTGGAGTGACATGGCTAAATTTTGGGACAGATCTTGGTCCACAATCTCACAGTATTGAATATTTCCAACATCTTGTAGAATCCATGTATTGAAGAATTGAGGCTACTTTGCAAGCGAAAATTACTAATACTTTCCAATATTAGTATAGTGTGGCTCTGTTGTGTTAATGTTTTTTTTTCACGTCTATATTATTATTTACATAAAAATAGATCACATTTAATGAGCTTTACATTTCCATTTTTTTAGTGACATAATTTTGCTATCACTGCACTTCGATATAATCAAAATGTTATTAGATTGTATCCTGCTGTCTCGTATACAGCACTTTCTTAAGCTCATTTAGAAGGAATCCAGTAGAAAGATCTTAAGATAATGAGATTAGGCACTAGAAGAGTTCTTCAGATTAGAACAGGAGATGCTAAACCGACATTAGCTAACAAACACTGGGCTAAAGACTGTCAGTAATCTCATCTCCCAGTCCTCTCAAAACACGTCTAACTCTTTGCTTGTTTGGCATTGACAAATCAATGTAGTTTAAAGAATGGAATGACATAATGTAGTATATAAACACAAAAATAAGCCTCTATGCAGAGCTGAATGCTGATGTGTGTGAAATCCCAGACAAAGGAAAAATCAAAATGAAGATCTCTTTAATCCTTTAAACAGCCTGTGGCCCACAGATGGGCAATAAGTGTTATTACAAACTTATATTACCAAAGAATAATCCCCCAGTTCGCACAGACGTCCCTGTAGTTACTGAATAATACACCTTATTGTTTATTCAATTCCATTTTATTTTCCAACTTTATTGTCATTATACTAATACAGACTTGTAAAGTACAATAAATCATTGTCTCTTGTGCAGAACAATATAGGACAATAGCGCAAGGTCAGTAGACAAAAGACGGGACAAAGTGCACAGACAATTAGTACAAATAAAAAATACAATGTGCTGCGTTAAGGGGTTAATATCTATATGAAGCTACAGTGGGGAAAAAAAGTATTTAGTCAGTCACCAATTGTGCAAGTTCCTGTAATTGACATCATAGGTAGACCTGAACTATGAGAGACAAAATGAGGAAAAAAAATTCTGAAAATCACACTGATTTTTAAAGAATTTATTTGCAAATAATGGTGGAAAATAAGTATTTGGTCACCTACAAACAAGCAAGATTTCTGGCTGTCACAGACCTGTAACTTCTGGGAGACCTACAAGACCACTGCTAATCTCCCTCGATCAGGGGCTCCACGCAAGATCTCAGCTCGTGGGGTCAAAATGATCACAAGACCGGTGAGCAAAAATCCCAGAACCACACGGGGGGACCTAGTGAATGACCTGCAGAAAGCTGGGACCAACGTTACAAAGGCTACAGTCAGTAACACACTACGCCGCCAGGGACTCAGATCTTGCAGTGCCAGACGTGTTCCCCTGCTTAAGCCAGTACATATCCCCGCGCGTCTGAAGTTTGCTAGAGAGCATTTGGATGTTCTGGAAGAGTATTGGGAAGAATGTCTTATAGTCAGATGAAACCAAAGTAGAACTGTTTGGTACAAACACAACTCGTTGTGTTTGGAGGGGAGTGAATGCTGAGTTGCATCCAAAGAACACCATACCAACTGTGAAGCATGGGGGTGGCAACATAATGCTTTGGGGCTGTTTCTCTGCAAAGGGACTAGGACGACTGGTCCGTGTACATGAAAGAATGAATGGGGCCATGTATTGTGAGATTTTGAGTGCAAACCTCCTTCCATCAGCAAGGGCATTGAAGATGAAACGTGGCTGGGTCTTTCAGCATGACAATGATCCCAAGCACACTGCCAGGGCAACAAAGGTGTGGCTTCGTAAGAAGCATTTCAAGGTCCTGGAGTGGCCTAGCCAGTCTCCAGATCTCAACCCCATAGAAAACCTTTGGAGGGAGTTGAAAGTCTGTGTTGCCCGCCAACAGCCCCAAAACATCACTGCTCTAGAGGAGATCTGCATGGAGGAATGGGCCAACATACCAGCAACGGTGTGTGCCAACCTTGTGAAGACTTACAGAAAACGTTTGACCTCTGTCATTGCCAAAAAAGGATATATAACAAAGTATTGAGATGAACTTTTGTTATTGACCAAATACTTATTTTCCACCATTATTTGCAAATAAATTCTTTAAAAATCAGACAATGTGATTTTCAGAATTTTTTTTCTCATTTTGTCTCTCATAGTTGAGGTCTACCTATGATGTCAATTACAGGCCTCTCTCATCTTAATCACAATTGGTGACTGACAAAATTATTTTTTCCCCACTCTATCTATCTATCTATCTATCTATCTATCTCTCTTTCTTTCTCTCTCTCTCTCTCTCTCTCTCTCTCTCTCTCTATATATATATATATATATATATATATATATATATATATGTGTGTGTGTGTGTGTGTGTGTGTGTGTGTTTTGACTAATTCTTTCTTTCGGAATAAAGAGTGAGATACCATGAGTCAGTCAGATTTGAAATGTTATGTGGTCACTGAGTCTAATTATAGCTAATATTTACCTGAAGACAGACCTTTTTTGATCACAATCTTCAACTGAGGCATTGTATAGTTACTCCTTACTTTAAGCTTGATTATCTTCAATTATATCTCGGTTACTTTCCGATATCCGTAGCCGTCATTATTACTGAACAGTAAGACCACCCGTGGGCCAGAAGCATCAGTAACTTTTCACGAAACAACTCAGTAAGCATATGAGAGTCAAATGTATTTGTACAGTACTTTTTACAGCTGATGTTGCCACAAAGCAGCTTTACAATGAAATAGAAAGAGGACAAGAGATCAACAAAACACAAAACATAAAAAACATAAATCTCCCCGGTGAGCAAGCCAAAGGCGACAGTGGCAAGGAAACACTCCCTCAGAGCTGGAGGAAGAAACCTAGGAAGGAACCAAGACTCACGGGGGGGACCCATCCTCCTCTGGTCTGCTATAAATTATTGATTAAAGTCACTGAATCACCACATAAGACTGTTCTACTGATCAGGCGTGCAACATAAATATTATATAACTAATATAACACTGTTAAAGGGATAAGATCTTTTTGAGGTTCTTCAATTTGGAAACTTTTTTAGAGGAAAAGGGTTCCTTAAGGGTTCCTCAAAGCACCTTAAGAGATTCCTCCACAGTTTCAAACTGAGGTACCCCTATAAGTTCCTTAATTAACTTATACGTTTAACAGTGTGGTAGATGTGGTAAGAACAGTGGAAGTAAAGGTAATGGTTAATAGTGATAATATTATTAACAGCAGTAAATAGTTAAAGTCCATGTAAACTTTAACATAGTCAGTCGTGGTGGGTGGGCAGCTGGTCTGACGCAGATAGCAGGAGAACGTAAAATGCTGTGATATAAATGTAATATATCATAGTCATATTTCATACTGAGGTAAAGGTGCACATATTTGTCACTGTACACTGTACAGCGAAATGTGTCCTCCGCATTTAACCCATCTGGTAGTGAACAGACACACACTAGTGAACTAGGGGCAGTGAGTACACACACACCCAGAGCGGTGGACATACAAATCCAGCAGAGAGGGTAAAGGGCCTTGCTCAAGGGCCCAACAGTGGCAACTTGCCAAGCCCGGGAATCGAACCCACAACCCTGTTATCGATATCCCGGCGCTCTAACCGCTGAACCACCACTGCCCCAGGTTTCGATTGCTTGGGACAAAGGCATATTTTTTATATACTTATAATGAGTGGAGGACAGAGAAGCCTCTTAAAGAAGAAGTTACAGGTCTGTGACAGCCAGAAATCTTGCTTGTTTGTAGGTGACTTATACTATTTTAATATATATTTATATACATCTTTTACATTTCTCTTTAATTTTACATTTTTACTTATTGTACACACTGTTTTAGATTATACATTTATAAGAGAGCTTTCAGCAGCTAGTCTTGATTCTAAACTTTTAGTGACGTTTAAAGTGTGCATTTGTGGTCTGTCAACATGAGAACATGAGTTGTGTCAATGCCAGTCATATAAAACAATTGAAAGACTGAGAAACAAGAAAACAGGGGCATCAGTCAAACCCTGACTGACCAAAACCAACTGTTAGGAACATGTATTAAGTAGAAGGACAGAACTGGTGAGCTTGATGATCATAGAGGGACTTTTACCCGTCCACAGCTGATGGCAGAAAGAGTCTCACCATAATGAAGAAAAATCCCCTGACATATAGGAAACATTTTTCAGAGCGTTAGTGAGAATTTGTCAATGACTACTCTGTATAGACGCTTGCATTAGTATAAATACAGAAGCCACATTTCGAAAACCTCAGAAGCGTCAGAAACAGGGCAAGTAGGTTAAAGTTTGCTGGAAAGTGTATTCTTCACTCGTGAGGATAATCAAGTAATCAGTGTGAGAAGTTGCAGCTTTCTAAACATCCCATAAACACCCACCCACCAATTAATTTTCTTTTTCAACAGAAACACAAAATTGGCAGTGTGAGGCTGCGTGCGGCGAAATTTTGCGAACTCCTACGTGTTATCGGCGTGCGGCGAAATTTTGCGAACTCCTACGTGTTATCGGTGTGAACCTAATCATAACATCTAGGTCTTCTTCAGAGTATAAGAGTAGTGAGGGACCTCATTAAAACTTAAGGAACAAGGCAAGACTTGCTAACACATTACACTGACTCTAAGACCTGGGAAGTCATGAAGACCATCTTGCTCTTACTTCTGACCAGCAAGATAGTTGCGTCGGCACATTTGAACACAAAGCAACATCTACTACGGGAAATCATGAATAGTGTGGACAGCTTCCCAACAGAAAAGGTGAGACATTCATTGAATTGACCATTTGCATTTCCATTTAAGGCAATCAGCAGATGCTCTTATTCAGAACAACTTACAAAAGTGCTTCACCTTTAGCTAGTTTGTATAGGCTAGAATCCAAAACTGACATCTCAAGCTAAGATGCTGATAAATGACCAGTCAGTATGGATTCCTAGATACACAATACTCAACATACACTAAACTTTACCTGAATGGCAAACAAATCATAAGACATAAGTACAATTGTAAGCCGTGCTAAACTACTATAAAACGTACGTAACTTCTATATACCTTACTATAAAAATCTGTAAACGTTTGGAATAAATTGATATAATTGTACAGTCATTTGTTGGTCACCCAAGGTAAAAACCACTGTAAATGCACCTTCAACTTTGCAGTACTGATCATAAGGTCCAATTATGAACCTTAAATAGGTTAAATAGTACAAGGCATTCATTCAGTCCTGGTGTTAGGGCTGGGCGTAGGGATGCAATTCAACTCAACCAAGGCAATGCATTGTGTTACAACTATGTTCCCTAATTACATGCACTCAAGGGTGTGTCTTCAGAGCACCACCCAGTGACTAGAAGGTACAGTTTGGTACTTTTTTCAGTGTGATACAGCCAAGCCTTAACTGTGCATAATATTCCCCAGGTTAAAAACGACTGGGTGGCAGAAGCAGTGACACCAAAGACCTGCACTGTAAGTTACATCAAGATATAAACTGACTTAATCACATAACTCTACACTCCATATTGAACCATGTTGGTCAAAGAGGTGTATTTGCAATGGATATTGTAGATGGGTGTGAACTTTTTAAAACTGGAATGAACCTTAAAGACATTATATGTCCAAATGTTTGTGGACACCTCTTCTAATAAATGCATTCAGCTACTTTGAGCTGCTGTGGATTTTCTGTAGAGACGAATTACCAACAGAACGGGACTCTCTGGAGTAGATGGTCAGGTGTGGGGTAGAGGGGTATAAAGTCAGCCCAGCATTGAGCTGTGGAATGATGGCGCTTCATCCATAACTTTTGGGATGAGGTAGGGTGTTGGGGTGGTGATCATGGAGCAATGCTTCAAAATCTAGCAGAAGGCCTTTCTTGACAGTCACTTCAACAAAGACAGGATAAACTGATTTGAAAAGAAACAATGAATAAGTAAGTGAGTATTGTGCTGTCTAAACAATTTCTCTAATACAAAATATAGTGTATAGAAAACACTTTACTGTAGAGAAAACACATGTTTACAGCAGATGTAAAGAACCTTTTAAAGGTCTAAAGAACCTTGGTGTAAAGAACTTGAACCATTAAGAGTATAAAAACAGCCACTTCCATTACTCAGCAATAATACTCTGTCAATTCTTTTTAGCACAAGAACCTCTGCAAAGCAGGGAAGGTACTAGAGGAAATTAAAGTGCACAACCTTGGCCTAAAGGATGAGGAGTGGAGGTTGCCTAGGTTGTTATCATCCTACAGTGTGAGTAACGGAATTACCTACTGCATCCACATGTAGAATAAAGTTACATTTTGTAAAAACTGAACTAAGTAATGGGTTTTACTTAATATGTTTACTTGATTTGAGCAGTATATGGTTGCTGTTGGAGAAAAACCTCTGACACACTTACAAATACCATTGTGGTTGTGTTCATTTTTATTTATTTTTTTGCTGTAATTTGAATCTGGCACTTTACATTGTGTCCAAATTCCATGATGAACGGACCAAAAGAAATGCTCCAAAATTACCCTTCTCCTGTTAAGCTGCCACTTTGTAGACCAAAGGATTTTATGTGACAGCAACGATATACAAATAATTAATGAACAGTGTAACTGGAGAACCTCCAGACCTTTTGTTTATTGTCCTCAAGTGTAACATTTTTGTTTTATTTGCAGAATGAAAACTGCACAAAACCTGAAGTTCATACTACAGTTCCACTTCCCCAACTTTTGAAAGATATACACTACTGTGCCCTGAAGGAACACTCTTCACTAGCTCACTGATTCCTCTTCAAAGCCTTCCAAGTCCTGCATATTATATTATATATTTTATAATATATTTTATATTCATGATCTAAGCATTGTATTATATTATATTATTATATTATTTATGTATTATATTATATTATATTATTATATTTGTTCATAAATCACCAGATTATTTATTAGTAAAGTATTTGTGGGGAAAGAAAGTGTAGAATGTAATGTGCATTATTCATTAAACTACATTTTTTTATATCAATATATTTGCAATTGCATTGTATTTATTACATGTATTTGCATAATGACGAGATGTAAACATGAATCGATGTGTAAATAATTTAATAAATTAAGGAGTATACAGTGTACAGCACAGTAAATGTAAACATTCTGATGTAAAATAAAGGTCACATTGTTTGAATGCAGTGCGGTATGCATGTGGTAGCTCATAAAATGCAAAATACAGTTAGCCAGTGTTAAATGGCACTACCAGAGTGGGAGGGGTGAGGTAAAACAGCATGCAGGTTCTCTAATCCCCCCAACCCCCCAACCCTACAAAATTAGGTTAGTTGCACACAGTAAATACACAAAGTAAAAGACTACAATGTTACTGCAAACTGACAATAGTACAAGCATCAAGCATGTGATTCATATATAAAGCAGCTTGCTCAGGCTAATCAGTTTGGGCATCTGACTCATAATATCCTGCGCCTGAGGTCTACGGGTGTCCTGCACTGCACTGACAGCTATGCAAAAACCAACGCTCAAGTAACAGCTCAAGTTTTGCGACAAAAGATGAACTTAGTCTTTTGCTCAAAGAAAGAAATTTTTGCTGAAATGAATCAGTGTTTTTAGAACAACAGTAAAGAACCAGGTAACATCATCACTCCTGCATATGTACACCGGATCACGTACGCTTGTTTCTTCAACAAATTTATCCCTTTAATCAATATGCGCTCATCTTTACATAATTAACATCAACTCATTCCTAAATCTCACAAAAGGACCAGCCTGGACTGCAATCAGAGACAGGGATGAAGCTCACTGCAGAAGGGAGTCGATCACTGTATCAGGCCTAGACGAGCGCTTCCTTTAAAAACAGAGGAAATATTAAATTAGCACATAACTTCAGCTCACGTTTCAAAGATTCTTGCTGTGACACAAAATCTACATTTTTGCCATTTTCCCACATGATTTCAACATAAACTGAATCATAAAAATGCCCAAAAAATCTTTTTACACTGACTTCTGAGACATTCATAGTGCTACGGTTGCATGTACCAGTGAGCCATTACACTAAAAAAAAAAAAAAAAAAAAAAACACTAACAGGTGAATATCACTGATTACCTGCTTACAATGCCATCTCCAGTCAAGGGGTGGGATGAACACCTATTGGCCATACCATTAACATCACCTCCTTGTTTCTACATTAATTGTCAATTATATCAGCTCCACTTACCAAATAGGAGCACTTCATAGTTCTATAATTCCAGATTTTAGTCAGTCTGTTTCTCTGCATACTTTGTTAACCTCCTTTCACCCTCTTTTCCAATGGTCGGGACCACACAGGTCCACCACACAGCAGCTGTTATTTGAGTGGTGGGTCATTTTCAGCACCACAATGACATTGACGTGGTGGTGTGTTAATGTGTGCTGCTCTGGTATGGGTTTAGAAACAGCAGTGCTGCTGGAGTGACAAGAGTCCACCAAACATAAATATCCAGACAACAGCATCCTGTGACCACTGATGCTGAGTACCAGAGGATGACCAACACAAACTGTGTAGCAACAGATGAGCTTCTGCCTCTGACTTTACATCTGCAAAGTGGATCAACTAGGTAGGGATAACAGAATGGACAGTGAGTGGACCACATTGTCTGTGTGTGAGGGGGAACCACACAATACTAGGATAGTGAGTTTAAAGTTATGGCTGAACTGTTTAGTGGAAAAATGCAGTAGCTAAAAAGAGACAGCTGACCTACGGTTAGTCTTTGGCCTGGACTTGCCACCCTTCGAGGTCCTGGGCCTCTCCAGCTTCATCAGAGACTGGCGCATGCTCTCCTCCGTGTAGGCAAGGTACACGTGAGAAAGGTCCACCTCAAACGGCTGAATCAAACAGAGGATAATAACTTGGTAAAGGTTATGGGACACATTTTAATGAGCACATTATAAGAAAATATAAGAGAAATAAAACATATAGTACCACCCTGTGACACTTACATCCTTTTCCTTCTTGTCCGGCACAGGGGTTTGTTTTCTCATGTTGTTGCCTGTATAGGCCACACATTTCTGAAAAAAAGCAAGAAATTCTTGCTCAGACACACAAATATTCTACTCATTCTGTTTAAAAATCATATTAGGAATTCAATTTGATTCAGCAAAAGAAGATAAGGATAAGGAATAATAAGGAATGGTTAAAAATGAGCATCACATTAATATGTTAAATGTTTGCATTTTAATGCAAATATAATTTATTAGAACATAAATATCATACAACATTAAAAATACACTATTTAAATAAAAACTATGCTTTATAATGTCCTAATCCAATGCTCTAGCCACAAGCTAATATATTAGCCCAAAAACGATACTAGCCACAAGTTAACATAATATTCAGAATACAGCTACACGATATACAATGCACTGTAACAGTACATCCCAAATAGACAGACAGTCAGATAGCTAGTTAGACAGATAGATCCACTCACCAGCTGCCATTCACCAATGTCTTCATTCCAGTGTACATAATTCTCAATCATTTCCTATAGCACAAACGTCTTATTAGATATTCCAGTCAGTATGAAATGAAGTATAAACTATAAAACAGGGATCCAATGTAGAATCTTTAGTCTTTGTTTGTACCAGAAACACACCTGGTATTCCTGAGGGATGAAGTTGTCAATGATGAGCATCTGCAGGCGGAGTTCTCGGCTGAGTTGGCGGATGTTCTCTAGAAGGCCCTCAATCTCCCTGTGATGCTCCTGTTGCAGGTCTGCCATCTGGAACAGAGGAGATGATCTTTAACCTCCTCATCACAGCTGCCACAGGACTCCAAGAGAACGGCTAAGTCTGTTTTGCTTGCTTAGTTCATTAATTCATTTGTTCGTCCACTTTCAAACACAACACAGTATATTTCATGTTTACAATGACCATAACACTGACTTTATCAACATGTCAAGTCATTGCACAATTGGACAAACTGTATTACATATGGCAACTAGAACTGTGTCAAAAATGTCAAATTACTATTTTCATAAGTAATAAAAGCATATAATTTGAATACATAAGAGTAGTTGAGATAAATGTTTTGATTTATTGATGACTGATATAAATTAATAAGTATGTACCAAGCAAGTAATCAGCAATTATTCATAATCAATAAGGATGCATTCATATTATATATCATTGTTTAAATATGTGCAAGTCTAAATACTCTGACAGAAAAGCATTTGAACATACCTCTGACTTAGCTGCCATCAGCATGGTCCAGACCTTCTTTAATTTCTTGGTTTTGCCTTGGGCCTCCTCCTGCAAACTGGTGTATTTCTCCTCAATGTCCAAGCGTTCTTGCTATTTTGAGCCACAGTAGAAATGCAAGAACAGCACACTCAGTTGTTTGGAAAAGCTCAAAGCAAAGCTCAACTCATGAGCAATGAAAATGATGAAGTTCAGAAATTCCCTTTAGCAATGTCTGGCATCCCTAATGCATTCTGGTGCACTCCTAAACTTAAATATAGTTGTTATTCCTGAGGAGCTACTGCTTTTATACTAATATTTTGACATATTTGTTAAAAATCTGTTGTTTATCCAATCAAAAGATAAATGTGTATGAAATTTGACCAACATCACTTTTTGAGACAAAAGGATTTTCAAACAGAATCATTTGCTCCATAATAGAGTAGGGTGCTTGGACCCCAAAGATTGCTACTTGTAATTGTTTTGAAATTTGTAGGTCGCTAATCAGTTTTGGAAGAAAACAAAATGGAAGCTGTCTGGGTTCCAAACAATGATCATTTAGACATCATAACCTTATTTCACCCTTCATTAGAGAGCTATTGATTTACTTTTCAGCGCACTGCATTTCACTGAAAGGTACGAAATTTGAATGTATGAGGCTTTATGCTTTACCTGACCTGAACCCATACAGGACTCAAGTAGTGCAGTAGTGGTTGGTGTTAAACATAGTGCAATAAGAATGGCTACCTCCTTCTCCTCCAGTTCTTTGCGGAGCTGCTCAGCTCTTTTCCGTCGTTCCTCCAGTTCATTGTTAGACTCCTCCAGAAGTTTCTCTTGCTCTTCAGCCTTGGCCAGCAAGTCGACACCTCCTACAATAACCTTCTTCTCCAGAGCAGATAGCTTCTCTAATAATAAGTGGTGTTCTTGTCTGGAAACAAAGAGAAATCGTTAAAGTACAGCCACTAAAGAAAAGCTAAATCACAGAGGAGTGTTAAGCAGACTTCAGGGGTCTCTTTGATATTTAAAGGGTTAAAAGGATAAAAGGGTTGTAGGTTTTCATGAAAAAACAAAGCAAGAGCTCACACGTGGTATCAGCCTGAATATCAGCCTGAATTTTCTGGAGTAGATTTGATGCAGTAGATTTATTTTTTTGCATTTTAAGAATGATGTCACTATACCTTAACATATGTATCTCTCACACTCTCTTTCACTCTAGTCTATAAGTCACAGTGATTGTGTAGAGGATTTGGGTCATTTCCAGGTTTTAAATGTCTAAAAATATGTTGGAATAGGTTTGGGCTTTGGGGAGAGAGGAGCTTTTAGTAGCTCGTGTTTCCCTGACTCACTGTGCTTTCAGTAGGTCTTTTTCTCTTTTCTCCAGCTCTGCCCGTGCTTTGTTTCTCTCCTCCTCCTCCATGTCTAGTTTGGCTTCCAGGGCCTTGCGTTCCTCTTCAATTTTTGCCTGCATTTCCACCATCTTGTCTGGTGACATCTTCTTCTTCCCTGTTTCCAGTGGGGCACAATTATTTCATTAGTGAGGCTATTCGAAGGCAAAAGCTGACATTATGGGTATAGGAAATCTACAACCTACAATCAGATTATAGCTATATGTACAACTTGCACTGTTAATGTGACCTTAGCACTACTGACTCAGGGGTATTGAGAATGTAGCATCTTAAACTGGCAAACAGAAGGTTCCATCAAAATAAAACATTTTTGGACTACTGATAAGGCTTACAACTAGGCGATTGGTCTGCATGTGTACTTGCTTTAGTGCTTTGCAACAGTCTGACTTAGGAGAGATCACATTTACAGAGCATTCAGTTAAAAGGGGGAAAGGAGGTTGGGCTGCTAAAGAGACTATCCCACCAACCTCTTTGATCTTGAATTTTAGGAAGAAAAGCATTTCAGATGGTCGTCACAATGCATTGAAGGAAGAGAAAAACAGAAGGACACACCACATCATTACAAATGATCTCAAAAAAAGAGGGGAGTGCTGATTCAGAGAAAAAAATAAATAACCCCCCATAAGCAAAAACAAATAGGCCAATGAAAATTATGAGTCAGCAGGAAAGACAAACGGCAGACATAAGAAAGGGGAGTCAGTGACAAAGAGAATATGACATGCGACATGGAAAACCTGATTAGAATGGACTAATCAGATAGAGGTTACTCTCTTAGACAGCTAAAGCCATATTTGGACATCCTGTCTGGACGCCAGAAAGTGATTTCTATCTATATCTGAGGGTTCCGAATTTTACTCATCCAGTGTTCTATGAAAGCTTGTACATGCCTACCTGTTTTACATGGTTACAGTTAATGTGCAGTTGTGATCATTAATTGCAAAAAAAAAAAAATGCTTGGACCCCCTAAGTATAAATTATAATTTTATTTTTGCGTTAAACACTTGGCATGCAATCACAAGCTGCAGAGCTGGCACAAGTGAATTTGTGAAGAACATCCTTTGTATGTGAATAGGCTTTGTTATGATATTTAAATAAGCTATATGATTTATGCAGTTCAGTTCGGGTAAGTTTTAGGGCATTTTTTTAAATCACATGCAAATGTTAGGACAGTCCTGGTCAAAACTTGGTTATTTTAATATTTAATAGTGGACATTTACAGTGCACCTAGAATACAGAGTCTGCCAAATCTAAATCTACAACAAGGGTTTTGATTGTCCTTTCTAGCATTCCCATATGCCGCTCTTTTGGAGGGTTTTATTGGATTTCCAGACTTAAACTCCAATTTTCAGTGTGCTAAGCACCTGCTTAGAGGAGCCCATGGCTGCTGATTGGTGGCACAAAGTTTGAGGAGTCAGAGGAATTAAAAAGCTTTGAAATCTGCATCACCTTGCCTTTCCTAACAATGAGAATGAACAAGCCATAGCCCTAACAAGCTAATGAAGGTCTGAGACTCTGATAAACTCAAGCTCAAATCTCCTGGGGTGGCCAGACCTTTGCATGGTGCTCCTTTCTTTCCTTTTACTCTAAATTGGTACAAAACAAAAATCTACCACTTATCTCGCTTAAAATGCTGAAAATAATGTTTCATCTTTAACTGTATGTTCCTTCTATGTACTTTCATCTTTCAGTTCATGTTCCACTCTGGGATGTGGGAAGTATGGGAATCTATCTGCTCTGTAAAGCTCCAAATAGGCAACAGAACATTGCCGGCCTAAGCACGGTAAGAGTCTTCCTACTTGCGGTTTTCTTTGCACTCTGGTGGATGTGCGTAAAAGGTGTGCAATTTTACAAGGCCAATGGCGTGACTGTGTGGTAATGGTGTGATCTGCACGTCCAAAGATCTGCTCTTGAGGAGACTGTTAGGGTCTGTGTGGCGAGAAGGATAGAGGGGATTAAGGGTCTGTGTAGGTGATCAGGGGAGCTGGAGTGACACTGGGACTGTAAGTGTAAGGTGAGAGATGGAGAGAAAGTGGGATTGCTGGTTATTGGACACTGATCCCACTCACTAGTCTGAGTTTTCCCCTCAGAGCACTGCACTACAGAGCAGACAGAGCCTGAATTACCGCTGCTGCCACTGTCTGCAACACAGAGAGAAAGAGAAGCTGCAAAAGCAAAGAGCAGAAGAAGAGAATGAGGGATAGAGAGAGCGAGAAAGCACAGAACAGAGCCAGGATGGAGGCGCCCACAGAAACAAATTCGTTAATGGCTTAACGGATGTGGCATACTCTATGAATTGACGTGAAGCAGTTTCAGCGTCTCTCTCCCTTTCTCTCATATACACACATACACACACACACACACACACACACACACGTCATTAACTTGTGGGCGCTTGATGCAGATTATCTTTTTAATCTCGGCCAGCAACAGAAAATAAAGGCACAACACTTTCAATCTTACTGTAACTGACATATATGCATTATGCCAGAAAGTACTTTAGGGCTTAGTTGAAGACCCTCTAGCAAACAAAGTCATGTTTCACTTGTTTGAAGTGGAATAAATTAATAAATACTGTTATTTATAATAATAGATACTGTTTGACAGCTAGACAGTTGCCAGGTATTCTGGCTGTATTGGCTTCAAAAACTACAAGTGAAAACTTGGTACAAAAATGATACTAAAGCAGTGATGGAAAGAACGCTAAAGAACATTAATGACACCATCCACCACTTACTCAGACGTTATTAAAAATTATTAAGCAAAAACAGTATTTTCAGGAATCCCCCTGAAGTCGAAGTGCCACTTCACTTGGTTTGGTGTGAGTAAGAGCATACATGTGAAACATGTTTCCCTGCCATAGACCACATCACACCACAACACTGAATCACAGATGCATACTGCTAGGAAACTACTGATACTGTCTGCTTCTCAGAAGAAAAACAATTGTGATGATGATGATGATGATGATGGTGATGATGGGAGATTCTAACCTCGCCGTTTTCGGGGCCTCTCTCCACCAATTCCAGCCTCATCCTCGCCTTCATCCATTTCTTCGGAGCCGCTACCCTCAGAACCAGAGATTTCCTCACCTGCAGGAAGAAATGTTTTACCAAACATATTTAAAGATCTTTTTTCACTTATTTTTAAAAGAACTAGTAACAATAAAAAGTAGTTTGAGCTTGGCCACCATATATAATACATACATAATACCTTCCTGTGTAAAAGGTATATGTGTTGTTTATATTGGTAAAACATCTCTGTATCCCGTATCACAGATCATAGAAGTTCTATTGTCATTTTAAGGAAGCTGGTTAGTCATTCCATGTCTACATTGTTTCCCCAGTATTAGGCATTTTCAACATACTGACAGAGCAGCTCAGTGGTCTAATGAGCTACCACTATGGTGAATTTGAATCCTGTGCCATACTGCTTTGCCATCAGCGGCTAGAGTCTGAGAGGGCACAATTGGCTGTGCTCTCTCCAGGTGGGTAGATGTTTCTCTCATCAGTCTTAAGCAATGTTGGCCGCTAGGGGGAGCTATGAATGGGTGTGTTATTTGGCAATACCACAGGGGGAGAAGGTATTCTATATTCTGTGTAGGTTCTGATTTCAAATATTTGTCTAGATTTAATTAAAAGGTCACAGCTGTAAATTTTAGATGTGTAGCTCCCCTATTGATTGACTATAAAACTCTTTTTGTTGTTGAGCAGATAATGTTAAAAATGGGTGCTGCATCCATTTTATTGGTTGTCTTATTAACTTCCTGGTCTTTGTGTATGTAAATAACAATACAATCAGCATTCTCTTCAACCCTAATAAATGCCCATGAGCCAAAATGCATTGGTTTTAAGTTTTGCTTGTTTTACTCTTTTCAAAAGACAAGCACCAAACACTAAGCTTGATGTAGGACTGCTTAAAAAGTATGACCTTATGGACAGCCCTGTTGCTCCTCTGAACTTTACAAACTAGATGCCAAACCTAAACTAATATAAATTGTGATTAAGGATTCCAGTCCAATAAACTGGTTATAACTACAATTAGTTGCCTGTGCATGCAGGTGATGAGCATAATGTCACTGTTGCAAAAACTGTCTTCTCTCCAGAATGTTAACTTTGCAGGAGAAGGAAAAAAAAACTGAAACAAAGTTTTTCTCCTTTTTCTACAACATATCTACTAAAAAGATCAATGTTACATAAAAACTGATGTTAAGCATCTAAAGTAAGTATGCCAGTATCAGGTATAAGTTCTCCAATTTCTGGTTATGCATGCCCTTGTCTAAAAGACAGCACCAATCCGGTCAGGTAAAGCACCAGTCTCCTAAAATCCTGTCCACAGGTCCAAATCTGTGTGTGCCTGGTTAAACAGGCATGATTGAACACTGCGACACTTTGCTGAAATAGGTGCCCATGAACTCCAGCTGACATATTCAGCAGATTTGTCGAAGAGTGGGCTAAAATGGCTTAAATGGCCAAAAGACTGATATAATCCTTGCCTGACAAGATTGGCCCTGTTATTAAGTGGGCCCTAGAATGGAAAACTGTATTTATATTGCCATAGTGGAAAAATTAGGGTTCTGTACATGGAAGTGACATATTGTGAACCTAATACACTGTTGTGAACTCTTTCAAAAGCAAAGCCCACATAAGTAAAATAGAGCTGTAATTATTTTTAAATGCAACAGCCCCCAAAACTTACAAACACCCAGCCCACTAGACAAAACCTTTTGAGGCCAAATGCAAAGGCTATTTTATGAGAAAATTAATGAATAAGTTAATGCTATGCCGACCAGAGCAGGCGCCACTGTGGTGACCTTGCCCATATATGGCTCTCGTGTTCTCTTTCATTCTAGCGAATGAAAAGGCAAATAGCTACAATCGGCAGACCAGCTGCAATGTCTTCAGCTAGCTAACAGCACACCACACAGACTGGACACGGAGATTATCCTAAAAAGACCAGCAAAACTATCGGTTAAGACTTGTGAATAATTACAAAAAAAACTGTTTTAAGCTATGCTATAAGTCACATACTTAATATTTATACATAAAAGAGTTAAAATACTTAATACATGCACTCTTTGGCACCTTTATCAGCACGTCTTAGAAACGAAATGATGCATTTGACTATTTTTTTTTTTTTTCAAGTCGGAATGTACCTTCTTCCAGCTTCCTCTTGAGTTCTTCAATTTCCTTCTGAAACTGGCGCAGTAGTGCATCTTTGGGGTCCTCATTGATCCTGGCCTTATTCTTGATGTTCTTTGCGCGGTTAGCATAGCGCAAGGTGCTAATGGTCTCATCATAGTTGTAGTCTGCTGGACCAATGTTTGCACACTGAAAGAGAAGCATCAGTTGATCATGAGCTGTGGCGCAGATGACATTTCAAGTTCTGCTGAATTCATTTAATGCTGTGACCATCTCACAGTAGATCAAAACAGTAGTGATGCCTACAAAACGAAAGTTTAATTAACAAGATGTGTCAGCATCAGCAGGCCAGACACTTGGGAATCTGAGTTCTATACTTGTCCATACCATCATGGTTTTAGAGTTTCCTCCCAGAGAGTCTTGCAGAAGGCGGGTGAGCTTGGAGTTCCTGTAGGGCACGTGTGTGCTTTTTCCATCCACTAAAGCAGAAATGACATTGCCCAGGGTGGACAGGGAAAGGTTGATCTTTGTGGCCTCTTTTAGACGTTGTCCAGTGGCACCGGTCTTCCCCTGCCTCTCAGATCCCTGAGCAGCAACAAAAATACATTACCTCACATAGGACTGCTAAAAGGAGAACAAAAACATCACAGTTTTGAGTATTCTGCTCCGGGACTTGAGCTCCTCACCGCAAGGTCCACCAAGTGCAATTTGCCCATGCGCACATGCTGGTTTCCATCAATGCCTTTCTCACTGCACTCAATGGTGATGGTGAAGATGGCGTGAGAGCGGGAGCTGTGCTCATTCATATTGGTAGCACCCACAGAACCTATAAAAAAAGGACCATGTTTACAGTTTACAATGTAAATGATAATCCGGAAATCTTTAGGTCATAATTTGTAAACTAAAATTAAATGTTTGCTGTGTAAATTCTGTAACAGCTCAGTAGTCAATCAGGCTTTTCCTCAGGTGACTCAGGTTACTTACATGTGAAGATGTGTGCAGTACATTTTGCTCATGACATTTTGGACAGTGGAAATTGATTATTGTAGGTACTGTAGGCACCACAGGATTGATTCTCAGCGCCAGCATAAGGTTTGATGTTACAATTGCCATTATTTTATTTATTTATTATTTTTTACAGGTTTATCAAATATAAAGTAACTACAAAAATCAATACGATATACAGCTTAACCAGGGCTGCAGGACTGCATTAAACAAGCGCATAATTCTCAGTTCACACAAATATTAATATCAGCTTACGGTTCTTGTGGCCGAGAGTCATAATTCTATCCATGTCATCTGCATTGTTCACAACATAGCCAGAAAGGTCCTTGATGTAGACTCCCACATCTGGCCTCTCTTTCACCTGGTTTTAAGAATATACAATATATAAACACATGCAAGCAGAAGAATTACAACCATATGAATAGCATAAATACATTCAGAAAAGCAAAGGAAAAAAACAGTAGATAAGTTAAAGGCATGGTACAGAAACTGCTGAGTGTCTGCATTTTATCGAGTCATCAAGTTATTTCTGCCGTTTCCTGATTTTTACACATAATAGTTAATCACTGAATCAGTTCTTGGAATGAGTCATTTTATCTAATGATGAGCTCCAAAAAAGTAAGTCAAGTCTTTAAACAAACATTTGCACTGTCGACAGGCAAGTTTATAGCTGCAAGGATGTTGCAAAATCCATCCGTTTCTCACCTCCAATCTCTGCATCTGGTCCTTTCCTAACAAGTCCCTGACTTCCTCATTGTAGATTTCCAAGTATGAAACTCTTACTAAAAACCTGTAATGGAAAAAAAAGGTTATTTCCTCAAAATCAGACGTGAAAGGTTAACTTTGCATATCTGTGACTATTTACATACAGCGCAAAAACCACTCATATTAGCATTATCTGACAATCAGAATCACTTTATTTTTCATGTACTTTCATCATACTTGGGTGCGATGGAAGAATCCTGTTCAGAGCTGACTAATGTGTGCTAATGCAAGGTAGCTAATTCAGTTCAAACTACATAGTTAAGTTCAAAGGACATGCAAATGATGTATTTAATTGCACACTGCACAAAGCCATCTTGAACTGTACTAATACAGATACTAAAGCCTTTGACAGTAGGGGTGTAACAGAATGTGTATTCACTTCGAACTTAAGAACTGTACATGGTACAGACGTCACGTTCATCACAGGTGGTACACACAAAGGACAAAGATTGACAAACTTAAAGTGAAACCAAATTTCACAGGTGCGAGTTGAACCTGGAAACCTTAAGCTGTAAGGTGTTAGCAAGTAAAATCTGGATTAGCATGGCATTGTGGGAACTGTAGTGGATTTAAGGGTATCGCTATAGTGATGGTAGTTTTACTGTTTCTCTCCCGTCCCCTCCCCTGAGAGTTTTCTCATTATTTTAATATAAAACATATTGATATTATGTTTTACGCAAATGTCTTTAAAGGAACATTTTAGAAAGATATGCAAAAATCTCTTGAATACCCATAGACCCCAGAGGGCTATTTTAATTAGAACACACTGCTTAAAATAAGCATCTAAAAGTAGGTCATAATGCACAAACTACTCACAACCCCACAGGAAGAAACATGACATCACAAAGCGAGAGTGGGTGCTGTTACAGTCTATTCTTCCCCCCTGCCCCACACACATCCCGATATCCGATCAACCGCTTCAGACTGTCATCAGATTGGTGTTTATGCTATTTATGGGTAAACTTGGGTTTAGTATTGAGGAGATATTGTTTAACACACACTTAGCATGTGCTTAAAAGGCACAAGGGCGGGACGTTGTCTTCAAAGCTAAACATTGTGCTCACCTCGTGTCTCCCTCTGCTTTAGCAATGTGGCCAAAGATGTGAGCAAATGAATTTGGTATGATCCCTCTGAGCTCAGGTACTGCTCTTACTCCCTCCATGGTGAAGGTCTTTCCTGTTCCTGTCTGACCATAAGCAAATATAGTTCCTGGAAGGAAACACAATCCACATGTTACTTTCAATGTCAGCATTATTTTTTTTCATGGTCTTAAACTTTCATGCAAAATCTCAAGTGCCTGAGTCACATTTTAAAATACTAAGCTCAGTAACAATGTCCAAACCCACTAGATCTTGCATTGACACTCTAAATAAATTCTAAGCTCCAATATGTCTTAACTAGAGGTGTAACGTTACACAGTTCTGTTCACATCAGTGTTTGGACCTGCTGGTTTGGTACAATGGGAAAAAAAATGCCCCAAAAAAACAAATGCATAAGAGCGAAACTGTCCGAAACTGTGCCCTATTTACTATATAGTGCACTACATTGGGGTTCTGCCAATTTGTGTCTGAAAATGTAGTGCAGAATTTTCAGTGCACTGTAACAATCCCACAATGCAAACAGTGTACACTAAACAGATATGTAATACCCATAATCCATCATATTGTTTGGTCTGAAGATCTGTGCACAGCTTCCCTGAGGAAGACTTACGCTCAGTCTGTTTATGTGATGCACTCTGCTGTCACACAGCAGTGAGCTCACACACATCACAACATGTCCGAACAGCAGCAGTGCACCGAATGAAACTCCCACCTGTGAAATTTAGTTCTGCCTATATTTGCACATAAATAGGCTTCACATAGCATTCTTCTGATGCTTCGGTGCAAATATAAGCATCATTCAACTTCTACTCCTATCACACTGCAATTTACTGCAGCTTCCTTCCCTCCAATGCACCCGGCTCAATTCGGCTCATCTGAATCGGGTATGTTACAGCCAGGGGAATGAGGCTCAGGACTGCAACCGAAAACACCAGCCCAAAGACTTTACTTACCGTTGTACCCTTCCAATACAGAATCAATAATGGGCCGGGCTGTTAAATTGTAGACATCTAGCTGTTTGCTGTCGGGACAAAACACTGTGTCGAATGTGAAGGTCTTTGGTGGCTCGTTGGGCGTCTCATGTTTGTTCACCGTGATGGTTCCTCGCATTTCGTCCACAATGACCGACTGCTTGTATCCCATCATTTTTTCTTTTTGGTTGAGGGGTCGACATCGCACCACCACCTTGACAGTATCGCTGACCTCAGCCTTTTCAGGTTTATCAAGCTTGTTGCTCTGGAAGAGAATTTGGCACAGGGCGAGTTAACATGGGCCACAGCAAAAACAGCATCACTCGCAGCATTACACGCTTAGTATCACATGAAATACATTCAATAATCAACACATAACTATCTGTTTAAAATCATCATCTGTATCTGAAGAAAACTGAAATAAAAATATCAAATATGCTTAGATTTGGCTGCTTTTTAGATTTTTTTGATGATGCATTTATTGAACTGCAGAGAAGAATGTTTACGTGGTTTTGGACTATAAATGTTTTATTCGTTTTATTCACCATACTGAAATGAATGTTATATTGCGCTGGGATAGGACTGGGCGATATGGTAAAAAATCTACATCATGATATTTAAAGACATTTTCACGATAAACAATATTTATAGCGATACATGTGATCACAGGCAAAAGACATCAGTAGTAACAGATTCTTAAAAGCTACTATACAAAATTATCCTCCCATATTGAGAACAGGGACTATTTTCAAAATCTGCTGCATCCACTAAAACCAGTCTAATTACACTGTTTGTAATGAAACTTGCGATTCATCAGCGTTCTTTAAGCACTGACGATAACCTAGATATGCTTAGAAAAGCATACTGAGCATCACGATAAGACAATTTATCATAATACGATAAAATATTGTCGTATTGCCCAGCTCTACTCTGGGATGTTAATTCAGGTAGATTTTCTGTCATTTCTTTTTATAAATGTGTATGTATCAACATCAGCAGACAAAAAAATAAAAATACACACACAGGAAACTTGCACTGACCCATAATACAAAAGATACAGTATCTTGCTGTATTAATTTTAATACATGATTCTGACAAAGAAAATGACAGAAAAAACAGCAGTTGTAGGACGGGTACCATTATGCCCCTCCTTAATAGTGATCTAATAATTTAACCAAAAACGAAAAAGATTGAAAATGAGCTGTTTTCAACTGGTAAACATCACTAAAATTAGCATCTAAAAGTAGGTTATCATGCTCAAATTATTCACTACCCCACAGGGAGAAACACACAGCAACATGACACCACATACTGAGAGTGCAGACTGCAGTTTTTGCCTATTCTAATTTCCCCTCTGATATCCGATCAAGCGTTTCTGCTGATTTTAGATTGTTATCAGATTAGTTTTTATGCTATTTCTGGGACTAGCCTACATCTCCCAGCAGTCCTCACTCTAAACCTAAACATATCCACAGCATGTCAAAGTCAAACACCACCACTGCCTCCTTGCTCCTTACTCTGGGTTTTAGAGCAAATTTGACAACGCTCCAAGTCAGCGAAGGTCCTTTACTGTAAATATCATTAAACTTTAATAACTTTGCAAGATACATGATATGTCACTATATTTTTTTGTTTTCATCTGATAAATTGGTATAGACTAAATGTGTGTGTGTGTGTGTGTGTGTGTGTGTGTGTGTGTTCACTACCACAGATGGGTTAAATGCGGAGGACACATTTCGCTGTACACTGTACAGTGACAAATACGTGCACCTTTACCTTTAAAATAAAAGATACACAAATGTAAGAAGGTATGGCTGCGTTTTTTCATATTACCCCTTCCCCTTAAATAATATCAGAACCGTAATGAGCTGCAACAGCTGTTTTTGAGCAGAAAATATATGAGGGAATCCAAAGGGCTGATACAGTTTGGGGAACTCCTCCCTTACCCATCAGGTTTAACAGGTACATTTGAGCATGGACTTCACCAAATTGCCTCCAGAAACAGAGCTGAACAACATTAAACTGAGGGTTTTGCCCAGACAGTGTCAGGGCATGGATTCATTAAAGGTGCATTTACACTATGTGGACAAAAGCTTTGGGATTGTACCACATGTAGAGGCTTTGTGCTAGATTTTGGAGCACTGCTGTGAGGATTTGATTACCTTCAGTAACAAAAAAAAAAAGCTTACGGTTATGTTAGTGAGGTCAGGATGTTGGATGATCACCATCTCACCCCAGCCAACTCATCCCAAAAGCACTGGATGAATCACCATCACTCCAGAGAACACAGCTCCTCTGCTCCACAGCTCAGTGCTGGGGGGCTTTATACCCCTTAAGCCCACGTCTGACATTAGGCATAGTGTCCTATTCTACTGGCAATTTGTCTCTACAGTCAGGGGGTGTCCACAAAGGTGTGTGTGTGTGTGTGTGTGTGTGTGTGTGTGTGTGTATGCAGTTAGAGGTCCCTGCCGGTGTTCTGCCGAGTTGTGTTGATATGTGCGGCTTACCCGCTCTGCGCATGCGCACTCCCATAATTGTTATTGTGGGTTTTTATGTGTGTTTTTCAAAATAATATATATTTTTTAAACCTTGGCTTAATGGTATTATTTGGTATTGTTTTACTATTATAACTAAACAATTCCTATCAGCTCAATCTTTAATGACAACCTCTTCTTTGCCCGCCGATGCAGTGATTTAGGCTATCCAAATGTCCTGTGATTATACATGGGAGCAGCATAACGTTATTCAGGCAGCTGCACCTATGAATATATAGCTAGCGAAGTTAGCTATATACACAACATGGTAGGACGCTTCGACAAGAAAAGCCCAAATCGACAGAATACCGGCTAACCCAGTGTCAGTCAGTTAGCTACTAGCTCGCTAGCTAGCTGCACCGCTAGCACAGCTACAGTTAGTTGTCCAGACAACCATTGGTATTTGGCTAGCAGGGTTAGCTAGCGCTAGCTAGCTCGTACCCGCCCTTATCCCTTCTCAGATGCGATGTCAGGGCACACTTTAAGTGTTGACAATTAAAGCCACAAAAAGAAAAGGCTTACGACGTCTTACTGCACATCCCCTAGGCCATTATAACCGTGTAAAACATCCCCCACCCCGAGAAACCCTGGCTATATCGATAGCAGGCTAGCCCAGCTAACAGGCAAACATTGACCAGAATGGCGAGAGGAACCTCAGGAAGCTCAATGGAAACAGAAGGATTTTGTAGCCTACCGGCATCTTTATCCTGTAGTGTGCTGCCTTTACACCGCTGAAGAAAAATGTCTCGATTCCCGACGGGTAAACAATATGTCTGAGGTCATCCGCTGTTATCCGTCCATGCTCAGACGCCCATCCCCAAACCGTGCCGTCAGACCGGGATACTCTGAGGCTGCGCAGAGCGCCCGGATCTGGAGAGCCAGGCTGGAGGATGGAGATCTGCCCTCACTGGAGAACATCATCCTTACACTTTCAGATGCTTTTGATTATGCTTGAAAGGACGATTTTAATATATATTGATTTATGTCATATTCCAGAGATATTAAATAGCTCATGCTCTGAATATTTTCTTGTTTGATTTTGCTGCTGTAAAAACTGACTTTCCCTGTGGGATAAATAAAGTGATCTATCTATCTATCTATCTATCTATCTATCTATCAGGAGGCCAGGTGGTGGTTTAACAGCTCAGGCACACGTACTAAACTTGGGCATTAAAGGGAAATGTTACTGAGGTTTTAAAATGTGATGATAATTCAGCCCTTGGGATGCAATCAGAGTAATTCAGTTCATTTGGTTTTACAAGAGTTTGTTGTAGAGATTTCACGATAAACAATATTTCTTCACAGTGGTGGTGATAGGGACCAGGGGTCGCAAGGCGTACAACACAAATCTAATCTAAAATATTTTATTATTTTATATAACATTTGATAACGTTTTATAATGTTTTTTTAAAACATGTCTTAGTAATATTGACCTGTAATATTAATAACGGTAAAGTAGTGGTAAATGTGAGAAAAAAAAACACTGAAAACAGAGTTTTCGTTAAGGAGTATTTTGCCTTTTAACACCCTGCATGTAACTCTAAGTGTACTAGAATATATGTCTTAAGCCAAAATGATGTCGCAGCTATGTAAAATATTGTCTGGGGCACCTGGAAACATTGGAGGCATTACATTTTTTGGACATCTGGTACACATCACAACCACCAGTCTAAATTCGCCATTCTTTGTTTAATTATTAACTATTTAATTATGCCGACACTTTGAAAAAAATGTTTTTAATCCTTTGTTCGAGCTAAGAGAACATCACACTGTGCTGAGCACGAGCTTTTCAAAATAATAAACCAATAAAGAAAGAACACAAACACTGCATCATTACTAATTTATTTTTTATATTCCTGGAGTTCAAAAAATAAAGTGACCAAATATCAAGGGTTCGCTTAATTAAATTACAGGGGGATAAGGGACAAATTATCCCTGTTTCCAAGGTGAACTGCAAACAGGTTTCACGATGGTGTAATGACAAACCTACCCTGCATGATTACTGCATTCAAACAGCAGGATCTTG
This sequence comes from Salminus brasiliensis, assembly GCF_030463535.1. Taxonomy (NCBI): domain Eukaryota; kingdom Metazoa; phylum Chordata; class Actinopteri; order Characiformes; family Bryconidae; genus Salminus; species Salminus brasiliensis. Next base: position 14,180,594 of record NC_132879.1, read on the forward strand.
TGCTCTCAGAGACAATCTCATCATCCATTTCAACACATTTTTTGTTCAAGTGTCAAAAATTCAAGCAGGTTTCATCATAATAATCATTTTCCCCAAAGTGCATACGACCATCAAAACCCCAAGCAAAGGCACTAGTATCTGTCATAAGTGATCAACGACACACAGGAACATGTCTGAGCAGGATCTGGGGTTTGATTGTGTCTGTTGACTGAGACGAGGCATGCTGTGCACTGAAACATATTGGAGTATATTGCTTTCTTGTTGAGTTCATTATGTAACAGACTCACTCCAAGTGACTCCAAAAGCAACACTGCTCAATAGTGAAACATGAATACACACACACACACACACACACACACACACACACACACACACACACACACACACACACACATATGCACACACACAGATACAACAACAGTGGCACTCAGACAACTTTGTCCAGTATGTCCACAATACTGTTGTGGAAGAGGCCTGTTCGTCCAGTGATCTCCTGGGTCACGAGAACCCTTCCGTCTGGTCGAGGCCTTTGGACCAGGACCAGCTCTCCCTCCAGAAGGTTCAGCTCTGTGTCAGTCTGTGCATTGTATCCCATCACCACCCTGTGCCTGCAAGAACGGATATAAATGTTTATCATAATTATACTTCACATCTGAAAATTTAGGGAGGGACAGTAGTTCAATCAATCAATCAATCAATCAACCTTCATTTACACTTGAGTGGAAAACTGAGGGCCAAGCTGATGCATCAAATATGCATAGAGAAAAAAAACAGATATCTATACAGTATACAATATATATGTAAAAAAAAATGAGATAAATCTTAATAGTTAAATTTAAGAGTGAAATCAAATTTAAATAAACAATAGAAATTGAGAAGCAAAAAAGTATAGTACATTAAATAGTAAAAAAATAACATAATTATGATAATAATAAAGAGTGGAAATGTAATCTGCCCATGGAAATCTATCCATATCACCCTGTCCTTCATCAGTTTTCATTCACAGGCTAACATTCACAGATCACACGCATCCAGTTTAAAATTTTACCGTTCACCATTTAAGGCCTTGCACCTGCATCTCCCAAGGTCCTCGGACATTGCTCTCCTGGCTGTTCCTAGGTTCAGGCTTTCCTCTATGGGTGACAGGTCTTTTAGTGTTGCTGCACCCACCCTTTGGAACCCCTGAACCTCTTCTTTTCACGTGTCCCCCTCTATTTCCATCCTCAAAGCCCTGTTTTTTTGTTACATACGATCATTCTCTTTGAGAATCATTTCCCCTCTTTGTGCATCATATTGTAAAGCATCCTTGGATAATGTGAAAGGCACTTTACAAGTGTGACATTATTATTATTATTGTTGTTATTATTATTATTATTATTATTATTACTATTTATACAACATAAACCAATAGGTAAGCAGTAAAATTAACAACAATATGTAATGAACAATAAATCTGATCAAATACTCCTTTTTTGGCATCTCAAATTCTTTCTTTGTCACAATTACTCATTAAAAAAAATAAATAACAGATTTCAAATTTACTAAAAACAAACTAATCAACTGGTTTGGTGGTGAGTTTGCAATGGGATTAATAATCTACAAGTAATTGTGTATTTTCCAGCATCTTACAATCTTTTGAAAGGCTCTATATACTATTACGATTCACTTACGTCCTTTAAGACGTAGAGGAGACCAACCACATACCTGCTGGGACTGGACTGGGCGTTGATTATCGGTGGTTTCATGGTTAACTGGAGGCCGTCGATAGTTGTATGATTCTGAGTTGGTCCTTTTCTCTGCTGAAGCGTCTTTGTGTCCTTAAGAACTGAAGTACTTCCGTCTCGACCCAGGATTGCTGACGGGTTCCAGTGCTCCAAAGCAGTGGAGCAGCTCTGCGAGTTCCCAATGATCTGTGCTCCAGTGGATAGTGAGCTCAACCTTGTCGTGGTCTGAGAAAGTTCTTCGGTCGAGAACCGCACTGACTTCACAGGCTAAAGAAACGAGACAGTTGGACACGATCAGATCTTATGAAATCATACTGATGCGACTTCCCTCTTCACTGACTGGAGTAAAATGATTCATAGTGATTTGATTTATAGTATTAGTCAATTGTACACATTTTTACCCAAGAGATCTCTGAGTTTCCAGAGTTTGCCTCTTTAGTTTTGCTTTGGAGCTACAAGACTCAGATACAGAGAAGTCGAATGACCCCAGCACAGTTTCTCAACAGCTTCATAGGAATAAGATCATCTTATATGTTGGAGAGAGTGTGCCATGTAATGCTCGCTCTACCATTTAACAGTAACCTTTACTTTGTGCAGAGAGGGAAACCCAGCTTACAGCTGCAACCATGCTCAGAAACAGAAACTGTTTCTATGTCTTCATACTAAAGATTAGAGCCCAATTGATCTTGACAGAGAACAACATAGGGTCATTATTTTATTACTTTATAAGTATTTATTATTTTATTCAATAAAACTGATTAAGTAAAAGTTGATAGAAGTGGGTCTTGGCATGAAAAGGTCTTCAGCTGTAATCTTTAACATATTTAAGTTAACCTCTTTAAGTTAGCAACATGCCATGGTAAGCTTAGCTTAAGCTGATTGGTGTCTAAAACTGAATAAGTAAATTAATAAGTAATGTTATTCAGTCAGGGGTCTGAACCGTGATTTCTGTGTACTGATAAACCTCTACTTTCTATGCAACAACTCATACAGTAGCTAACTGGTCAGTGAGCTTCAATACTTGTAAATTGCTTTAAACACTAAATGAGTACCATAAATAATCCATATGCAATACAGAGCAACACGTGTATACAAAAGTGCCACACAGGTCTGTTTACCTTTTCTGTGTTGTACCTATGCGAATCTGGTTTTACCAGAATGGACTGAGGGGCCGTGGACATTTCTTTTGGGAGAGAATATTTGCCATCCATTGTATGGTAGCCACCACTAGAGGGTGTCATTCCTTCATTAGTCCAGTGCTGTGGCCTGATGGGATTTGTAAACAAACCATTTCTTTTCCTGGGAAGAACAGGGGAGCGGCCAAACCCGTAGATCTGTCCCAAATCCTGAGGTGGGGGATGAAAGCTTGGCGCAGAATTTTGGGCATGGTAGCTGCCACGGTGAGGTGACCCTAAAAATACAGAAACAAACAAACACACAAACAAACAAACTAATACATAAATAAAAACTCTATAAAAACTCTTTACCCTTTCGATTTAAATTCAGTTCTACTATAAAATAACAGCTTTCAGATTATGCTAATGCTCCACTGACTGTAATAGGGAGAATAGCCTATCGCACTATGTTTGGTGTAGCTGCAAAAGATTTCTCTATCTGCGTAACACGAGTCATATTTGTAATATAACATCTACAATTCTGTAATATTACTTCTATCACCTCTATCTACATGACTCCTTTATGTCAGCTTGTCAAACAAATGCATGTGTACAGTTGTCCATGAGGGGCACTGTATTTAGGGCAGTGGTGTAAAAGTGAACTACACTCCCTAACTGTACGGGGACCTAAGCCATTTTTTAATCTGAAAAATTATCATCTATGTACATGAGCTTAATTCTGTCCTGCACTCAAAAAGTATTCCAGGGCCAAACAGCAGTAGGCTGAACGTGCACATGTACAGTATATACATGTGTTTGTTTTTTGTGACATCACAAATTTGCAGCTTTTTCAACATATCTTCGTTGTCACGTAAAAACATTGTATCCCCATTTTTGCCATTTTTCAATTTAATGATGAATTTTATGACCAATAGAACTGTTTCAAAATGACTTGGACTAAAATCTTTTTCTACACTGACTTCCACTGAAAGCTAAGAAGGCTTATTCCTTCTCATGTAAAGTTTCCATTCTGGAGATACAAGGTTTTTCAACTCACAGCGATGACATGGGCAGTATTAAGTGAGGATGTGAACATGTGGTTTGTTGAAATGATGTGTTACATGATGTGATGCGTATCATGTCTGGTGAAAATACTGGGATGTTATTTTTTGCCACATTCTGAGTTGTCCTCCAACGACCCAAACAGATGCTGCATGTTGCTGCTGCGTGATTCTCACCTCTGTGTGAGGGCTGGAAGGCCCGTCTGACCGTGTCCCAGCCAGGCTTGCCTACTGCCTGAGGAGCTCTAGCCGCACTGACAGATGACAAGGCCGGCTGAGGCGGCATGGCTATTACTGGGGCAGCAGAAGTCCCATCAGTCTTCACTTTATCCAGGGCCAGCACCACAGTCTGGGGCTTCTGGTGTGTGTATCTCTTCGTAGCAACAGTGGCGCTCGCAATGGGTGCAGCAGGCTTTGGCTGCTCGAGAAATCTTGCAGAGGTTCTGCAAGAAACAAGTCAACACACAACACAATAGGCGCCCATTCCAGAACAGGTCAAAGAGCTGAAGTGCGCCACACCTAGAGATTACAAGTGATTGATGCACGTCCAAGTGCGAGCTGGTTTTACTGGTGGCTGCTGATTGGATGTTTCAAAGGAATTTTTTTGATCTACGGGTCTGGGGGAACAGATATTCTCTTACCGGAGCACAGGTGTGACGTAGTTGGCAGGCAGGATGCCCACTTTGCCAGTTCGGAGCGAGAGGCCACGTAACCAGCCTTCTTTAAACTTCCCATAAACTCCCACCATCTCGCCCTTCCGCAGTTCCAGCTCCTCGGGCCGATGGGGACTGTACGAGTACAGCGCAGCACATCTAGGGAAAGACACCTATCTGCATCATACTGCTTTGTTTGCTGGACCACAAGAAAAGTCACAGTGACAAAAGTGCTCATCACAGATTTAACGATAAGAGATTTCTGCTGAATGACATTTAGGCCGCGATCCCCGAAAACCAACTTATTTAAATATCCGCTAAGAGCAGAGAATGAGTGACAGAGAAAGAAAAAAAGATTTTAAAGAAACAGTTTAACATTTTCCCACTTAATCTCCGTTTGGTCCATCTGTGTTATACGATCGATTACCACAGACAGTAATATCTAAGCTTATCTCATGTTCATTAAAAAAAAAAACAAAAAAAAAAAACAAAACACAATACAACTACAAAAGAGTCAATAGTAAGTTGCTTCAGCAGCTTAAGCAGAAGTATTTAGTAATACAATTCAGCTAGGCTAGCCATTATCTGCTAGCTAGCTAGCAAGCACACTTGCTATTTAAACTACTGATTTGAGAACTGAGTTGCCTTTTTTAAAACCCTTTCAACTTTAAATAAACGTTATTTAGACTAAATACTGAATTATGTAGCTCCTGATTAATTAATACTAGATACTGAATAATTCATAGAGGACGCTGATTAATTTATAGTAGATACTGCATAATTTATAGTAGATAAATACAATCATAGTGGATACTGAATAGTTCATAGCAGATACCAAATCATTCATAGTGGAAATTGAATAATTCATAGTGGATACTGAATTATTAACAGTGGAAGCTGAATAAATCATAGTGCATCCTGATTAATTCATAGAAATGAATGAATAATTTATAGCACTTAATGAATAACTTATAGTGGAAATTGAATAATTCATAGTAGATAAATATAATCATAATGGATACTGAATAGTTCATAGCAGATACCAAATCATTTATAGTAGATATTGAATAACTAATTCATTTATGGTGTATACTGAATAATTCATGGTGAATACTAAATTATTCATAGTGGAAACTGAATAAATCATAGTGGATCATGAATAACTGAATAAATAAATAGTAGTTACAAAATAATTAATAGTTTATTTGACTATTTCATAGTGAATAACTCATAATGGGTACCGGATATTTGGTTAAAAAATAAGCCTAGTGTTGAATGGGTTAAGCCTTTTATTTACTGCATGTAGAACTTTGTTCTCTCCTTCAGCCTTAAGGACGTTCTACAATGGAAGCCTTGTTTTTTGAAGCTGCATGGAACCTGAAGCTAAGTAGCCAAGTAATAACTCAACAACAGAGATGCCTAACCACCTTTTTGAAGCTCTACCAGCCTTGAAGAATTTTGTTCCAACCTCAAGACTCATGGTCTGTGTTATATTAGAATATATATATTATAAAGTAATGCATTAGGAATGTATTCCATGTGTGAGTTTTGATTATGGTTGGAGCTAGAAATTAGAAACCAATTCAGAAATTGGTTAATTAGAGGACATTAATTAGAGGTACTCACACGCTGATAGAGAGCTGCTGAGTGGAGGACTGTTTGCTCTCAGGAGGGGGTGGAGGGGCCTGAGGGTTAATCAGAGCCATTGTGATGGTTGGAGGAACTTCACCATTCATCTTCCTTTCACCCTATGATGAAAAAAATATGCATAAATATTACATTTTGAGGATATTTCTCATTTCTAATGGTTAGAAAATAGGGTCCAACCCTTATACACTCTTTGTCTACTTTCAGATTTTTCAGCACCTCTGAATTCTGGTTGGTCAGTTCTAAGAACAGCAGCAACTTCAGCAGTTTCATTTTATTAATGTGATCATGTCTCTTCTTGCTTTTGTGGGACATGTTATTCATATGTTTTAAGATGTTATTTTCAGCTTAGGGTTATATGATTGTTTAGAAGTGGTTTGCTTTGTATTTATAATAGTTAGACGTCTGTTGCAGATTATTTAGCAAATGACAAATGCATTTACCAGAAAAGCACTATTTAACTAAAACTACTGGGGAGCATTTTATTCTTGCACTTATAAAATGTAGACGCTAATACTATCAGCTAGCTATCGTTAGCTAATGCTCAGATTGGTATTTTTGCCAAATGGGGCTAGTCAAACTGTTACAAACACAATCTACAATACACTTTTATTCTAGTTATCATATAATGTTTCACAAAGTCATATAACATAAAACCTGACGACATCTCAAAACCAGAAAGTGGCTCTGCAATGTTGCACTCCAGTATAACAACAGATTACAGCACACCAGTCCCACTGCTCCAATTATCACACATCAGCTCCAATTTTAATCATTACTATGAAGCATAACAAATCAAAGCCATCGACACTCATTTGTATAAAGCACTTTACTGGCAAGGGGCTCGATTTCACTGTCACGCATCCAATATCTGTTGTTCGTGGCATAATGTATGATAATGTTTTATAATAATTCCAAACTCTTTTCTTTTTCATTTTTTTCCCAGTTTGGTTACATAAGAAAACACTAAGCATCTCTGACAAGCTTATGCAGCACTAAAGAGCTGACTCAACCAGGAAACAGCCCCAGATGCTGGCTTGTCCCAAGGTGTGGTTACAAACTGTTTAGGAGGCACAACTGAGAGAGCTGAGAATAGAACTTGAGTCATGGGTATTTTTCAGTGACTCAAATCTAGTCTTCACATTTCCGCACACCACAGTGCTAGTATTATCACTGCTGTGTTACTGTTAGGTGGCCTCCTGATGCAACCAGAAACCGATCTGATTGGCTCTTCTGTGATATTCAATGATAAATACTGGCAAATCTCACAAAATCAGGCATGATGCAGCTTCTTGCAACACCCTTATCTCTCCCTGCACATGTAATTTAAGATCAGTACCTACAGTAATGCTGCACAGCGAGCCGCAGCGGCTTAGAGAGGTTTAACTGAAACCCGCGCTTATGATGCTGCTATTTCGGTCTACAGGAAAAGTGCTATGTGCAGCGGTGCTATAGAGCAGAAGTAATTGGAGACGAAGTCAGCACTTCCGATCTTGGAGACGAGCGACGGTCGTTTTCAAGGGGAGATGAATGACAAAGAATTTGCTTCTGGTGTTTAAGGTTGCAAAGTAACAGTGGCCAGAGTATATTGATGCTGTCCAGAAAACCTTGCATCTCTATTATATATATATATATATGTTGAGTCTGGTCATCGTTCGTTACATCATGTTCAAATTACATGATGAACAGGCAGATGGAAATGCTTCAAAATTTCTTGAAATGCATCAGAAAGTTGAGAAAGTTGCCATTTCAGGGACGTTTTTTACAGCCATGCTATGTCACCATACTAACATGACAGAAACTGCAAAATCATTTATTTAAGAAGGAACAGGGGTAAATAAGTAGTAAAACTAATAAAGCAAGTTAACATATAACTGGCTGCATTCAATCAGCTACTTATTTCTATGTACTTACATGAACTAATCACATGAATCAATCAATCAATGAAAACACGGCATGGTTGCTTTTCACTTTTCAGTAAAATACTTCACTCTACAGTGGGACTACGGTTGCCAAGACAACAGCAGTACATTCACTACAAAGCCCACAATGCAATGCACTCAACACGTTGACCGTATTCATCTGTCCCGGTCACGTGACTTTTCCCGAAACCGCACACGTGCACATAACTGTGGCAAACTAAAGCAGCATTATGCAAGAAGTGGAATTTTAGTGCTCCTGGGCTCCCCCTGCAGATGGAAAGTGTAATTCACTTTTACTCCACTGCTGTAAATACAAATCACACTACGAGTTCCTCCTCATTGGACAGGACAGTACATGTACATGCATTTGTTAACAAGCTGATAGATACAGAACTAGCATCAGAAGTGAAAGCAGTCTACAGACGGAGGTAGTAGAATATTATTACAGTAGTATTATTACACAAATCTGACTCTGCTGAGAGGTCTTGTGCAGCTCCACCAAAGTCACATGGTTCAGTAGCAGCGTTTCGGCCTGGAGTGGCAATTACAGAGACGCCATTCTCCATATAACAGACAGTAGAGCATCAAAATAAGTCTGAAGCTGCCTTTTTATAGTACAATTGCTACTTAATGTTTAAACATTGATGGTTGATGGTTACTGCACTACGCAGCAAGACAAGCAGGCAGAAGCAGTGTTCAAAAATGCTGATAAGAAAAAACTCTTTTTTCCACCCCCATGTTTTGAACAGTGTGAGCCCTCCTAATTCTCCACCATTTCTCAAGCGATTGAAACAGACGACTGCACTCTACTAGAAAACCTAGAAACCCATGAATAGCCTCTGTCCAACACACTGTTTTGTTAGTCTCCCAGCTCCAGCCTAGACTTTCAGCCAGCACTTATCCTATTATGTGACATTATTGACTTCACAACCAGAAGTGACAGAGCGCGTGGTGGCAACAGCCTGATGTGAACGGACAGAGGTAGCGCTGTTCCTCACGCGCTGTCAGCTTCAGATAACCTGTGAGATCAGAGTGTGGTTGCACTTTGACCCCCCTGCCTGTTTGGCAGTTCAGTGTGCACACAAACACACACACACACACACACACCTCATAAACAATAACAGCAGGGGGTGTGTTGCTAGCACATTAGCAGTGCAAGGACCATCAAAGTAGAGCTGCACCATATTTGACATGAGACTATGTCATTAGAATTTACCACCCCGTGACTCATGCAATCATCTCATAGCTTAGAAAGCGGTGTTGCACAATTGAACGCAATCTAATGCTTAGTGCGGAACAATTGAAAAAACAAAATGTTCAGTACTTTCTATTTTTATTTTTAATGGGTTAGGAAACACTATCCTTCAAAAGTGGAGAGACTTGAGCTCTCAGATGATGTTTACCGAGGTCTTACCAAGGCCTTTTTTCCAGCTTGTTTGTGCTATGGCTTCTATACAACCACCTTTAGAAAAGACCAGCTCCTCAAACCCTGTCCCAACAATTCGCAACCATGAGGGTCCCTTAAGCAGCTGCCTAGCACTTCAAATCATTGATGTCCACAAAGCAAAATAAAGCATACTGTATCACGTTTTTGATAAAACATCGTCATATAGCACAGCCCTTTGTGCTCATGTTATGGCTAATCGGTGAAAATAGTTTAACTAATTCTCTACAGAAACAAATAAATTTGGCATATTTTACCAAATGATTAGAGCAAAAATTGTGTGTTAAAATCAAAAAAATGAACAAATCATGTAATAACAGTAAATTGGCTTTCATATACTGTATGACTGAAGGTGAAGAGCTGTATTGTGATCTTCCTCTCCTAATACAACAAAAAGGTAAAGGTGCAAGTATTTGTCACTATGTACAGCGAAATATGTCCTCCGCATTTTACCCATCTGTGGTAGGGAACCCACACACTCTAGTGAACTAGGGGCAGTGAGCAGCATAAAAAAAACAGCACAGATACTAAAGTAGGTGTGACCTCAACAATTCTGTCCCTACTTATAAGATTAATTTATCTGTGGCCACATTAAAGAAAAAACACTAAAAGCATTTATTCAGCATTTTAAGTTTTTTGATATTACTACACTATATGCCTGAATGTTTATGGAACCCCCTTCTAATGAATGCATTATGCACACAGCTTGGGTAGTCCTGTAGAAAAGTTTTGCCACTAGAATAAGACTCACTGGAGCAGATGCACACAAACCTACTGGCACCATGCCTAATGCCAGGTGTGGGCTAAAGGGGTAAGAAGCCCCTAGCATTGAGCTGTGGAGTAGAGGAACACTGTGCTCTGGAATTATGGTTCCATCCAACTCTTTTGGGAGGAATTAGGGAGTTGAGGATGAGGTGAGGTGGTGATCACTTAACATCCTGACCTCATTAAGGCTCTTGTCGCTGAATGCAATCAAATCCTCACAGCAATACTCCTAAATCAAGTAGAAAGTCTTTCCTGGACATTAGAGACAAGATAAACATTTTAATACCATTGAATTCAGAAAAAACAATGAATGAGCAGGTGTCCCAATACTTTTATCCATATATTGTTATGTTCTCATTTTATATATATATATTATAATTATAATGTCTAATGAAACTCTACTGGTGGCATGCAGGTTCAGATCTTAGCTGTGTGGTGTGCTGATCGTGACCAGGCTTTGTTGAACATGGCTGGTTATTTTCTTTTCGGGTGGGCTGAATTTGAATTTGCACTGGAGGAGGCTTCACCCTCCTACATTAATTCTGCTGATGTGCAATGTGTGCAACTCCATTTACACTCCTAGAGGTGTCTTAGAATATGACTAAAGTAGGCAATGCATTTGTATAATATAGAAGACATACACAATATATTTACTATATGACAAAAGTATTGAGACACATGCTCATTCATTGTTATTAAAAAAACCTTCCAGATTTTTTGGAGTAACTGTCTCTAATGTCCAGGGAAGGCTTTCAACTAGACCTTGAAGCATTGCTGTAAGGATTTGATTGCATTCAACAACGAGAGCATTAGTGAGGTCAGAATGTTGGATGATCAAAACCCCACTCCCCAACTCATCCCAAAAGTGTTGGATGGAGCACCACCATTCCAGAGAGCACAAAGCTCAATGATGGGGGGCTTTGTACTCCTCTAGACCACACCTGGCATTAGACATAGTGCCAATAGGGTCATGATTATCTGCTCCTATTCTAGTCCCATTCTAATTGCCAATACGTTGCTTCAGGAACAAGCTTGTCTCTACAGTCAAGCTGTGTGTGTGCATTTGCACATCTGTGTTGCTGAATGCATTCATTAGCAGGGGAAAAACAATCTGTGCAACTGATGTGTCCTTACTTTCATATCAAAAGCTTATTACTTTTTTTTGTTGTTTTGGTCCAAATGGTACAGTTTACGTCCATTAAAGAACATTAAACACTAACAACGCTTCTCCTACTTCTCTAAAGAGTGGTTTACTGGAGACAGTGACAACATGCAGCCTTTTCTCTTATGCTGCCAATTAAAAGGATTTGGTGATGCAGCAACAGAAGGAGCGAGAGAGAGCGCGGGAGAGTGAGAAACAGAGACTGAGAAACAGTTGCGTCTGCTTTTACAGAGTGTTGCGCAACCCGGAGAAGGGGGGAGAGAGAGAGGAGCCTGCGTTAACTGGCCTACGGGCAGGTCAGAGTGTGAGGCAGGAAGGCCGAGTCTTCTGCGTGCAAGGATGTGCCCCGCAAACGGCCAGTCAGCTATTAATGGTGCACACTTGTGCGGGAGGGCGGAGGGACAGAGAAATGCGAGAGAGTGTGTGAGTGAGAGAGAGAGAGAAAGCGAGAGGAGAAAGTGAGGGAGGGAGTCACTGCTCAGCCGAGAGGAATAAGCCTTTCAACCAGATAAAGGGGGGGGGCTTACATAACCACGATATGAGTCATGAGCTTACGGAGGAGCAACAGAGGAGGGTGAATTTTTAGCTCCAAAATTGCACAGAATATAGCAGAACCAGGCAGCGCAATATATATATATATATATATATATATATATATATATATATATATATATATTAGTATAATAATTTCCTTGTTATTTAAAACGAAAAATAAGAGCGTTATATGCAAATGACGAAGGCAGCGACTGACCTCATAATGTCTGTTTACCAGCAGTGCTGTTGATAACTGAGTGCAATTATAGATGGCCCATACACAAAGAGGTACTGTGTTCAAATCACCTGACCTCCGGAGCACAATCAATCATTTTAGCTCAAACATAAATCAGGATTATCCTCAAAGGTCCCCATTTATTCCTATTCCATTACAAACGCCATTAAATCCACAGAGAAACTCAAAAAAACAGCCTACACTTCTCACCAACCTACCAAGTCACTTGCATTGGCATCGTGTAACAGCAGGCAGTGCATTTTCTGTCCCTGTGTCATAACAAACTTCTGACACTAGTGATCACCTTTCACATTTCATACCTTCCCTTAATCTGTGCTAAAGCTATCCAGCTGAAGACCCAGCTAAACTGGATTACACTGGTCTGCCGGTGTTTGTAATAAACAAGCTGGTCACAAACAGGTGACGCACACCAGTCCGTTGCTCAAGACAGACAACCCCCCACCCTCACTCCTTACCTTGGTCAGGCTTCTGCGAGCACTTCCAGACCGCTGTTTGGAGGCCGGGCCGAGCTGGGCTGCTTTGCCCGGGGCAGGAGGAGCTGCGGGGCCGCTGTGCTGGGGCTGCTGGCTCTGAACGTGGCTGTAGGGAGGCCGAGTGTTTAGACTGTTCAAGAGGCTGACCTGTGGAGGCCTGGTCGTCCCGGAGAACCGCCTGTGGCCCCTGCTTTGCCTTGTGTCCTGAGGACGGGATTCCGCACTGTCGCCACCTTTGCCTCTCCCGAGGAGTTTGAGAGCAGCGGGATTCGGCTGGGGAGAGAGAGAGAAAGAAAAAGAAAAAAGATGTTAAAAGCAGACAATGGAGGAGACTTTTAAGCCGAGGACGCCTGCTTTGTTTCCCTGGCCCTTTTTACCTGCGACCTCTCCACGTGAAGTTTTTTTTCTAAGTGAGGTGGCAGCACAAAGCCATTGGTCACGCTTTGGTGCTTGGCCCCCTTTCTCTGGTCAGCCTTGACCGAGAGACAGGAAGCCCTAGCCACCGCCGCTGCTGCTGCTCCTGCTGTTGATGCTACTGCTGCTGTGAGCTTTAGGAGAAAAGGAAAGAGACAGACAGAGAGAGAGAGAGGCGAGAGAGAGAAAGAGAGAGAGGGAGAGAGAGAGAGTGCTGCAGCGCTACACATACACACACACACACACACACACACAACTGATGCTCCCTCTCCCCCTACACTGATGTGCTGTTATGCCACCAAAGCAAGGAAAGCATTACTGCGCCTTCACGGCTGGCTGGCCAGCACGGAGACGGCAGGCTCGCTGAAGCTTGCCGTGAGGGAAGCAGCCTCTTTCATCTGACAAACAGCAGATACAGTGCAGCTCGGAAGTAATTGGACAGTGACACAATGTTGTTGTCATTCTGGCTTCGTATGAGCACACTGGATTTGACTGCGACGTTCTAGTGCACAACGTCTGCTTCAATTTAAGGGTACACTGTGTGCTCAAAAGTTTCTGGATGACCCTTAATAAGGGACAACAGTTACCCTCAAAAAATGAAGGATCATCAGACATTTTAAAGGTTCTTTCCACTCTAAAAGTGCATTTTCTCTGGCATATTGCTAAAATACTGTTTAAATGTACACACAGCTTGTATCTCCATTAACATTGGAGTACTGCATACATAAGCACTGCTCAATGCCATGTGGGGGCTGGAGGGTGCCCCATCTCTGAGCTGTAGAGTAGCAGACCTGTGTTTTTTGGAGTAATGGAGCTCCATACAGAACTAATCATCCAATAATCTAAAACTCTCCTGGCTAGCTACTCTTTCCAAACCTATTTAAAAGCCTTCATTAAAGAGTAGACTACATTTACTGCTGCAAAGGTGGGGGGTGGCAGGTGTCCATGCACTTTGAAATGCACCCTTTTAAAGTGATGTTCCAAACAAGAATTGAATTTACACAATGATTATACAAGTCTGACTTTTGCCAGAAAATAAAAGCTGATCAGGCAGAGAAGAGGTTTTATCACATTTTACTACACATGTTTTCCCCTCTGCCCTGCATAGTTTCAACTATTCCCTGCCCCAAAACACCTGATCCAACTTCACACACCTGCAGCAAACCATAAAGGGGTTGTCAGTTCATTCTGCTAACTGCTTCATGTATTTAGTGATAGGGTCCAGCATGAATGCACTATTAGCTGTCAAATAAGGAACAATGGTTCCTTGGTTGTTTGCCAATGCTTTTTGCTTCCTGTGACTGAAATCAAGTTGGGTGGGACGACATACAGCAGCTCCTTTTCCCTTTGTTGTCCCTCACCGAACAAAGGCTTCGGTAGCTCGCCAGTGAGTCAGCTAGTTAACATTTTAAAAACACCTCTGAATCATGGTCAAATGATTGAAATGTAGGATTCTGTTTGCTGAAAGAGCTAACGTTATTCCGTATCTCTCTCTGCTGTGACTGGATGTCTCAGCTGAGTGGACATGGAAATAACTACATAAAGTAATAAAGTAATAAAGCTCTTTCTGCTCATTCTGTTTGTTAGTTAGTCTAAAAGAACCAACACATGCTAGCGATGGCTGAATGATTAGTCGTCCGTCATGGCCACCTAGCCACTCTGCTATACTTTAGAAAATGCTAGCAGTGTTTGCAAGATTGTCCTGACTCCCACTTCGGTTGGTCACAGGCACTCACCACAACAAATATTTTGGAGAAAAATCTAAATGATTGATCATTTTACTATTCCTTTAACTGATCTCCATAATCTGATATAGCCATAGTCTGACACTGACTCAAAGTCTAACCACTACCATAGAGTAAAATCTGAAGATGAGTGTTTTTACTCTACTCAAGATCATGAAGACATAAATCTTTAAGATGATGAAGTATGATGTAAATATTTTTAATTGAGTTGACAGCCTCTTTAGCCTACTGTATTATGGTTATGTGGTTTCTGGCACTTCACCATTTTTTTTACTAATTAACAAATTATTTTTTTATTAATAATGGTTTATTGTACCATCCAGTTTATTGTACAGTACCACGTGAGTAAGTGCATTTGAGGCAACTGTGATGACGGTCATGCAGTTGCTAGTTATACCTTACCAACAGCACAATGCTAGTTGGTAAGGTATGAGCTTCTACTACCCGTTGACTACATTAGCCTTGTAGCTTCAGTACAACAATACAGAAGCAAACTTCTGATACCAAACAGGTCTTGGCTTATTTATTATGTGGGTTTAGGATGACATTTTTTCAAATCTGTAAATTTGTCTTTTGGTTAATATGTAGTTCCCTGTAGTCCCCTCTATGTAGTCCCCTTTATTGATTACCTTTCTGTTCCATCCTGTCTGATCTTATTTCCCTGATTCTGAGCATGTAAATCTGACCTAGAACTACCTAGTTTTTTCTGGGGAAAGGTTGGTGTGGTATAGTGGATAACAACAGTTGTAGACTTAAGTTCGATTCTGCAGGAAAACAAGCAAATCACACGACATCAATAACAATCCCTGGGTGAGACTCCTAACATTACATTCTCCTAATTGGGTAACATGACTCAAATGTAATTTGCTCTGGTTAAGAGGGTCGAGAAAACACCCTAAATGGCTTGATCCTATGAATGTATACAGTGAAAATGTCTGATGTGGCCTTCAAGGTCATTCTTTTTTTTTTTTTTTGCTTTAAAATATTAAGCTGTGTTTCTAACCAAATCTAACCAAAATATATCCCACTTTTATGTCCCAGGTTAGCACTGTTAGCGATTACAGTTGATAACAATGCGTTGTAAAGTATTTTGCATATCCAAACATCACAGATAGAAGCTGGATAGTACTGTGTGTATTATTTAGACACAGATAGATTAGAAGTGCTAATAAACTGAGCAATACTGCTGCTTTTTTGATGTTTTTGAACTCGGGGTTCTGGTGAGGCTCTCTCGACGTTCCAAGTAGGAAATCCGACTTGTGGGGGCATTCCAGTTTAAATTTCCTCAGGAACTCAGAAAATCCAGCATCCGAGTTCAAATGGAATGCAGCATTAATCTCATTTCAATGTCAGATTAAAATGGCATGGGGTTAGTCTAAGTTATTTGTATAGCACTTTTTACAACTGTTGTTGTCACATAGCAGCTTTACATAATTAGTAATTAGTAAAAGACAGAAAAAAAGAAATAACGCAAGAAGACATGAAGGATCCAAGACCCTCAGTGAGCAAGCCAACGGCGACAGTGGCAGGGAAAAAATCCCTCAGAGCTGGAGGAAGAAATCTTGGGAGGAACCAAGACTCACAAGGGGGACCCAACCTATCCTCCTCTGGTCAAAGCTATTTATTATAAAACAAATTATTAATAAAAGTTACCAAACCATCTATACTGTTGAACTGCTCTGATCATAATTATAATATAATAATCATGGTGTAGTCAAATCAAAACGGTCAAAATATCTCGATCATTCTAGTTTTAAGTAGTTGAACAAGTTCCTGCTCTGTTGTTTTTGAGCAGTGTCAGCTCATTTGGCTGGTCTTCTCTGTGAACATCTAAATCTAACTGTGCCAACATGCTTACAAATGCTGGGGTTTCTGTTGTGCCATTGATAATGTTGTGATAATGTGACGCAGTGCCAAAGGCTGATGTTGGTGTTGAACAGAGATAGGATTAGAGGGAAAAAGACCAAGGCTGGTGAACTGAGTAAATAAAAATGTCACAAGGCTGTTGTAATTCAAGAACAAACACAGTGTTTCATACCCTAACGTCTAATTACACATGCAGTATCAAAGTACCTACTGAATAATTCCTCAGTGTTGTTTTATTTTTCTTCCCTCCTTCAAACCAAATCCGTTCCACATAAAGTCAAATGTAGTGTGCAAACACATACGTTAAGTCTCACCTCTGTGAACTGCAGAGGAAAGATTCCCACTCTGTCCCTCAGTCTCCCTTCACACCAGTTCTCATCCACCCGCTTAATGACACTAATGAGGTCTCCCTGGATGCAAAAACAAAAAGAGAGAGGAGGACAGAGAGAGACAATGTGAGATAAGGGAGAAAAAAAAAGAGAGAGAGATTCACGTGTCATGCTTCTAGAGATGCACGGGTGTCCCAGAAGAGGTTTTTCTTGACTGAAATCACTTTGAGCTGGAGATATCATGTCCCCTTTGCGCCTTCAGGCCCCTAACTCCTCTCCCTTAACTCCAATCCAAACCCATCTGTTCTCAAAAAAGCCCCACTTCACTAGGATGCTCTTTAATGGAAGCCTTGCCCAAGTCCCTACAGTTATATAATACCCTCTGAAAAACAGTCTCGCACTGTGTGTGACTGATAAGAGAGGTACATAGTTTTAGAAGGCCAAGGGTAAATTCCATTACTTCCAAAACCCCTAGCCATTTATAAGACATAAGCCACTGGTGTATAAAAAGCATAATCCATTATTGCAGACCTGATGTGGTGTTATTTAATATGCTTGTGTCTAATTATTAGTTCCACCAGCTCCTCTGTAAATCCCTTTGCATTCAATCACATGCATCATCACAACATAGCTTGTGAAAGGGCCATATAACCATTTAAACTATAGGCTTATTAATAAGTTCTTCATCTCAACACTTATTATCCAGAAACTATGACAAATTACCCAATAACTACTACAAAATGACTATGTATGAGCTTGGCTGATACAGAGCCCCTGTGGATTTATCAGTATCTGCAGAAATTCCTGCCAACACATTTATTGGCTTAATTTACACTGTAACAAGTAGACACTTCTGTTGTGAGGAAAATCATCCATCAGTGTGCTTTTAGTGGTTGCATGCTTGTATGCCAGCCTTCACAGCAACTGCTAAGCTGTCAGTCACCACCTGCTCACTTCTAATACAACACCACAGGCTCCACTGGTACATCTGAACACAAAAAAGCAGCACAATAACAAATACACACTACCAAAACCTAGTGTTAAAATGATAAAACTGAGAAAAAACGAACAGCAAAACTCCTAATAATTCTGAAAAGCTCCATCCTTATGCTGCAATATTTGACTGGTTCTTTAATTAGGGGAACGTTAATGTCCCCAGGGTAGACAGTACCTATGCTTTTATAAGGGGTATCATAGTCAATATAATTTGTATATACACAAGTCAGGGGTTGGAGCCCAATTAAATCCATCATTAAGAAATTGAATATGGCACATCAGTGAGGAACACAACAGTTCAACAGTTCACCTGAAGGCATCTGATGAGACCAAGACAGAGTTTTTGGCTATCTGACTAGACACTGTGTTTGGCAGAGACAGAACAGTGTTCATCACCACAAACACACAATCCCTACCAAGAAGCATGGTGGTGGCAACACCATTTTAAATCCTTCAGAGTAGTCAAAGGCGTCTTGGTGGTCTCCTTCTTGCACAGTTAGTCAGTCTGTTAGGACGGTCTGCTTCAGGCTTATTTACACATGTGCCATATTTCTTCCATTTCTTGACTGAACTCTAGCGATGCACAGGGGATGTTCTGTTATTTGTATCTATCCCCTGACTTATACTCTTCGATGACCTCTGAGTTGTGTAGTGTGTTCTTCTGATAGCATGATGTGACTGTAGCTAGGAATACTGATTAACTCATTCAGCTTTATTGCTGTAGATTAAAGTTTATGAGCTTTATTACTGAAACAGCCTATGATTTCAGTGAGGACGTTTTTAAAGGTAACACGTGTGTAGATATTTATGTCTGACACCCCCCCCCCCCTCCTTTCCACAAGGAGAAGATTGTGAAAAGGTACGCAAATTAGAAAACATCCCAAAAGAGATGAAATACAGTGAAATCTACACTGCAGCTGTACAGAGCTGTACAAGGCAAGGATGTTATTAGCTAAGGTAATTTCGCCTTAGCATTTGTTTGTGTTCCAGAAGACCAGATGCCTTTCTCTATATAAATTTTATGTCACACATTCTACTGTGTCTTTCTGTGGTCTTGATAGAGCTTTGATTTAATGTAGTACTGTCAAAAAGCTGCGTGGCGCTTAAAAGAGTGCTCAATGCGCTCCTTTACAACAGTAAAATCTAACTTTAGCCAGTTAGCCAGTTTAATCTACCTTTCTCTCTTCTCCCCAGCTTTATTTCTGATAGTCTTGTAAATTCGGAAGCAGTGTGAACAGTGCAATCACTAATTGTGATGGTAATGACAGGTTTTCAGTTTCATCATCAGTGTATTTTAAACTGTTAACAAGTTAAATGCAGACTAAACGTATAAATAATACAGTAATATTCACAGTTATTGGCCACTTAAATGTTCTTATTGGTCAAGCCCCCCAAAAAAACATAAGCCAAAGTTATCCTTTGAAAATAAATGCAGAGCAGTAAGGCAGTGCTTTACACACTGACCTTTAGGAAGGGGAGGCATTCCTTCCTGTCCTCGGGATCCAGTCTGTTCAAGTCAAAGTCAAAGAGAGCCCGGCACAGAGCCACAGGCTGGACTGGATCACTCAACACCTGCACCATTTTGGTGGGAATGAGACCACTGCTCCCCTTGGCATCGGTGTAACACAAGTTCTCAACGCCTCTCCAGCGTAGGCTGGCGATGTCGCCGGATTTCATGGCGAGCTCTCCGGGCCCATTGCCTTGGTAGTTGTACGAGGCTTTAGCAAGCACCTGGAAAAGCAAACACAGATAAGAGGAATGAATGCCTAGCAAGAAAGAAAGAAGAATAGGCACATGCTGTCAGTAATATTCCACAAAGAGGTGTTAAGACAAAGTATTTGTTGTTTGTTATTTGAGTTAAACAGAGCACCAGTATAAACAGCTTTCAGGGAGTTTTTAAGAAACTTTTAACAATTAATTCCATTCCTGCAGTGGCTTTTGCATCCAGGGAAACCCAAACCGCCTGACCTACTTAAGCCGAACTAAGACCCAGTGCGCTGGGCTGACTTTGTTAACAAGCAGCCCAGGCCCGAGAGACAGCAGGTCCAAACAGACGGAGCTTTGACACTGATATAACAAGCAAATTTGCAGAGCTAGAAGAGCCCTCTGAATGAGTGTATCAAAAACCCCAACAAAACAACACTAACAGCCCAGACATCACGAACTAGGATTAAACACAGCCTGTCAGTAGAACTTCAGTCAGTGTTTCTCACTTATTTCACTCTCAGCTGCAGCTTCAGGACAAACAAATGAAGAGAAAGTTAGTTCTTTTGTCATGACAGGACACATTACAGTAAAATGACATGGATTACACACTCTTTTTTAACATTTTTAACAACTTTAACTACTTCAGAGCAACGCTGCCAAAGCAATTGACTCTGTTTGGTACCTACAGTGTAAATACATTTTTAAAAGATGCACTACGACCTGTAGATAGAATGAAACTGGAAAAAACGAAATAGACAGATAGACACTACATCTGGTTAGCTACCAATCAGAAAAGCAAACTACTGAGCTCGTGGACTAGCTGGATGGATGAATGGACGATGGACAATTTTTAAAGCGATACTAATCCAAGTACATTTTATAATAAAACATAAGCTATAGGCTTACGAGGAACAGGCTTTTCCTCACTGCTTGATGTGGGGGAGGGATTGTATGCAGTCACTGACTGTTTAGTTTGTTGTAATAACTCAGCAATATAATCAGCATTACAGGGGGTAACGTATTTGCTCTGGTGTGTTAAATGTGGTGTTAAAAGTCTCTGTGTATAAAAATGATTGTACTACACAACACAATGTGGAGCATATGGTACACTCCAACTAGATAGACGGCTTGTCGGACAGTTAGATAGATAGATTGACAGACAGACGTACTTGCATACAGACAGATAAATAGTTAGGTGTGTAGATAGTCAGTCAGTCAGTCAGTCAGACAGTCAGACAGACAGGTATATAGATAAATAGTTATATAGATTGTTAGATAGACAGATAGACAGACAGATAAATAGTTAGATAGATAGTACGACAGACAGGTATATAGATAGATGGATAGACGTACTGGTAGACAGACAGACATATAGATAAATAGTTAGATAGATATATAGACATAGATATATAGATAGACATACTGGTAGACAGACAGACATAGATAAATAGATATACTGGTAGACAGACAGACAGACATATAGATAGATAGACAGACATATAGACAGACAGATAGACAGATAGACAGACAGACATATAGATAAATAGTTAGATAGATTGTTAGATAGACAGATAGATAGTACGACAGACAGACAGACAGACAGATAGACAGACAAACAGACAGACAGGTATATAGTTAGTTAGATAAACAGATAGATGTCCAGTACGACAGACAGACCGACAGACAGACAGGTATATAGATAGATGGACAGACGTACTGGTACACAGACAGACATATAGATAAATAGTTAGATAGATTGTTAGATAGACAGATAGACATATACATAGACAGATAGGTAGTACGACAGACACACAGATAGATAGATAGATAGATAGATAGATAGATAGATAGATAGATAGATAGTACTACAGACAGAGAGGTATATAGATAGATGGACAGACATACTGGTAGACAGACAGACCTATAGATAAATAGTTAGATAGATTGTTAGATAGACAGATAGACATATACATAGACAGATAGATAGTACGACAGACACACAGATAGATAGATAGATAGATAGATAGATAGATAGATAGTACTACAGACAGACTGACAGACAGAGAGGTATATAGATAGATGGACAGACATACTGGTAGACAGACAGACCTATAGATAAATAGTTAGATAGATTGTTAGATAGACAGATAGATAGAATGACAGACAGACACACAGACAGACAGACAAGTATTTAGATAGATAGATAGATAGATAGATAGACGTACTGGTAGACAGACAGACAGACATATAGATAAATAGTTAGATAGATTGTTAGATAGACAGATAGATAGAATGACAGACAGACACACAGACATACAAGTATATAGACAGATAGATAGATAGATAGATAGATAGATAGATAGATATTAGGACTATTAATTCAATACAATATAGTGGTGCCTCAATACGCTACATTTTCGATACAGCAACAATGTGCGTTACGTTAATGCTTCTAGTTTTGGCTTTTCGAAGCATTTCATCCTATAAACGTAAACCATTTTGTAATAATACTATCGTCATAAGCTAATGTAAAGTTACGAGGACTGTGCTTTTCCTCCCTGCTCTGGATTTTTAGGTAAGGAGGAAGGGGAAGGGATGGTATGCCCTCATTGTGTGCCTGCTCGTTTACTCTGTTATTATACCTTCACATTATATTCAGACTCACAAAATAATCCAACATATAGTCCTACAGCTGAGACATTTACACTATAAAACAGAAAAATAAAAAAATAAGCTACCAAAGCCAATACCAAGACCAGTCCCAGCAGTAAAAGAACACAGAGAAATTCCTTTAAAAAATCTCACTTCTAGGTCAACCTGGCACGTCCTGTAGTACTCACCCCCTGGGTGCCCCGGCCCGTCTGCTGCTGGGCCGTATGAAGAACCTCAACCTCGCTGCCGCCCTGAGCTGTGGAGCTCACATACACTCCACTTCTGTCCCTTGGTGTGGTCAGACGCTCCCTTTGAAGGCCCTGTATGAGTCTGGCCAGAAGCAGGTTAGTGGGCAGGTCCTCCACCCTACCTGAGAGAGGGGCATGGCACTGTGGGCAGCATATGGGCAGGCGTGAAAGTGATGACGACTCCAGGCGAAGGAGGCATGGCTTGCAGAAGGTGTGCTGGCACGGCAGGACCTTGGCTGTCACATCCAGAGGCTCCATGCACAGAGGACACTCCAGCAAATCCAACACTGCCACATGCTCCACATCCTCCTCCTGAGATCCCTCACTGCTTGCTGATGCAAAATGCATTGTAGGGTCTTCACAAGGTCTTTTCAGTGGGCTTCAGAAACTCAGCATAGGGTGTTACAGGAATGCCAGGAATCCCTCAGAACAGAAAGAGTAACTTTTTACACATTTGAACACGAGTTTAAGGCTTTGCCACGTCCTTGCATTGAAGTAGAGCAGCTGTAGTCTAGCAGCACTTCCGTAAACACCCCCTCCCTCCTGTCAGGAGCTCCAGGTAATTCAGCAGAGACACGGAGGTACTACAAAGTAGCCAGCGCCTTCAGATCAGACCAGCCACGTTATCCGAGCAAGCCAGTGTCCATTAACACAACAAATAGCACAGTTCTCATCTAGACTAGACTACAACAGGCTACAGTGAGGTAGACTACACACAGGGGCTCACCACGTCTTAAGGAGCACCTGACAAGAAAGAGGAAGTCCGCGAAAATGCGCCATCACTCGGTAAACTAGGGCTATGTACGACTCTCTCTCTCTTTATGTATTTACTATTTTAATGATTTTGAGCTACACAAACGATCCAGTAAAAGCAATAGCGTTAGCTATATAAGTCCACAGTCCTGCTGCTACCTACCTCCATGTCCACTCAGTCTGACCAAAACAGGAGGGAGAACAGTGAGGGCTGAACAGACCAAACGAGTTCCTCTCGGATCATCTTTCATTAAAGCTGCTGAGATTCACATTCAGGCTGGGAGGAGAAATGGACTGTAACTATCTGACACTGCATCAGCCACCAGGAAAGCTGCACTGCAGTTCTTTTAGCTATTTTAACACCACATTAATGATGAGCAATGTCTGTGTTCACATATGCAATGTGTATTTCAACAGTAGCCTGTAAGTTTGGATGTATGGAGCATTATGTGTTTATGGATCAGAATCAGATTAATAAAATATCAAATGAACCACTTAAATCATCAAATAAACGCCAGGAAACTATTATTCTTTATAAATGTAATGTTTATCTACCCTTCTGACCTATTATTATTTAAAAAATATATTTCAATAACACTTTCAATAATGACTTCTTTCATTATTGCTTTTTTCGCTATAATTTTGTTTCTGGTTTATTAGGTGCATGGCTAATCCACCAAGCAGCAGAAAGCAGGTATCTGATTGTATTGTTTTATTTATGTCATTTGATTTTATTTATCATGTATTAATTGTATTATTTCTATATTATTTAATTATTTCAATTGAATGAAGATGATTAATAAATTAGTTGTCACTCTGATGTTGCACAGGTCTTGAAAATTGAAATATGTATCAACGTGGCTTTAAAGTTTTAAAAACAAAACAATAAATGTACAAAATATATCCAATATATGAACATGAACCAGAAACTAAATAATAAAATATTAGTTTGATAGATAGTGTGACCTGCAAGCAAACTGCAAGTAAATGTGTGCAATGGAGATGGAGTGATATATATATAGTATGTGTATTTAAAATAACTGGTCCGTGAATGTAAATGTAAACATAATAAACATAGTAGTAGTAAAGTAAGTCTATTGCAACATGTACAATCACTCCAGTAAAGAAAGGTGAGAATGACCAGGATGTTCCTCATCCTGGGGAGCTTCGAAGGTGAAGAGACAAGGAACTTTGACAAGGGCGATATTGTGATGGTTACACAACTGGGTCAGAGCATCTCCAAAACATCAGCCAGGTTTCGTGGGGTTCCTGTAGTGGTCAGTACCTACCAAAAGTCTTCAAGAAAGAAGGGCCTGGTGGGCCCAAGCCTCACTAATGGGATTCACGAAGGTCCCACCTCCCAACTTACAGGACTTTTTAAGGATCTACTGCTGACGTCTTGGTGCCAGATACTAAAGGACACCTTCAGCGGCTCAATGGGTCAGCGCTGTTTTGGTGGCACAAGGGATCTGCTTAAAATCAAGCAGATGATTTTGATGTTATTGCTGATGTTCGATTTGTTTATTATATTACATTACATTAGTTAATATAATGAGCTGTTTCTCCCGTATTAAAGTGATTCATTTATTAAGATATTTCGTTAGTAAAGGGGTTGCTCATGCAACCTGTGAGGTCATGCACCTCCTAGTCTGCCTCTAAACAGCTGAATGAAACTTTTTTTTCCTCGCCGGCTTTTCTTGATGTGGCCTGATCCGTATCTCATGGCCTCAATACATATACCAACACCTATTTTAATGAATTTGTCTAGCAAGTGAATCTCCTGTTCCAGTAATTGCAGCACAACAGGTATTTCCATTGACTGTTTTGTACCAAGCTGTACACAATGATGTTGCCACATTAAACCCAGCCATGGTTTTAACCTATAAAACCAAATGGAAATCTTCTGGTCTTTTATTTTTTTTGCAAAAAAACAAAACACAAAACATAACAAAAACATTATTCTTATTGGAAACCAGTCATATGTCCCCAAAGCCTCTGCATGTTCACATTTTCCATCATGCTGGGGACATTTGGCAAATACATGCCTTTCACTTGCAGAGCTACCTTTGCCCAAACTGATGGTATATGAGCTCCCTCTGCTGCTAGTCTGAAGAAGTGGCTCATAAAAAGCCTTCAACAGGAAAGCAGATATTTGTAGAAGTTCTCACCTCTAGACTTTGCTTTTTTCTTGTGAATGTGACAGTTTAACCTGTAGGGACTTTACACCAGCTTCACTCCCTCTCCCTTTCTACAGTAATACTGAGCATGTGTCCTGCACTCAGTTACATCTGCATGACTTATGTCTTGCTTTCACATTCCCATAACCATAGTGCTTCATTATCTCACACCATCTGACCAATTAATCTACTGCTGTTAGTTATCTGCTATGCTATCTGTTGTCGACCAGAGGAGGCAGGGTTCTCCTTTTGAGTTGATCTAAGGGAGTTTTCCGTTGCTACAGTCTCTATTGGCAAGTTCAAAAGAGGCTTGTCCCCAGATCTCTTTAAAGCTGCTTTTGTGAGAACGTTCATTATGAAGTAAATTAGAATTTGGGCTCTGAGTTTTCCACTCGAATAGGATCCAGAGGATTGCTAGTTTGAATCCCGGGCATGCTGCTAGCCATCATCAGCAGGGGCCCCGAAAGACCACAATTGGCCTTGCTCTCACAAGTGTGGGTAGATGGCGCTTTCTCACCAAATTACATCTGCTGGCCAATGCATCACAGCCGGGTACTCAGTGTTTTCCTCTGAGCGCGTTGGTTGCCTGGTGACGTCGCATCAGCAGCAGTTCAGAAAAAGAGGCACTGTCTGGCTGCGCATGTGTCAGAAATTTTTCAATAATGATGGATCCCTCTCAACTGAACAAATTCCACATACAAAAATCCGAGCCATGCCGTTTTGCTATCAGCAGCCAGAATCAGAGAGAGCGCAATTGGGCACTCTCTCTCTCCCCTCATCACTCTTAAGGAAATGTTGGCCAGCACAGGTGTCTGGAGCTGAGGACTCAGCACTTACCTCCGAGTGTGTTGGATGTCTAAGGGGACCTACGAACGGGTGGGTTAACTGGTAGTACCAAATTAGGAAAAAAGGGGGAAAATAGAAAATTAATAATAAAAAAAAAATTAAAAGATATTAATAAAAAAATAACATTTGGTAATTAAGGCAGAATGCTTTTCCTCTTATTTACTTAAAGGTTAATAATGTGTCATGATGGTGTCACTAGAAGGACACATTTTCACAAACCTCTACGTGAAACAAATCTGACAGATGTTTCAAATCCATTGGATTTCAATTTCACACATCCCTAAAACCCAAAGTCCCACCAACATCTCAGGCTTCAATAATGCATCACTATTGGTGCTGCCGTCTCTACAAGATCAGGACATTCACTTGAATTTTTTAAGTGCACATTAATATTTTATGTTAGTTTCTGCAGAATATGAGCGAGAGACAACTTCTTCTTCTTCTCATATAGACATCTTCTTCTTCTTCTTCTTCTTATAGAGTCATCCCTTTCAGAGAAAAGATTTGATTTGCTTTATTTAATGCTTGTGTATTTCCATTTAAACACTGGAGTGCTGCATTAGTGTGCACCTGCTCAAGGCTTTAGAAGGTACCCCAGAAGAAATGAAATGCAGGCTCCGGACAGTTCTGCTGTGGCTTCAGCTCCCTTTAAAAAAAGTTTACTTTTCAGATCAATGGACGTTTGATGGGAGGCACATGATTGCTTTTTAACAGGCGTACATTGTGATTCTTAAAATGAGGCGAGGTTAATGGAGTCTATAAACTCAGCACAGAGCATTTGATTACTGGAAGCTGTAATGCTACCTCCATTAGAGTGCTGTATCTCATCTCTCTTCGTATAATGTGGTAGAGCCGAGTCTAGACATCATAATTCTGTGAAAGCCAGGCCGGAAGAGCTCGGGCTTGGCCGTGAGTGGGGTTTTATCGGATCAGGGAGAGGCCTAAACACACATAATGGGTCTTGAGACGCAGAGACTGAAGGAGCTTTCGGCCCAGCAGAGGGAGCACCCTACGTTCGCTCAAACTGTAAGATCCGGTGGTAAAAGCTTCTCCTGCCTCTCCCAAGTTTTATGCAATATGAGCCTGGCCTTCAATGCCATTCTCCCACGACTCCAGCTATCTTTTTTATCAGCTCTGACCACGTTTACGATCTGAAATAACCCATTCAAAGTGTGTCCTCTGGAAACGGCCACTCGTCTGCTCTTCCATTACTATCAATCAATTATTCATGAGCTGATTATATGGCTGTCAATGTATCCTGTCATTATTCCTCAGCTGTTACATTTATCAGAAGCATCAGCGGCCCGTATTCCCCGGCAGCTCCAGCCCTGGCATACAGAAATTTACTCCAGCAGTCGCCGCGAGTGGAGCCAATAATGATTAAACATATTAAACCTGTCACTGCAAGCTTTTACGGCTGTTATCCTGCCCATATAGGGATTAACAGTAAATCTAATTGTGGCTTAGGTGCACCAAGGCAATGTAATTATCCTGCTCTGTTGAGGGGACCTAATCTGTCCTGGCTGGGAGGAGACTTGCCCAGCTGCGCTTTTAGGGGGGTTTCAGCACACACTGGTAATGTCAAAGTAGTTTCGTTTATTAAAAGCCCATTAGGATGAGATTAGGATCACTCTGAAAGTCGTCTCCACATATAAGGTGAGACGCCGCAGCTTATTCCGGGTGCAGTATAAAGAAGCCAAACAAGACCAACCTGAATGTCAGCACTGGGCTCTAGCAGGTAGCCTGTCAGACTGTTTGCCACTATTCTATTCTATTCTATTCTATTCTATAATGGGTTAAAATACTGTCTACAGTGTTTACAGTGTGCACTCATACACACAAAGAATCACTGGTGCGATTTCAGGGGGACATGGGGGGACATTTGGATCATTTGGGGAGGGGGGAGGGGTGGTTTATGGATGGTTCTTTGTCACTAAGGTATTTTGCTTTAGAGCAATATTTCCAGAAACATACAGATTAGACTAGGAAGTATTTCAGTCACAAATGATAAAAAACACCAATGTGCATTTACCATAACACATGACCATACATGTTATTATTTCTGCTAATAATATTGCTCATTTTCATACTACTAATAATAATTAACTAATAATTAATATTACCACTATTAATATTACTAACTATCATTACTCTCATTACTCTGACCATCACTGCCATGACTGTATTAAGTTGTACTTCACCGTGATTATTATATTATGGTTATGAATATGTTGCACACCTGAGCAGTACAATAGTTTAGGTGGTTTGGTGACCTTTATCAATAATTTATAAATAGTTCTGATCAGAGGAGGATGGGCCCCCCTCGTGACTCTTAGGTTCTTCCCAAGGTTTCTTCCACCAGCTCTGAGGGTGTTTTTCCTTGCCATTGTTGCTGTGGGTTTTTTTATTTCGATATTTATGTCTTCTTGATTTGTTGTGTCTTTACTGATTGCTGATTGTGTAAAGCTGCTTTGTGACAACAACAGTTGTAAAAAGCGCTATAAAATATATTTGATTTGATTTGATTAATAACACATTGGGCAAAAAAATAAACAAAAGTTCTACAGTTTACATATTATCTCCAATATGCCAATAGGGTTTTACATATTTTGTCCAGCAAAAACCTTCTATTTTTTTTGCCTGTTTTTCACTTTTTGGCCTAAGTTGGTTATTGTAGGTGTTCAACATTTCACAATAAATAGACCAATATAAATGGATTGAAGGGGCTCAGTGGTCTAATATGTTGTCACTATGCCTGTCACATTGAATTACATTGAAATGTAAGAAGGTTTTTTTGCCTTCTCCTGTAAAGTTGCTATTTTGGAGAGGTTTTAAATAGTTTTGCAGGACAATGATGAAATGCATTGCTGTATGTGGCCCTACCCCCTCTTTTCAGAGCAAATCTGCATCCCTGGGCACAACACACTCATGAACACTCATGAACGCTATTGCTATGCTGAGAACGATCCATCAACCAGATAATATTGGGTCAGCTTGGGTCCAATGGTGGTCATTTGTATTGATAGACAGAATAGAGGGAGTCCAACAATTTAATTGCATTCAGCAATTAGAGCATTAATGAG
The DNA here is from genome assembly GCF_030463535.1 of Salminus brasiliensis. Classification (NCBI taxonomy): domain Eukaryota; kingdom Metazoa; phylum Chordata; class Actinopteri; order Characiformes; family Bryconidae; genus Salminus; species Salminus brasiliensis. Next base: position 14,210,166 of record NC_132879.1, read on the forward strand.
GTGAAGTACCCATGTTGAAAGATCAGTTCAGGATCACAAACGTCACTCCAACTCATTCCAAAGGAACTGGAGTTCCTGCTTCCATCACTCCACAGTTTCACTGCTCCACCACCCAATACTAATGGGCTTCACACCCCTTTAGCTGATGCTTGGCATTGGGCATGGTGACCTAAGTATGTGCTCATCCAGAGCATCTCATTTTATTGACCATGCTTTTCTATGGAAGTGTCTGGAGGGATGTTATTTAGGAGGGATGTCACATTTGGACATATTTATATGGTTAATGCAAATATAACAGCCAATGACTGCTGGTACCATGTAGGTTTACCTAAACTGGCAAATTACAGCGAAGTCTCCCAAGAAATACCACAATACAAAGAAAATCAAACATTGCTGTTAGTCAAGCAAATGTCATACTGCATCAACTCAATTATCCTTGTCTGAACGCTCTGAATCTAATTTGAAATCCAAATGTTAGTAGGTCTCGTAACAGGTGGTCTCCTGACAAATAGCTTTAACGTCTGTCTGCGGAGCACCTGTTTTCCATTTCAGCCTGCGCTTATCTATATGGCAGGCCATTTGCCGTAGGCCAGCTTCGGCAATAGCTCTTAGCATGTTAGCATTATTTGTGTTTTTTTTATATTTCAATCAACTAGAGCCCATATTCTACATCTTCATGTTTCCTTTTTCCCCCCACACTGATGTTTAATTAAGAGGATTTGTTTGGTTGTGGTCATCATGCAGTTTTCAACAACTATATTTCAACCTATCTTAGAATTAAACAAGGCCCAGTTTCTTGAGTCTTAGTGTTTTTCAAAAAACAGGACACAGGCATCTGTCGTGGTTAGGATGTTGTGGCTGGGGGGCTTCAAGTTGGCCTAAGTTATAGGACCGTGGCAGTGTGTGTGTGAGGGTAAGAGGGGGTTAAATATTAGTAAATATTTTTAAAATAATGCAAGTTTGTAAATGAACATTAGTATACAAACTTACTCATGTACCCAAACCAAATCTCCTTTAATTTCTTAAGTAAAATAATAAAAGACACTTACATCAGTAAAATCATCAATACATCAATAAAGTTAAAAATGTCAAATTAAAACTAATTTGTGTTCTTTAACATTTGATTCCAGGTGTTTTAGGCTATGACCAATCGTCTGTAGTGGGAAGCAGCTTGACCAATGGCTGCATGTAGATGCAGGTACATGTAGACCAATAGTGGCGTTGAGAAGGCGGGACTGAAACAGATATATATAGTTTAAAGATGTAAAAATTAGCACACAGATTGTGTGGTGACTGCAGAAAGAAACGCAGATAAAAGCAATGTGAAATCCCTAAACTTTTACATCATTTAGAAATTCTGACCTGACGCATTTTTCACATTTCAAAAAGAGGACATGTCTGGGACATATGGTCACCCTATTTTGAGACTGATAAAGGATCTCTGTTTGCATTGTTTGCCCTGTGTTGTACATCATTCAAAAAGCAGTCCACACTGAAACACTCCTTATAACCTCAGCATGAATGAGTGGGGCCAAATAGGCCGCCAATAGATGAATTTACACTGGTCAGCCATAATATCAAAATCAATGACAGGTGAAGTGAATAACATTGATTACAGTATATGAACAAAAGATGTTGGATTATCACCACCCCACCTCATCCCAGAAGTATTAGATGGAGCACCGTTATTCCAGAGAACACAATTCCACTGCTCCACAGCTCAATGTGGGGGGCTGTATACCCCTCTAGCCCACACCTGGTATCCTGTTCCATTGGCAATACTTCTCTGGCTCAGGCTGTGTGTGTGTGTGTGCATTTGTTGTGTCAGCAATAGGTGCAACTAAATAATAGCAGAATGTATTTGTTAGACAGGGTGTCCACAAACATTTGGACATCTGGTGTTTCTGGTTTTAATGGCATTTGCCAGGGGTTGGTATCTATATATTAGGCTGTAAGTAAACAGTCAGTACTTGAATTTGATGTGCTGGAAGTAGAAAAAAGGGTAAGATCTAAAGAACCAAAGTGTGACTGCTAGACAACTTGTGTCAGGACATCTCCAAAATGACAGGTCTTATGAGGTTGTTCCGGAATGTCAGTACCTACCAAAAGTGGTCCTGGAAAGGACAACCAGTGAACCGGTGCCCAAAAGCTCATTGATGTGATCCATGGAGGTCCCATCTCACAACTTACAAGACTTAAAGGATTTGCTGTCTTGGTGTCAGATACCACTGGATGACTTCAGAGTTCTTGTGGAGTCCATGTCTCAAGGTCAGAGCTGTATTGGCAGCACAAGGGGGACCTGCACAAAGCTAGTTATGTGGTTTCTGGTCATGGCTGAGGACTCCCCTTACCCCAGAGAAGTCAGCCAAGACCTCTGGTGTCCAAATTTCTTATTAGTTTGGCCCTAGAGTTACAAGACTAGTGTATTAATAGGCACAACAGTGTGTTATTCACTGTCATAAGCCACAAAAGCAAATATGTATATTTGAAATTATTTCAAAAGAAAGTTTCATCTCCTAAGAATAGCAATATGGGATACGTGAGCAATAGCATGCAGAATATGGTGAACCTATGTGTAAATTATGCACAAACGGATGTCACTGATGCTTTATTCGCAGCATAGAGCTTGTGTATTGAAGCTTGCGGGAGATTTTGCATGGTGGCTTGTTCCATTCAGTCATCTTACTGTACATCTCCATTTAGAAGAGACTGTCATCATCGTGGCAACGGCACAGCAATAACGCTCCCCCTGACCCCTAGGCTGGTTGCCCGAGTCCATAGCTGCCTCCCTGGGTCCACGGTACTGACAGGCCATCATCACACATAACCCTCAACTGCTTCCATTAGGGAGGCCATTACATTCATTTACACAAACATGATCTGATGTGTCCTGGGTGTAAGTGTGAGAGCACCACCTCGTATACTCCAGTGAATGAACCAGTTATTGAAATCACACTCTATCTTGAGCTGACAAAGTCTGTATAAGCTGACTGTACTGTTTGAAAAACACAGATTTGGTTCTTTACTGTATGGTTCTGTATCTTAAAAGTGCCAAAGAACATGTTTATTGAATATTTTGAGCTATGTGATGTATAAATAGCAAGTATACGAGTTTGGTTTGGGTGAAAAATGATCAGATGCAGTTTGACATGCCTATTTACCCTGTTATTTTAGAAAAAATACAGTTTTTTTTCTTTTGATGATATAGATCATTTACAATTATTTGGTGATGTTATAGACTTTTTAAAAATACATTTTGTATCTTAAAGGTGCCAAAGAACATGTTTATTGAATATTTTGAGCTGTGTGATGTATTAATAGTGAGTATATGAGTATGAGAAAAAATACAGTTTTTTTCTTTTATGGAGGGCTCATCACTGGTTAAAGTCACCAAAACAGCCAACAGTATCTGCACAGCATAGTCTAACATAGGTAAGAATTGTAACAACAACAAAAACAACACACAGTCTTTTCAAATAGTTTTGCTTTCCTTATTGGGTCCACTTGATGTCCAGTGTGCACTGCACCCTCATATGAATTTGACCACATGCATTTACATGTGCTAGTCAAATAAGTCTCTGCTTTGATTTGTGTCAGATTGAAAGTTTGATCAAACTGGCACTTCATTCAAGATAACTACAACATGAATGGCCAGCAAAGTAGGCTAGTGAATTAGGAACAGTAATGGAAGAATAAATCCTGGTCCCATGAGCTAGAGCCTCCATTGATCTTCCCTTAACACCATAAGTTTTCATGAAGCTGAGGTTGGCTTCTTATTAAAATGTCCTGTTCCACCTTAAGTAATGCTGCTTTTACGGGCATCAGACTGCTGCACCATTTGAGGTTCAATGGACATTTGAATAAGGAGCCACTTATGTCTGTTTCCCATTAAGGAAAGTTCTGACCAAGATGGAATAGATGGAATGGGATTGTGGAACAACTAAAAGCAGGTTATCTACATGGATCGTTATACAAAACTCCAGCCCATCACTCAAAGAACCACTACACGAAAGCAGAGCTGTGGAAAGAGAGGACTTACAGCAGCATTTTCATTACAGTGAAGCCAATAGCTTTGGGACTGCCGCACCGGGGTCATTTCACAGTCCAAGGAAAAATTAAAAGCAGAGTTGTTGACTAGTTTTTAGATGTTTCACTGTAATTGTCTCCTTCTGAATGTTCATAAGTGCTTTAAACCTCGGTGTGTGCAGCCTCCTATAGCTGTATGTTTTGTTCGCTTGTGTTAGTTATAATAACTTGCTGACATCCTAATAAGTTGTTAGAGGTGTTTAAAACAAAATGACCAACCTACTCTGAATCAATGAGTTGTATCTTGGTCCTTTGGGTACATGGCTATTATACTGTAGTTAATACGCATTGGAAGTTTTAGACTTCTATGGCATTAGCTCAATTTCTAACTTCAGACAATGTCCTGACTTGTAGCAACTACACTTTGGGGCTAGTTGTGGCAATATGAGTTGCTACATGAACCAGGCATAGTGAACGTGGCTTTTCTTGTGCCAGAAGGGGAGCAAATCTTGATCCATTGTGGTTTTTACCATCTCACCAATGTCCGCTCCCTCGAAAACTAACTGAACTACCTTAACTATCAAGGAGGAACTAAACCCACATTAGAAGGGAAAGAACTGGCTTAATTGGTAATAATCAAGGAATTCAAGCGATGGCTTGATTACTAACAGCACATCACACTGAGAGCCAAGCCAAGCCAACAAAAGCCACATACTTACCATTTATACGTTGAACTGGCAAAGGAGTGCCATAGATTAAACTTGGGCTTGTACCGAAAAAGATTTTCAATGGAGTGGCCCCATAGTCCGGCCTGAAACTACATTTCACCACTGGCCCGAGACTTAATCCGTGTCCGGATGTGAATAGAGTGGTGGGTATAAAGGATTCAATTCTTATTGAGGCTAGCATTTAATTCCCCCTGCCTCACTCAGAAACATCTGAATACACAAACAGCTGTCTGAATAGGGAACATGCGCACCGGAACCTAAATATAGGACAAACACAAAAACACACATACACACACCTCCGAGCCAGCTGCCTCCCTGCCTCAGGAGCTCCCTGAGTGCACTCTATTTTCACTGCTTGTTTTTTTTTTTAACAAAAAAAAGAGAGAAAGGAAGAAGAAGAAGGAAAAAAGAAAGGGGAGGGGTGGAAGGGGTCAGGAAACAGACAAAAACCAAAGCAGTAATCTCCCTCCTCTAATCTGCCCTGGGTTAGGCCTGATTAGCCAGTACAATTAGAAAACCACCCACAACGACCTCGACACCAAACAGATTTCTGAAATGATTAATCTGCCCCAATTCCCTCATGCTTCCTTTGCCATTGATTTCCAATGAGCCCCGCTGCAACCATCCCCAAAGGGAAATGCCTTCACTGGTGAATAAGAATGCTGGGCCGAAAATAAGGCCATTCGTAACGTCTGCTGACATAAAGTAGGCTATATACTAAATGAGCTGCTTTATTGCGGGCTGCAAAGAGCCGACCCAGTCTATATTATTCCCCCTCCAGTGTGAGAGGCCGGGGTGGTGATTTCCTCCTCTAAATCAACACACTGAGTGCTGTTGGTTTAGTGCAGATAAATAAGCTGAAGATCTGAGTAGAATATGTACACCTCCTGCTCATATGGCCCATATGAAATAAATAAATAGCCCCCACCCCTTGTCATTATTTCCCCAGATACAGTGCAGCGGGGCTGCTTGGTTTCAAAGTAAAAAGCAGTAACGTGATTACATAGCTCCCCACATGTTTGTGAATGATGAAAGTAATTCATGTCTGAAATTATACTGGCTCTGTTTCCCCTCACTTATCTCCTGCGGACCGAGCCAGCTCCATCGCGGCTTTGATGTGTTTGTGTGCATCTAATTGTAATTCCATACAAAGATGTCTCAGCAGCGTCTCCTTCCCCGTCTCAGAGAGAGAGGCAGGGACATGGCTCTTCTGCTTTATGACTTCTTTTTTTTTTTTTTTTGCTTTCACTTTTTAATAAACGCCATGGTGGATGAACACAACATCTGCTGTTTGTGTGATCTGTGGGGAGGAAAGGAAACAAGTAAGTGAAAGCACATAACCATCCGTTCACCGCATCAGTCTGGATTAGGATAGCACATCTCTGTCAAACAGGAGTAATAACCATCACAAGTGCTTATCTAGATAGAACACATTTACAAGACTTACAAGATAAAGTGCCCTAAAAATAAACCACAGAAGCCCTGCAATGCTGCCGTCACTCTGACTAAGAATGAGCAGATAGAAAAGTCAAGCAAGTCTTCTTTGAATGAGCAGATAGAAAAACTTGACTTGGATCAGGTTCTGATATTAATGGTGATTCTGATTTGAATAATAATAATAATGATTCTGATTGTAATTCTTTTTTTTACCCTATTTTCTCCCCAATTTAGCTGAGCCAATTAACCCACCCACACTAGAACTCTGCACTTGCAATGCTTGCGACCCTGGGAGGGTGAAGAAAACATGTAAAGTCAGACACTGCATCTTTTCGAACTGACGCCAATGCAGCATAGGGAGCCAACGTGATCCGAGGAAAGTACTGGATCTCCAGCTCTGATATTTGTAGGATACATCAGCCTGTACTGTCCAGCATCACAATAGAGAGTGCCATATTTAGAGAGAGCAATTGTGTCCTCTTATGCTCCAGCTGCTGATGGCAAAGCAGCATGACCCAGGATTGGAACTTGCAACCTTCGGGCCATAATATCAGCATCTTGGTCTGCAGAGCAGAGCCTCTCAGAGCCCATAGACTGTAATTCTGATACTGATTCTGGCTCTGTTTCTAACACTGATTCTAATTCTGATTGTAATTCTAATAATGTTTGTTTCTAGTAATGGTTCTAATTCCAGTTCTAAAGCTGATTCCTATATGATTACTAACAATAATTCTATTTACAATGGTTTTTTTAAATTGTAGTATTGATTCTGATCCAGATTCTGATTCTAACTCTGATTTAGATTCAAATTCAGATTCAGATTGTAATTTAAATACTGATTCTGATTCCAATTTGATTCTAGGTCTAATTGTTATTCTAATTTATATTCTGAGTTGTATTCCAATTCCAGTTTTGATTCTGAATTTAATACTTATTCTAATTCTGAATCTAATCTTAAAGCTCATTCTGATTCTAATACTTCTTTTAATTAAAATTCTGATTTGGATTCCAATTCTAGTTTTAATTCTGATCCAGATCCTGAGTCAAATTCTGATTCATATTGTAATTCTAGTACTGATTTTGATTCTTATTCTATTTCTGAATCCAATCTGAAAGATCATTTTGATCCCAATACTTATTCTAATTTCAATTCTGATTTGGATTCCAATTCTAGTTTTGATTCTGATCCAGATTCTGATTCAGATTGTAATTCTAGTACTGATTTAGATTTTTGTTCTAATTCTGACTGATTCTAATACAGATTTTGATACTGATTCTGAATCTAATACTTATTCTAATTCTGAATCCAATCTGAACGCTCATTCTGATTCTAATTCTAATACTTATTCTAATTCTAATTCTGATTTGAATTCCAATTTTAGTTTTGATTCTGATCTTGATTCTGGGTCTCTTTCTGTTACCATCTCCAGCACATTAATGTGTATCGGAAGACTATGATGATGTTCAGGTGTGACAGTGCAGTGGCACCTCTCGGTGCCGATCAGGCTGGAGAAAGCTCATTCAAGTCACAAAGACAGGAGGTGACAGGACGAGGCCGAGCCAGGGTCACAGCTGCATGTGAACACGTTCAGTGCAGTCGGGAGAGGGGCGAAAATGTCGCCTGTGCCCTGAAGGCTGTGCGCGTCTCAGGGCGAGGGTCACCGACCGGCCCTTTAACTCAAGCGAAGATATCACATCTGCTCATTTATCACCCATGACAGTCTGGCCTCTCTAGAAAATGTTAGACAACCTTTGCCTGGTCTGGCGCCATTCAGCGTCCATTATCATTTCAAGACAGAACATTTCTCATTTCCTTTAAAAGAAGGACTTTATCATGCCATCATACCCTATTATCTCACTGGCTATGCTATGGTCATGTCATGCTTTTGTATAATATATAACTCATTAAAACCTCACCCTAGTAGTTGGGCTGCAGACATGTGGGCGATTAAATGTACAAGGATGTGAAAGTAAAGCTTCTCTGTGTTGCTGTGTTTTGTATCACTGTCAGAGAAAGAGAGAGAGAAAGAGAGAGAGAGAGAGGTTATTAGCTTCTCAGTTACTGAAACCCTTATAACAATGTTATGTAATAACATGTCTTAAGATTAAAGACTTAATAATAAGCCAAGTCTCTAAGGTTTAACAAACTCCTGCCCTCTCCTGTACCCATAATCCCCTTGGGCCCAAGATCTGTGGTCCTCTAACCAGCAGGGCTGCTGAGGGCCACACTGGTTGCATAATTGATCCTCAGCGCAGCAAAGGCCCAGGTCAAAGCATGTCAGCCAATCCTCTGAGCTCGAGCTGGAAGCCGCAGTATAGATTAAGTTTCCGCTCATTAAGGCCGGCAGCACATACAGACTGCCCCCAAGGCTCTCTATGCGCCATAATGACCGTGGTGGCTGGATTTGATGAGTCAGTGCAACCGATGACAGTTAGAAAGGCCATTATGCCACTGTGTGGTCACGTTTACAACATAATGGGGAGGACATGCTTGGTTTGAAGAGACTAAGCTGCTTTTGCGCTTGCTGCTCAAGGGCTGGCAGACAGGCCACATCATCTCCAAATCATGCTGGAGAAAACAGGTCAAAATGATTTTAAAAAAGACTTTTAATACAAATAACAAATATTTCAATGATATTTTACATTTGACTTAAAAATTTTAGTGTCATCTTAATTCTTTACACTGAGGAATATTTTAGCCTGGACTGTTTTTTGAACAACACACAAAACAGGACAGCCAATCAGAACAGAACAGACATATATCAGTCTTAAAGGCACTGTAATAAAGACAGCGTAAATGATCGGACACTATGAGGCTGTATACACCTGCCATTAATATGCGTTTCTGGTGATGGGATCACTTTGGATTTCACTTGTCAGATCACTCAAACCACATTCGGAGGTGGTCAGAGACAGATCTCATTTAAAACAAGTGTAAACAGAATGCATTTTCTGTGATTGGATTCCATCTGTCGGGAATATATACAAGTAACAATTACTTACCCTCCTGCTCTGTCTTCGATGCACTCTCTTGTGGGCACATGCATGAATGCGCTCACGCTTATTCACCAGTACATGATGGCAGTATTACAGAGTGTGTGTTTAAACCTTGTGGTTTAAATAGTCTATCACAGCCGTTACAGGACCCCAAGCGTTCCTCTAAACCGTCCACTGTCTCTTAAAGCAGGGCAATTTTGATGAGAAACTATTGTTTACAACAGGGGCTGCTCAATCCTGGTCCTGGAGATCCACCACCCTGAAGAGACCAGATCCAACACAGCTGACTTCTAATGTTCAGTTGCTCCTGAAGGCCATCAGGAGCTAAACAGGGTGGTAGATCTCCAGGACTAGGATTAAGCAGCCCTGGTTTGCAGGAAGTAAAATGGAAATTATATATGGGTTGGTGTGATTTTTCTGTGGGAAAGTATAATTGAATCTCATCTGGTCGTGCTAGGGATGCATCTGAATCTGAGAATCTGGTCTAAGTATATCCAGATACTATCCGGCTATAAAATCCATGTCACCCTATAAGATTCAGACAATAAAAGTGTGTGTGTGTGGGGGGGGTTGTTCAAAGGTGAATGAAAATCAATTCTGGAAGCCAAATCTTTGTAGCATGCCCCTTTATGCACAGTGTCCTTGAGAAGGTCAAGGCCAAAGCTTTAGCATTACCTATAAAACAGTCGCTATGTCAGCCTAGTCTGTAATAGTGGATACATTAATACCAGCTAGGCTTAAAAATATTAGCAACATAGTCTCATAAATCCACTAGGGTAAACAGTAATGTCTGACCTTTACGACGCAATGTTAGAACTAATAGATTATAGCAGGGGTGATCAATCCTGGTCCCATATATCTATCACTATGGAGAGTTCAGATTCAATGCATCTTCTTCCAATATTTATTACCTGCATCAAGTGCGTGAGATTAGGGTGGGAGTTCATCTCTGCTGGCTGCTAGATCTCAACTTTTCCAGATACTATATGAGAATATCAATTAAGAAGCCATTTGACACCAGATTCGATGAATTGTGGCCATTGATATATAATCAGGAATGAGGGGTGTGGCCAATTGTAATTAGGAACGGTCAGAATTGCATGTTCAAGCTTATTAAAATCTTTGACTTTTATAAACCTGGGCTTCTCTTATTTAAGAGTTTTTATCTGGCCTTTTCTACAGTTTGGAATATTATGATGGAATTCTAGGTTAGGGGAACTGTGGAGGTCAAGATGAGACTCTCAGAGAGAACTGTTTGTTTCATGGTAAGACAAGCAAACCAAATCACCAATGTAAGTGCCAAGAACCTACATTTTAGTTTATCTCAAACTCAAAGGGGGGGGGGGTGTCACTATCTATCTATCTATTACAGAGTATCTATCCATCTACACATATATACATAAAGAACATTTAGCACAAACTGTCCTATCTGTCAAAGTGGGTGAGTAACATTTTGGTGAATTTGTATATTTTTTACTGGAGTTATTGTTATTGAATAATACATACTTTGTTTTACATACATATTTCACATGAACAGCCTCTAAAAGAGCAACCATATCATTGGCAAATGGCCTGATTTAAACAGAACAGGAATACAGAACATGGAGATATCAGAACGGCAAACTCAGTCTGCATCTGCTCATTCACCCACTGTCAAACCAATGAAACACAGAATTGAACCTGAAGAAGACTGGCATGGCCAAAAAATTGTGCAAGAGCAAGAGTTCTCGCTAAAACTCAAACACTGGCTTGAATTTTGAAACGAGGTGAGGGCTCCCTGACCTAAATTGACTTTTGTCGTGTGGAAAAGGTAAGAAATATTATCTTATTCATGAATAGCTACAGAAACAGATAGCCAGGCTATCATTTGCTGCAGCTTTTGTAATGTACTTGCGTTACAGTGTAGTACGGCACAGCTGTATAACCTGTATAGCAACTTATTTGTAAGCCAGTTAGCTTTCTTATTCTTTTTTAAGTGCTATTCTTGCTGCCATTTTAGAAACACAACCTATACAACCAGCTAAATACTGTAACTTTGATGAAGCAGGCAGGTAAATAGTTGTGAGAACTGCATAACGCTGTATACCTGGAGTCATATTTGTGTAAAGTCCAATAACATTACCACACCAGTTCACATGCTTCTTTCACTTTCAGTGATGGTTCTCTATCTCTCAGCTTGTCCAGAAATGTGTGTTCCACTTTCTAACTGTAGGCAGAGCCCAAGAGCAAAAAATACCGATTCTTCATAAAGCTGCTTTAAAGGAATGTGCTAACCAAATATAGTCATCAGACAAGGCATGTTTGGTGCCTTAAGTTTACTTCTTAAGTTAAGCACTGGAGCTTTGAGGCTAATATAGCTGAGATGCAATGTAAGTCTATAAAATCATATTAGCTGATATAGACTGTTGCTTTAGTATCATGACTGATTTACTTTGTTGCTTCTTTCTAACTAAATAAACAGATAAATTTAAACACTAAACAGCGGTGGAACCAGTGCCTGCTCAGTGCCTGCTTAACAACCAATGGCTTTTGGTGATCCAATCATCCAAAAATCAAATTCAAGTGGAAACAGTTGTTTGCTTTTAAGGTCAGTGCATGTTGTTTGCAGGCAAGATTTGGCAAGAAGAGTGGCTGAGACAAAAACTAGTCTGGGTACAAATACTACAAAATCATTTCCAAAAAGATTTCCAAGTTTTTTTGAGCTGCTATTTATGTACTTCTACTCAGCACTTTTACGTCTCACGTATTACGTCTTTTGTATATTTAGTATTTCACTAAATATGTATGTTCACGCAGGTGCACAAAGAGAAATTGCTCATACGTCTTATGCCTATATATATATATATATATATATATATATATATATATATATATATATATATATATATATATATATATAAAAGACTCTAATTGTAAGGCCTTTGTGTGTGTGGTCCTCTCTGCTAAAAGGCTGAAGTAGGTAAAATCATCTGAGGAAAAAAACACAAGCACATATGACAAACTATCTCTCTGGGTCCTGCCACGCAGTCTAGGAGGTAAACATCATCTGTTTCTGAAGCTTTTTTTTAGTGATGAGTAGATAATAACTCACATCAGGGCACTAAATGAAACTCACCAGGAAGAAGGCAGAGCAATTTACTCTCCTGCTCTTCTCTCTGACACACACACCAATAAAGATTAATGAGAGCCCCCTGATACCCCAGCACATGCAGCGCTTCACCTGGTCATCACCCACACAAACATCATATTCCTCAGGAATACCAGAACACCTGCATATCTCTATGGTTGATGCACCTACATAGGTCAAAAGCCTTCATCGTTGTTTAGGTATTTATGTTGACGTACACAGTATGCATACAAAGATTTGGAGGCACCTGCTTTACAGCGTTTCTTCTAAAATCAAGAGTATTAATAGGCAGTTTGTAACATCCTCTATTTCTAAGGAAAGGCTGCAAACTAGATGTTGGAACCTGGCAGTGGGGATTTGATTGAATCAAGAGCCACAAGAGCATTACTGAGGTCGGGTACTGTTGTTGGCTAATTAGTTCTGGATCACAAATGCAACTCCAACTCATCCCAAAGGTATTGGATGGAGCTCTATTACTCAAGAGACGGCAGTTCTACTCCTCCACAGTCAAATGAGACGGCCTAATGATTTACAGGGATTACACTTGGGCTCTAAGCCATTTTTTGAGAATTTGGATCTGAAATGACATACACAAAATGAATCAGTGATTGTTCTGCAACTACAAGGAATATTTTCATGGGGTCTATGAATATATAACATCTAGGAGAATGTATATCCAAAAAAAAAAAAAATAAAATAATGAAAAAATAAAAAATAAAAAAAATAAAAAAAAAAAATAAAAAAAAAATATATATATATATATATATATATATATATATATATTACACTATTATAATATTTATTATAAATTATACAGTAAATATACATCTATTCTATCCCTTCTGAACTGCAACTCCACCAAATTAGTCACAGCTTTTTAAATAAAGCTAGAATTAGGCGGCCTCGCCATTTATTCATTTTGAGAGCCAAGGTACTCATATTGTGCCAAATAGCTTTTAAGCCTAATAACGTGCAATCTGTCTATAAAATGCTGCTACAGTGGACTAATTATAATTATAGATTCTGAAGGCTTAGCACATGAATTACAGTGCTGAATCACCCATACTGGAAGGAATTTAAGGTTTGCAAAAATGACTTTTTTTCTACCTTCTGGGACAAAACTAAACTGTGAGAGAATTACACTATATTCATAGAAGCAACAAAGTCATTCCCGAGAGGAACGTCACATACACCGGCTTGTCATCGCTCTGCCACTTTCCCCTCTCCCCATGTTTGTGTCCCTATAGCCCCACCAAACCATGCCGGCATTGTCTTGCTTGAAAAAAGTTTTCCCCTTGCTTTTGGGCTGTGTTTTGCCATTTACAGGCCAGAGCCAAAGGCCTAGCTCGAACAGTCACGGTTTGTCCCTGGAAAACAACAGTTACAAAATATGACAGTCTAATACAGAAAACAGCACTGGTGGCATGTGTTTTTGTCCTACCGATGCAGTACGCATTCCAATAATAGCCCGCTTGCTTACTGTGCATTGTACTGCTGAACCGATGTGCACATATATCGTAATTAATGAAGCCATATGTTGGCCCCTAAAAAAACCTGAGGCTGCAGACATCAGGGGATTCTGTTACACAATGTGTTCCAGCCTCGGTTCAGCATTCAGTCGTCTAGATGCTCCACACGTCAATGGCAATATTTACCTTGGAAAAAATGGGCAATGTTAGAATGCTGAGAGCTTGCACTAAATTAGCTGCACTTGCTTTATGTGGCAGCGAATGATACAAACCAACCGCTACAATATTGACGTGTCATGTGACCCTTATGAGGGATTTATTTAATTAAACCTGAGTCACTCTGAAGCCTCGCAGTCAAACGAAGTGCTCCATTTCCACACAAAGATTACTTCTCTCTTCTGGAGTGCCGATGACTCCCTCAATCTGTTCCGCAGCGTTCCATTTTTCTCCCAAAGGCTCAAAGAAGCGCTGAAAGAAATTGTGACCAAGCCAGGCCCTTATCTCCAAACACGCTGAAAAGGGCAGCGTGAAGAGCGCTCTCCAAAACTAATTAAGGGAAGATTTGTATAAAAAAAACAACAACAATTGTACCTCGGGGTCTGATTTCAGCATGCATCTCCAATCTCAGCAGGGGAACTGCTGTAGCTCAAGTGTGTAACCAGTCTGGATATGCACACACAGCTCGGTAGCCAAGAAATGAAATCCTCAAGGAACGATTTTTCAAAAGGTTTTTCAATCGAGAGCACTCTGATTTGTGAACTAGATTAAATCCCTGAACTAGGTTCTGCTTATATAGCTAGGCTGGAAGTTTTAAAGCAGTCAAAAAAATAGCCTGAGGAAGCAATAGCTTCATGTCGTTAATAATTCACCTTATGGCATGAAGTGAAAGGAGCAAAATTGGAGATATAAGATTTTTGCATAACAGTGACAAAATGATTCTATATAGAATAGAACCTCTTTACCAAAAAGGGTTGCACTGAATCCAAGAAACCCTTACGTCCTTCAAGTGAGGCCACAGATGTCAAATACGGCTGAAAAAAACAACCCTGATTGGTCAATTTTTTTATTTATCATTTAACCCTTTTGTTGTTGACCAAATCTTAACTGAGTTTAAAAACATGCATGATTCCTAAATATTGAGGAACTTAACCATGTGTGTGTTCTGTAATCCCCAGAAATCATTAGGACTTCTCAGAAGGCACAGAAGGCCCTCACAATTCCTCAATGGAAATATTCCACTGGCAGGCAAATATAGTCCACTACTCGGCTTATTATTCCCTGTCTTGTAAATTGTCTCTACATGTTCCATAGTTCTATTTCAGAAGGTAAAGTCTAAAGACTTTACAGCATATTGACTATTTTTTGTGCCAGTCTGTCGTCCCAGTAGTATATTTATTTTCCCTTTTCAGGCCTCCTTCAAAATGAGGTCATCCTCTCATATAACTTCAAACATTCTTGATTACCAGACTGTCTCCCTCACCATTGTGTACTGATTAAGGGTCACAGTGTCCACACAGGAGTTGATCACAATGATGCACTACTGAATGTAGGCCAGGCCTTTCATATTCCCACTAAGTAAAGACATGCCCACCTATCATGTTTCAGTGCCCTCTCGGTCAAGGCAGTCTGGAATCAGGACTGCATTCCAAATCTCACAAGAGCTTCAAATCAGCCTCTGCCTTCGGTTCCTTTTTTCACATTTTTTTGTTACAGTGAAAGGTTCGAAGCTCAAGGCTTCTCGGTGTGATGAGGAGAGACAGTAATATTTATGACCTCTATTTATGCTGAGGCCAAACGTTTGACACTAAAGCGTATCTGTTCCCCAGACGTCCTCCACGGGCCCGGTGTAGCCGTGGATACGGTTAGCACAAGGCCTGCTCTGTGACTCACAGTTTTCGGTCCAGATGTAAATGACAGGCTGATGACACATCTCAGCTTACAGTACAGCAGATTACAGCACTCAGTGTATAAATAGGTTACACTAATTAATGGCGAGAAGCATGCAGGTTTAAAATAACCAACTGAGACAGCACTGCTGAATACACACACTCACTCTCTCACTACACACATACAGTCTCATAGACAATTAGGATCTTTTGATCTTCATCTGAACAATATTGAGCAATGGAGGTAATATAACTAAACACATAAAACTCAAGAAATGTTTTTAAAAAATGTTTGGTAAATTATTTAAAGTAATTGATAGAAATGTAATTTTCCTGTAAGTAAAAAGTTCCCACATTTATTACTTTTTGAAATGTCTAAAATTAGAATCCACTTCAGCTGCAGATCATTAGAACATCATTAGAGGGCATTTGAGAGGAGCTTGTCTTATTTAAACCTTTACAAACATTTACTAGACATTTAGTTTGAATTGCTCATCGCCATGAGCAACGAGCAAATAACGTTGTAGATGCATATAAGTCTGGGAAGGAGTTTAAAAAGATCTCAGAACAGTTAGAAATCAGCTGTTCCACTGACTAGAAAATAATTTACCAGGAAAATAATTTACAACATGGCATTGCAAGTTCAGCAGGCCCAACAGCAGACCACAAAGTGTGTAAAGAAGTCTCCAACAATCTTAAAATGTCACAGGATCCACAGGTAGCTCTCACCACAGTTAATGTTAAAGTACAGCATCTACCATCAGAAAAAGACTGAACATGTTTCCATGGCAAGTGTAAGAGGAGTGAACCTTTTGGAAACCAGAGAATTTCCAGACAAAGACAACGACCAGGACCTCTAGAACAAAGAGTTTTAACCTGATGAATCCATGGTTGAATTATTTAGGTACAGTAATGAACACAGAACAGAACACATGTTGAATGCAAACCAAACACAGCATTTGGACACGAGAACCTCACACCAACTGTGAAACACGGAAGTGGACATTTTTAATGGGTCGGGCTGCTTTGCTGCAAAGGGGCCTGGCATGCTCTCCATCACAGAATTCATAGTGAGGTGAGACCACCTGACCAAAAACTGAATCTTAAGCAGAGGTGAACCATTTAACATGACGATGATCCAAAACTTTCCAGTAAATCCACCAAGGAAAGGCTCAAATAAAAAGAAATAGAGAGTTCTGGGGTAGCCTGGCTCTAACTCTTACTGGAATGCTGTGGTGTTGGATTTGAAACAGGCTGTAAAGGCAGGAACCTCCTTAAACATCACACTGCTGAAAGAATTCTGCATGGAGGACTGGGAATGGTGACGTCAGAGACTGTTAGATGGTTACAGGTAATGTCTAATTAAGGCTATTGCAGTACCAGCTATTAGGGCATATCATTTTTTCTCAGTATGAACTGGCATCATGACAATCATAATAAACATGACCTTTATCTATAGATGTTATTTGAAAGAAGATCAAATATCAGTATGTCCATATTTCTTCATTTCATATTTCATTAATATTGAATGGTCCTAATTTTTCTCATAATTGTATACATGCTCACAAGCCCACACATATGAACGCACAGTCTTCTCTCTGTATATTCTCTCTGTCCCTTGCTCTTACACCACACACACACACTCACACACACATACAGAGAGAGAAAGATCATCACCCAACCACCGAGATAAAAGTTGCTATTCCAAGATTCAATTCCCAGGTGCAGATACAGGCAGAGATGAAAGTGCTGATATGAAAAAAGGGAAAGAGCTGAGCCTTTGCTGTGAACTGATGGATGTGTCACACATGGGCTGATCCTGACAAGCCCTCTGCTGTGCACACACGGTGTAAGGGATACGCATTAAGCCTCAGTCGTACGGAAAATGAAAGAAAAGCAGCGAGTTATGTAGGGCCTGCCATTTCTTAGCTCTAGTATGTCTTTTCAATTACCTCTGCTGTCCTCGCCGCAGGATTCAGGGTTTGCATATTTTAGGGCAGATTTAGAGAGTGCTGGGCTAAAGTCGAGGAACAGGCAGGAAAGTGAGCTGATTGGTGGAACAGGAGCAGCTTTGAGCCACTTGGCAAAGTGATCCACCAGTACAGTGCAGACACTCCGTCATAAATCACAGAAATGGCAGTTTAGTGACAGCGCCGAGCAGTTTATTGAGTGTGAGGGATATTAATTCATCAACGTGGTAATATTACAATGCCTTGGTGCCTGAGGGAGTGCTTACGACATCCAGACACTATGTTGTTCCAATACATCAACATATTTCATTTTCCCCTGTAATGCTCGTTACAGGAGCTCCATAAATTACAGTTCAGCTCAGCTCCACGCCTCCGACTCCGTCCGGGATCCCAAATCCTGGCTCCCAATTCTTGTGGCAGGCCTGATTAGAAACCCGGGGTGGTGATTTATGGCTACTGGGATCTCCGGTCAGAATAGCTTAATTGACTTTCTGTACATTCCGAGGCAGTCCTTGAGAGAGGAGTGGGTAATGAGGGGAAAAATGATGAGGCCAAGCAGATCAGGCTGTAAATCAGCGCTCCTGTAGCGAGACTCAGACGATTGCAGAGAAAGGCAGGCAGCTAAATGAGGGAGGGGAGAGCTGATGAGCCAGGAGCATTCTCTGACCCCTGGGATGACCCTTTACAGGACACCTCGAATGAGGCATCCTCTGCTGCCACTCGTCAAAGTCAGAGCTGCAATCCTGAATTTCTGTGGTTCAGGCCACAGCACATCAACCAAACACATAAAAGAAACCAAATGCTTGTTTGGGGTGATGTACCTTTTTTAGGGATTTTTTACACAGTTTTCTTTCTAATTTTCGGTGTGACCAGTAGCCAAGTCTTCCTCAATCACACAATGAAATCAGTGTTGAAGTAACACAAGCTTCCTTAGAGTCACGCAAAGTCAGCCAAGTGCCAACTGCTGCTAATATAAAGGTAAAGGTAAAGGTGCACGTATTTGTCACTGTACAGTGTGCACTGTACAGCGAAATGGGTCCTCCGCATTTAACCCATCTGTGGTAGTGAACACACACTCACACACACACTAGTGAGCTAAGGGCTGTGAGTATACACACACACCTAGAGCGGTGGGCAGCCAACCCCAGCGCCCGGGGAGCAGAGAGGGTAAAGGGCCTTGCTCAAGGGCCTAACAGTGACAGCTTGCCAAGCCCGGGAATCGAACCCACAACCCTGTTATCGATATCCCGGTGCTGGAAGGTGAACACTATCATACCTGTTCTGGTGTGTCAACTAATAGATGCCCAACCTGGCTAGCATCATGCGGAGTGATAAGGAAAGGCAAATGTTTACAGATGGCTGTGGCCTCACCAGTTAAACAGTCACTCCTGCACCACTCAGGAGCCTAGACACACCGATGATTGAATCCAGCCCACCAGATAAATCCATTGGAATCCATGTTCTCATGGCTGCTTAGATGATGCCCCTTTAACAAGGGTGGTGTCACGTCCAAAATGTACCTATGCTCCTAAACGACCATACCAGCTACAATGTACCAAAACACCCATTAGACTGGCTATGCACCTCTAAGCTACACAGGCTGTTGGAAAAATGCGTGCTGACTCAAGGCAATCATACGGCCAGACGGAATGATGGGGAAAATAGTTTTCTTCCTTCATGCTGGAATGTAAACACTGATTTGAGAGAGAAAAACATACACCTATAAGACTGCATACAATTCCTACATATACTAGACTAAAGTGTACCCTAAAAAATGTAGTACATTTGCACAAGATGTTTTGTATATACATTATCATAAGGAGCTCCTATCTTCTGGTGGCACTGTTTTGCCAAATACACACAACCCAGCCTGTCATGTACTTGAAAAAGGGCTAAAGAATTGTTGCCACAGCATGCTGCTTTTCTACGTTATGAAGCATATTAAAAATTAATGAAAGGATGCAGAAACAGCAAGAAATGCTCATTCTAATGACACCGCTCTGATGCATGAAGTGGGCAAACTCCCATGCATTTTCCCAAACATCCTGTGTTGTATGGAGATGCATAGCCAGTCTAATGTGCATTTGTGTAGCTGGTATGGTCTTTTAGTAGCATAAGTATGTTTTGGACATGATACCATGTTGACTTTTTCATTCTATAAAATTAACCAATTATTCAAAATACTTGGTTTACTTGAGTAAGTCTAGTAACATTGCTTGTTGCTTCATGAATCCTAACTATCAGCCCTAATGATTAATGAACCTTAATCCAAAACCTAACCCTAATCCTAACCCTAACCTCAAGACAAAACCTAATCCTAACTATCACCCTGGCTCTAATCCTAACCCTAACCTCAACCCAAAACCTAATCCTAACCCTCAGTCCTGGCCCTAATCCTAACCCTAACCTCAACCCAAAACCTAATCCTAACCCTAACCTCAACCCAAAACCTAATCCTAACCCTCAGTCCTGGCCCTAATCCTAACCCTCAGTCCTGGCCCTAATCCTAACCCTAACCTCAACTCAAAACCTAATCTTAACCCTAACCTAAACCCAAAACCTAATCTTAACCCTCAGTCCTGGCCCTAATCCTAACCCTAACATCAACCCAAAACCTTACCCTAACTATCACCCTTGCCCTAATTCTAACCTCAACCCAAAACCTAATCCTAACCCTCAGTCCTAGACCTAATCCTAACCCTAACCTAAACCCAAAATCTAATCCTAACCCTAAATCCTGGCCCTAATCCTAATCCTAACCCTCAGTCCTGGCCCTAATCCTAACCCTAATCTCAACCCAAAACCTAATCCTAACCCTAAATCCTGGCCCTAATCCTAACCTTAACCTCAACCCAAAACCTAATCCTAACCCTCAGTCCTGGCCTCTTAATCTCTGTCTAATCCAGTTAAGATTCAGTTCCAGACTGGTGTCAGCAGCAGGTCTACAACAGCTGGTTGACGGTGTTACAATGGTCTGTATTAGACCTGTTAGATGATCAGTGATTTATCAGGTGAAAATCTACAGATCTGATCCTGGACTCTTCAAATAAAGAGAAGAACAGCTGAATTCAGTAGAGGTCTTCAGTAAAAGTATTTTGATAATCTACTGAATGTTCAGGTGTTGCTACATCACTGAGATGTTGTTGAGATGTTAGTGAGAGTCTGGTGAGTTATTATATAATCTAAAAAGGACCACTCCAAATAAAGTCTTACCTTTATTATCTGTGGTAGTAGCAGTAATGCTGCTGTTGCTATAGCTAAAGAGTAGATATTCTACAATAACAACCAGTCAAACTATGATGCTCAATGAAAATGACTTTCCAAATGTCCTGGAAACAACAGTTTTAACTGATGGAGTGTGATGAGAGGAAGTCACTCATGTTTTGCACAATATGTTGCTGTTTTCCAGTGAATGCAGATAAAACGGCCGTATTTTTCACAGGCACAAGCAGTTATGCACACAAAAAATCTGTGATGCCATCTCGAAGGGCATTTTTCTTCCATCCATCCAAGGTCGCAGTCGGTCCTGAGTGTAATTTATTCACTCGTATTTAACCTGTATGCTTACAAACATTCTGATTTGGTTTATATGATTTCAGTAAACCACTGTCTCTAGAAACTAAAGCAAGTGCTAGCTACCATCAAGTAACTTTAGCATACCATATCCAGGTACACCTTTATTGCAAAGTGTGAATTGGCATTTCTGCTCCTGGGCTTCCCATAAAGTTGCCAATTGGACATTGTGCTTTTAGCCACTAAAGGAAAAAGCTTTCCACATGCATTTTACAAGCTTTACAATTTTACAAGAGATACAGAACAATCATCTGAAGTGAAAGAGTCATGTAGACCTGATACGGTAGAGTAATAATACAGGATTTTCACAGTTTACGTCTCAGGTCACGCAGTTCTCACGATCTTGGAGTAGCAGTGATAGCGGCGCTATTCTTCCTTTTACACTCAGGGAAGAAATGGATTCAAGCTCATCAGTGATTTTAGCTCAACTGAAGGGAGGATTTTGTGTATGGAAGAGTAGAAGCACTTTCTATATTAAGGATAAACTACTTATTGTTTTCACCCTCTGGCTAACATGAAGCTGTTCTCTGTAATGTGTGTGTTCCAATGATTATTGTAATAGTCACCTTTTGCAGGTTATTTTTTAGCTATTTGTCAGCTAATGCTAAGATAAGATAAGATATGCTGTGACATTTCATTTTTACATGTGGTTCACATTTAACATGTGGTTAACATGAATCTATGTAGTCTATGACTAACCTAGCAAACCTTTCTTCTAGTTAGATAAATATAAACAAGCTCAGATAAAGTATCTGCTTTCCTTTAATAAATGTAAAATATAAAGAGGGCTGTGTGTATTGTAACGGTCACTTTAAGGTGGGGTGCAGTGCGCATGTGCATGGAGAGAGCCAGAGCGAATGATGGAGAGTGTGGAGGAAAACGCAGGAGAGTGTGTGCGTATGGTGAACTGTGCTGGGTTGTAGCCTGGGTTCTCCAGCTGGTGTTGTCTGGGAAGTTGTGACGAGCGAAGTTGAGGTGCTCTCATTGCTCATTAAAACTGACTCTGAAACCCCTGCACGGCGTGTTCCCTGCGTGTCTCTTAATGGAGCTAAGTATTCACCTCTCCACGAGAGCACCCACCTAACACCATACTTCCAGTCGTTACAGTATGTTACATGTAGCCAGCTGCTAACAGCAGAACATGACAGACACCTTACTTGCAAATATAGCCTATGTAAGTAAATGAAAGTGTGTAATGGTCCAAATGTTTGTAGACACCCCTTCTAATGAATGTATTCAGCTATTTTAAGTCGCACCCATTGCTGACACAGATGTGCACGCTTACAGCTTACAGCTTGTCTAGTCCATGTAGACAAGTACTGCCAATAGAATAGGACTCTCAGGAGCAGATAACTAACCCGTTGGCATCATGAAGAATGTCATGGGTGGGATAAAGGGATATAAATATATATAATAATATATAATATATACAGCCTTGAGCTCTGGAGCAGTGGAACTGCTCTGGCATGATGGCGCTTCATGCAGTACTCTTGGGATAAATTGGGGAGTTTGGGAATAAAGTGGGGTGATGATTATCCAGCATCCTGATCTCACAAATGCTCTTGTTGCTGAATGCAATTAAATTCTCACAACAATGCTCCAAAATGTTTTATACTACTTATATGTCCTTTCCTGGACAGTAGAGACAGTGACCCCAACAAAAACTGGATGAACTCTTTTTTTAATACCTACAAAGAATGTGGAGGTGTCTCAATACTTCTAGGTACGTCTGTATAGTCTAGGTAAAACAAAACATGCTGGTTAAAATACAACAAATTCTGGTGGATGATGGTCTGGTGCTTGTCTGGTGCTAGCTGACTAACATGTCCATGTTCAAAGCACAACATATTGTTGGTTCCACACAAACATTGAGCTGCTGGATGAATTTTTCACACCAGAGATACAGCATCCTTTTAATTTAGCTTACATTTAAATGACATTTTAATTTGCTTTGATTTGCTGAAGAACTCTTCATCCTAGTAGCATCTTTCTCTCTGTGACAACGGTCTCCAGAGGGGTCAGTTCTGTTTTTAATCTCACCATGCTCTACACTTTCTTCCGTAATCAAGGCTCTTGTGGTACGTTCTGTGGGTGTATGATGCAGACAGAAAGCTCTGTGGACAGCAAGGCACATATGAGGGGAAATCAGTGAGGAAAAGAAATGAAATTGGTGGTGGGTTTTTCTTACTCCTCTCTGCTCCATCTGTTGGAAGGGGCAGCTGACCTGCAGGGTTGGCGGTTCTCTGTCTCTGCAGTGGGGGGGGGGGGGGGGGAGGGGGTGCGGGGGCTCTCTGGGGAGCGAGAGCTAGGGGCGCCACTGCTGAGCTCACAG
This sequence comes from Salminus brasiliensis, assembly GCF_030463535.1. Lineage (NCBI taxonomy): Eukaryota > Metazoa > Chordata > Actinopteri > Characiformes > Bryconidae > Salminus > Salminus brasiliensis. The sequence continues at coordinate 14,233,711 of NC_132879.1, forward strand.
AAAAGACAAAGCAGTGCAGGAGCTCGTTGAGGGGGGAGGGACTGTGTGTGTTCTTTTTTTGTTTCAGGATTTTGTAAGAAAACAAGACTTAAAGGACCACTTAACCCACTTTGTGAAGCACTTTTTACAAAACCTCCATATTCCATTTCATTTTACTGAGGTACAATGAGAGTTAGGCTAAGTCTTAGGTCATTCTTAATACATAGGATTGGGTACATAGAAAGGTGTACATACACATATATACAGTATATAGTGGCATTTAAATGTTTGGGTATCTCTGGTCACCAGTTTAAAGTGAAAAAGGAAAGAAGCACCCTGCAAAAGTTTGGGATTTGAGCACGCAAATAACTTTTTTTAAACGCAATAACTTTTTTTATAACCAAGTTTTGTGATCTTAATTAGCTTGTTTGGACCATGTGTTGTTCACAATAATCTTTAGGAAAGTCCAGGTGATGCAAATTTCAAAGGTTTATAAAAACTCTTCAAACCTTCTCCCAACAATCAGCAACCACAGACACTCTGACAACTGCCGGAAAATGAAAATAATTGATGCCCACAAAGCAGGAAGAGGCACTGAGATGATAGCACACTGTTATTAGGTAGCCATTTATAATGTAATGAAGACATAACAGTTAACAGGAATGGTGGAGGTCATGTTGAGGTCTGGAGAAGAAGACTTTCCTAAACAACTTCTCTTGTTTATTGACTTCAAAAGACACTAAAGAAGATTCTTAGCAGATTCTCAAATGGTAGTGCACTTTTCTACTGTGCAGCAGCACCTGAACACATATGGCTTTCATGGAAGAGTCATCAGAAGAAAACCTTTCCTGTGTCCTCACCACAAAATCCAGCATCAGAAGTCTTTAAAGGAACACCAAAATGTATTTTAGAAACACGTCCTGTGGACTGATGAAGGTACACATTCATGAAAAGAAGACCTCTCCAACTGTTAAGCATGGGGTTTATCAATCATGCTTTGACTTGTGTTGCAGCCAGTGGTACAGGTAACATTTCACTGGTAGAGGGAAGAATGCATTTAATTAAATACCAGAAAAGTCTGGAAGCAAACATCTCACCATCTGTAAAAAATAAAATAAAAATAAAAAAGCAACCAGCAGGCTAATGATCATAAATACACCTCAAAATCCATAATGGCCCTCAGTTCCCTGACTTCTGTGGATAAACCAGAAAAGTGCAGTACAGCAAGATGGCTCAACAATCTCAAAAAAGTAGAAGTCATTTGCAAGAAAGAATGGGTGAGAATCTCCCAAGGAATTGTCATAATGTGTGTGTGTGTGTGTGTGTGTGTGTGTGTGTGTGTGTGTGTGTGTGTGTTCTCGCTTTCTCTCACCATGTGCTGAAGCTCTGACGCCGTTAGCTGTCAGTGGAGCCTCATGGCTGCAGCAGTGAAGAACGAAGGAGCCAGAAGATCTGCTGCAGTCAGCACCACAGACAGCTACAGAGCCAGATACACCTCTGACCTGCACACTTACACAACCCCCCTGCTCTCTCTCTCACTCACTCACTCACACACACACATAAACACACACACACATACATACACACACACACACACACACACACACACACACAGTTGTTCAGTCTCATACTCACTTTTACTTTCTGACAGCCTTTTAAATTCTCCTCCACTTTTACTCACTCACAGTTTCTCTAATATACACAGAACAGAAGAGAGAGAGACGGATGGGAAAGGGGGCAGAAAAAGAGAGATCACAGAGGGACCAAGTGTGTTCAAAATGACTGTGATTGGCTATGTGTTTTCTAATATCTGCTCAGGAAAAGCCTGAATCATGACCATGGCTTTGAACCCCATCATCTTTTTGGTTTTGTTTTGTACAATTGGAAAAAAGGAAAAGTAGCACCATGCAGAAGTTCTCAGATAACTTTTACCAAGGTCTCTAACCTTAATTAGCTTTTTAAGACTATGACTTGTCCACATTCATTGTCATCATTCATGCACCATTCAAAGCTTTATAAATACACTAACTCCTCAAACCTGCCAAAACATGGGCTCCTCTAAGCAGCTGCCTCGCACTCTGAACATTAAAGTATCTTAAGGCGGAAGAAGCTGGTTGGTGTGGCGCTTTGGATAACACCACTACCTGCCAGTGAGCTGCCACACCACGTGGGGTTTGATTCCCGGTCTCAGTGACTGTGCTGCGCTACACCAATAAGTGTCCTTGGGCGAGACTCCTAACACTGCATTGGCCCCCCTCTGCAATACAAGAAACTGTGTAAGTCGCTCTGGATAAGAGCATCAGCTAAATGCCATAAATTTTATTGTAAGTGGATGTCAGTGTGAAGAAGGGTATGAGACTACAGCAAAGTGTTTTTAGGTAGCAGTTTTCCCAGCTGATAATGTTATGAAGACATATCAGTTAACAGGAATGATCAAGGTGAAGTTAGGGTCTGGAAGACCAAGAACATATTCTGAACGAACTGCTCATAAGGTTGATAGACATGCAAATTAAAACTCCTGTTTGACTGCAAAAGACCTTTAGGACAATTTAGCAGACACTGAGGGGATAGTGCACTGTTCTACTGTGCAGCAACACATGCACAAATATAAAAAAAAAAAGAACGAAAAACATTGACATTGACGTTTCAGCATCAGACCTACATTTCAGCGTATCCTCATTTTCAAAGGAACATAAAAAGCCTAATGCATTTTGGAAACAGGTCCTTCGGACGTGAATGATAGAACTTCATGGTTGCAATGAGCAAAAGTAAGTTTGAAGGAAAAAGGGTGTTGAGTTTCATTGTGTCTGTAAATGAGAAATATGTGTGAAGAAGATTTTAAGGGTTTAAGGAACTCAATGTAAAGGATCTTTATACTCACAGCTCCTAAATATGGTTCTTTACGTAAGCAAAAGTGTTTCTTCTCTTGCCCCACTCAAAAACCTTTATTAGAGTGTAGAGCATGTTAGTCACCAGGCTTCCTTCTTTTCTGACACACATCACACCCCTTGTCAACAGAGGTCAGTCTGCGCCGACCTTAATGATGTCCTCTGTTTGTACTGGGCTGTTGCTCATTATTGTTGTTGTTCTCGTTGTTTTATTGCAAGGAAAAAGAGCTGCCATGGGCAAAGATCTTCACAAAGCGACAGAGCTGCTGCTAAAATAAATATCTTATGTAATGCAGTCCCTTTTTTTTCTCTTCGACCAGTGTAGAACTTGTCAACCCTGTGATGCATTGTTTGTGACAGCTGCATCATTAAGACAGTGAGAGAAACTCTTTCAGGGAAAACGAACTTACTCTCGCCAGGCACTCCCCTTACATCTCTGATTTTGGATTACAACAGGACTCATAAATCTTTCCACATTGTTTTCTACACTGTAGTACAGCAGAATCATTTAGACATGGACTATAACCAGGTCCAGACTCAGAAATGAAATGACTAATTTAACCCGAAAAAAAACAGGCTTAACCTTTGTCTGATGATTAAAGACCCAGCACTGATGCTTTTTAAGGTCTGTCAAAAAAAAAGATTTCAGTCCACTATATCAAGATTCAAGAATTTTACACTCTTCATTTTTCTGTTGATTCCTTTTTCTGTTTTACTGCATGGGTGTGAAGTACAGCATATTCATGCATATTCATCAGTTCTCACCACCTTTTGAGTGACAGCTCCTTCTTCGAACTAACTGTCCGACTTAATTGTAGATGCCAAGCGTCACACTAACCCCAGTTTACATTTCCAAGTCACAGAAGAACACAGACACAGAACATGAACCAAGTTTGCAGATATCTGAATTCATCTTGAAAGGAAAGGGCCTCAAACCACTCTACACAAGCTTTACAGTCGTATACAAAAGTCCGGACTATTGTTATTCAATGCACAATTACTGGACCCTAGAATGAAAAAAGCCAATGAAGCTAGTCCGTTGCTACGTCCAGCCAGGCAGAGAGAGAGAGAGAGAGCTAGCCATGCACGACAGTACAACGTACCGCATAGTGGCTCACAGAGGCCAAAAGAACTGTGTCAAGAACTAGGCTGACTGACAAAAGGCAGACCGGCTACAATTTTTCCCGTCTAGCTAACTGTGCCAAGAGGTTTCGAAAAATGTGTTTGCTCTTGTAAGGTTGTTACAGTGCTGAGCTATGCTAGGCTATTGTAAGCTAAGCTAAGAAGCTGTCTCACGTGTTTCATTTGGAGGTAAAATAACAGGGTTGTAAAAAAGCTTGTAAAACTGTGTCAGGGCATTTTTCACCTCAGCCCATGTCACATACAAAAGAATGATATGTCAACTTAAATATTTAATAAATGCATTCTATGACTTTTAATTTAAGATATTTGTAGAACATTAAATATCAGAAGAAATACCTTGTCCTCGTCACAAGTTTCAACAGCTTTCAAAGCAACATCAAAATAGGCCTGATGCATTTTGAAAAGAAGTCCTGTAGATATATGAAGTTACAATAGAACTTTCTGGCCATGTATGGGTTAAAAGTTAAAATGTATGAAGGTTTCGCGTAACCTATTTCTTTATTCATTTATTTATTTGGTATTTTTATTTACTCTTGGAAATCACAGCTCTGTGATTTCTGACTTCCTCTAGAAAGAGACATGCTGGCGGTTAGAAATTCTTATCTTGCGAATGAAGAATTACACACCATTTGCACATTTTGGCTAATGAATGATGGAGGAGCAGCAGCTGTCTGCCTGACAAATCACTGACAGTCATGATTCTCTGACTGATAGAAGACAACCAGGACACTGACTGACTGAAACAACTTTCAGTATTTCACACAGAGCTCCTTCACAGCTATAATAACAATTATGTGTCCCAAAAACACATCATGAAGGGCACTGCTCAGAAAGTGGAATTAACTTTGCTGGAAAGTCTTGTTATGAGATAGCAGTAAGAAATGCTGCTTCTGTAAATTTCACGCAGTGTAGAACACTGTGTATAAACATTAGTTTGTGAATTGCAGTATAAATATTACTGCAGCCTGAACTCACAGTAGACTTGCTGTTAAAAGTCTGTAGACCTACTGCAAAAGTCCAACTCCCATGCTGAAGATTCTGATTGCTTTTTCTGCTGAGTTTGACTGTCTGTCTGAACGTGCCTATTGACCAGTGTATGTGCTGTTGGGGAGATTGGATTTTCTTTAACCCTTTAACAGGCATTGTAACCGCACAGTGTACATTTCACAATCTAACTGCTGTAATAAAAACTTGGCAAAACCCATATTCAGCTGTTTTGCCTTTTTCCCCTCATTGAATAGAACGTATAATACCAATTATATCCAAAGGGTCGCAATGTCGCAACAGGAAAGCAATTTCCTTTTATGACATTGCTGAGAAAAAAAGGTAAGTGTATTGACGTGATGCAGCTCTCTTGACATTTACTTCAAGAGACATTTATATATATATATATATATATATATATATATATATATATATATATATATATATATGTTCTACACCCCAGCAATTCATTTTTGAATGTATTTGAAAATGCATTTGAAAATGTATTTCTGTGTTAACCTGAAAACCATTTGCGACCTCTTGGTTGAGTTGCCCCGGTTAGGGTAAACAGAAGTGGATGCTAATGTTAGCTCAACACTGCCCAAAATCACATACCTTAAAAGCCCTTTACATAATAAGACATGAACTAGTAGAACTCATCATTTCTGCCATAGCATTATAGCTGAGTCTAATAGGCTGAGATTAAAAACTTATTTGTCCATGTTTTATTTAGCAAAGTAAAATTTATTATGTTCAGGTTCTATTCTATTACAGTGACTCTTCTGTAATTAGTGTTAGTTGCCTACAATTGGTCTAACTGGGCAAGTCAACCAGCTGGTTGACTTGCATATCCACTCTCTGCATAGGTCATCTGCAAAAAGGAATAGCTGCCAAATAAAACTCAGGAAACAAACTTTTACCAATAATACCTTTTTGCAACTGTGTGTGCTCAAGGGTTAAGTAAGCTGCCTGAACACAACCACAAAGCGGTGGAGGAGCAGTATTGAGAACACAGATAGTAAATTCAGCTGGCAGGCCAGATAAAAAAACCTTTATCCTGTGTTATGTATGTATGTCACCTCTGCAGTAAAGAATTTGTTGGCTTAGTTTCATTTAGAAAAATCAACAACATGTCATTTGGCCAGGGGCGCCCAAACATTTGCATACAACTCCACATAAAATAGGATTATGTGTTACAAGCGCAGAAGACACAGAAACAGGCAGGTTAAAGTCTACCGCAGCTATAAGGAGCATTAAAAAAACTCTTGGAAAGTACAGAACAAATGAACAGAACTGTTAGCTTGATGCTAACATAGCACAAGGAAATCCAGAAGTTAATAGAAATTAGCATTATGCTAGTGTGTTAAAATGCATATACCATAGCTATTTATGAGGTGGAATTTTCAACATAAACCGCACAGTTGGAGCATCTTCATGCTTATATGACAAAACAGTTCATGAACTTACTGGTCTTTCTCATCCTTTACCGTCTGTCGGTACAGGTTGTGCCTGGTTGTGGATGGAAATGGCTACAAGCAAAAAGCACCCAGACTCCAGACAGGAAAAACCTTTGCTACACACCCACAGAAACCCTAACACAGCCTGTTGATGTGAGCACAGACACTCAGTGATGTGGGAGCGAGCTGATTTCACAGTTCATGGATATGCAGTATAAGGTAGATTCTGATTCACTGGAGTCAGTTAGGGTTATCTGATAACACCAAATGAAGTGTAGTTCCATAAAGGTGGTTGGGAGGCAGTGTGGCAATATTTAAAATCTTCAGGCAATTTTTATGCACTTCTCAGTGAACAGCATAAATTGTGCTATAACAGAGGTATGCTGATAATAACTGACTTCCTACGTGAGAAGGATTTTGAGTAAGAAAAATACTTTTGCAGTGCAATAAATCCAAGCCCATAGGCACATGTTGGCTGAATAACTAATATGTTGTCATTTATTTTAGACATATTAAAAAAAAGAGAAAAAAAAAAGTCTGTTTACAGATTTGCTCATGGTGACATAAAGTTTATATACTTTACTTGTAGACAAATCACAGTCTCAAGTGTGATCTTCCATTGGCATTTGCTACTGTTTAACATACTCACTCTTGTTGAAGTAAGCACTTAACATACTATGCTACTTAATGTAGGAGTAATTAGTGATCCATGATCAGTAACCAGTATAAATGCTTGGTTTGGGCCAGTCTTGCCCAATCTAAATCTTTGGGCCTTTAAATTCGAATGAACTTGGCAGCATGTCAAGTTTTCCAATCATGGCACAGAGAGAAAGAGAGATTCCTGAAGAAAAAGGGTTATAGACATGTATCAGTCTGGAAAAGATTGCAAAATGCCATTTCTAAGAATATTGGACCTTGTTGAAGTACAATCAGAGAAAGTATAGGACAGCAGTCCTAGCAATCTTTCCAGGATGGAGGCCTCCTTCTCATCAAGAGCAAGGCATTAAATTACTCAGAAAGTGACAAAGAACCCAAGAACAATGTAAAAACAACTGTAGGCCTCTCTTGCCTCAGCTGTAAAGTTAGTGTTAATTACTGAAGCATATGACAAACACTGGGCTAGAATAGGATTCATAGCAGAACGGCGCATCAGAAACTCAATAACTCCATAACAACAGAAGAAAGTGTTTGGTTGCAGTTATTACAGCTGAAAATCTAAAAAAGGGAAATGCTGTTGAAAGGATGGGGGTTATCGCTTCTTATTTTATAGTTCTATCAATGTCTGCCTAAAAAGTTGTTTGGAAAATTACCAGGTCATTATTTAGGCAAGTGCAGCTCTTCAGACTAAGGGCATTTTCACACCTGCACTTTTTAGTCTGGTTAAATTAGACTCTGGTTTTCACCTCTGGGGTCACTCGTTTGGGCAGGTGTGAATACAATAATCACTCTCTGATGCGGAGCAAAACAGACCCTTGAGAAGAGCTGCTCTTGAACTGATCCCAAACAAACTCTGGAGCGGGTTGGTGAGAATGAGATCTGACCTTGATCTGACCCAACCATCAGGTGTACTCCGCAGCTCCCTTATAGCCAGATGTTAACCTGGTATTCTGCCCAGATCATTATTACAGTTATTACTAATGCCATCTCTGCTGTTGCTCCATGTTGCACTAGTCCAGAACACAGAACCTTCTTCCTGTATTTACGTTCTTGCTCCAGCCCCAGACAGGTCTGACCAATAAGCAGAGAGAACGTTTTCATGTGGTTTGTTATGACCCATTTAGCGAGTGCTTTAAGAAATGTCTGTTTTATGGTAACAAATCTTTTTTAAACATTCAGGGAAGTATTTTTAAAGAAGGCAGCTTTTTCCAATATATGCTGTGGTCAGACACCAGCTTGCCTATTCTTACCCCTTGATTGTACCTCCACTGAAAGCAGGCAGGGGCAGAGAATAGCCACTGGTCGGTCAGCCGCGGATCCATGTGGGCCTTCTTGAAGAGGATGTGTGCTATTGATCCTCCACTCAGACCAGCAGGCAGTTCATGAAGCCAAATTCCATAGCCCTCTCATGCTCTTAGCATCGATCCATGCGGGAATATGTCAGGGGCGTGAAGAATATCCGGATGGGCCATTTAGGGTCATAGGATGGGGTTTAAATGTACAGAGTGCCGTCTGGAGCAGGGAGACAGACAGAGGGATTCCTGATGCTGTTTGAAATATTTCCTATGCAAAATTGATTATGTAGGTTTTAAAGAGGGGATGGAAAGGCAGGGTGATGGTGGGGAGGTGGCAACTCTCCTACGTCTCCCACGTCTGTATTTAATCTTATCAGAGCGGAAATACCAATGGCTTTTCCACTGCTTCTTAATTAGCTGATTGCTCCGCCCACCAATGCGTTCTTTTACAGCAGCTGACATGAGTTTGGATGAGCTTTACAGAAAACTGGCAAAAACCCTTTTAATTATATTAAGTAGACTGTTTAAAATCAACCTGAAATCATAGATGACCTTTTTGGCATTGTTATTATTTACTATGCTACATTAATCACAACTTATCCATTTAAAGACAAAAATATCTTGTAATGTCAAGTCAAGTCAGATTTATTTGTATAGCACTTTTTACAACTGTTGTCGTCACAAAGCAGCTTTACATAATTAGTAATTAGTAAAAGACAGAGACAAAAAAGAAGTGAGGTAAGACATAAAGGATTAAAGACCTCCAGTGAGCAAGCCAACGGCGACAGTGGCAAGGAAAAACTCCCTCAGAGCTGGAGGAAGAAACCTTGGGAGGAACCAAGACTCACAAGGGGGACCCGACCCATCCTCCTCTGGTCAGAACTATTTAAACATTATTGATAGAAAATGACCAAACTAGGTACAACAGATAGTTAATAATGGTGATATTAATAGTGGCAGATAGTTAAGAGTCCATTTAGGTTTTAACATGGTCATTAAACAGGTAGCAGCGGTAGTAGGGTGTGCCGCTGGTCTGCTATGGGTGGTGGTGGGTGGGGGGGTGCTGATGGTTGGACTGGTAGGTGGCAGCTGGCCTGATGCAGGTAGAGGGGACCTCAGCGGGCAATCTTCCAGCAGGTCAGGCTGGGTGGTCATTTACTCGAAGAAGGTAAAAAGAGTTAGTTAGTTTTGAGAGGAATTTTATGGAGTGGTTGGTGTGGCGCAACAGATAACACCACTACCTGCCAGTGAGCTACCACACCACGTGGGAGACTGGGGTTCGATTCCTGGTCTGGGTGACTATGATGCGCTACACCAATAAGAGTCCTTGGGCAAGACTTCTAACACTACGTTGGCCCACCTCTGTAATATGAGTAACGTTGTAAGTCGCTCTGATTAAGAGCGTCAGCTAAATGCCGTAAATGTAAATAGAAAGCAGAGAATTTTGAGAGGTATCAGAGTGTCTCTGATGACTCTGGCAGGTCTGACTATAACAGCCTAATTAAAAGGAGAGAGCCAGAAGGTAACACAGACACGGGAGCACCCTGAAACGCTAGCGTCCATCTGCCCCACCGTCCACAAACCTGAGTGATTGCGTACAAGCAGCGAGATGACAGCTCAAGCATCTCAGTGTATTACAATTCCCTGTGTCCGCAAACCCCTGGACTTTCAACCTTTATCTAAGGGGAAACATTAATTTCCAAAAGTTAAACTAAACAGATGAGTTTTCAGCTTAGATTTAAAGATTGAGACTGTTTCTGAGTCCCGAACATTATCTGGAAGGTTATTAGGGGGTTATTAGGGGTCTTATAAGAAAAGGCTCTTCCCCCTGCTGAGGTTTTCTGGATTTTGGGCACGAGTAAGAAGCCAGCACCCTGAGATCTAAGTAATCTTTATGGTTCGTAATATGTAATAAGATCCCGCAGGTACTCAGAAGCGAGGCCATGTAGAGCTTCAAGTCAAGTCAAGTCAAGTCAAGTGGGTTTATTGTCATTTCAACTACATACAGAGTACACAGTAAAACGAAACAACGTTCCTCCAGGACCATGGTGCAACATAGACAGTGCATACAAGACACATAGCTTTATATGTTAATAGAAGAATTTTGTATTCAATACAGAATTTAACTGGGAGCCAAGTGCTGATAGAATTGGATTGATATGGTCAAATTTTCTAGTTTTAGTAAGGACCCTGGCTGCAGCGTTTTGAACCATGTTCCATCAAAATGTATTTAATGTTCCATCAAAATTTATTGATGCCTGCCTCTATAACATGATTTGTTTTTATTCCCTCACCATGAACCAGCTAGCAGAGAAATATAACATTCACAATGGTATCATGTTTTACCTCCCCGCTCCCACTATCCCTGTTTATTAAAAAAAGGCTTGGCTAGGTAGAAGACTCTCCCTTACACTGTATTCACTTGGAAATACAGTGATGAACCCAAACATTAACATCACTCATAACCCTGTAAAATCTCACTGCACTTCTTAATGAAATAAGTAATAAGGTAATAATAAGGTAGTTAACAAGCTGATTAAGCTTGTGTAAAATTTAGAATTTATTCAGTTATATTTGCTGGAGTGAATTGAGTTGTTTCAATTAATTATTAATATTCACCTTTTAGGGTGTGCCTATGTTTGGGAGTGCAACCTCGACGAGTAAAACTTATACCTTTTTCCTGGCACCATTTATTTACCTACTGGACATGTCTTTCCCCCTTACCCACCAATGTGTAGTCATTCCCCACAGACTACGTTATCTTGTAAATGTATATACCAGTATATAAAGGTAAAAATTAAGTACAGTCACCTTAAATGTTCAATTTGTACAATAATGCTGAAGTTTTTATGTTATGCCTTTCTGGGCTTATAAATAAATAAAGTGAATGGTGTTGATTATCCCAGAGCTGCTTGTCAAAGTCTGTGACTATGTGGGTTATATAGTAGCTGTAGTACAGTTCTCCCTAGTTGACATATTAGATGCAGGAGAAATGGTCAGGCATTAAAACCTAAGTAACTTTAACAAGAGCCATATTGTTATGAAGTGCACTATATGGACAAAAGCATTGGGATCGCCACTCATTCATTGTTTCTTCTGAAATCAAGGAATTTAAAAAAAGAGTTTATCCTGCTTTTGTTGGAGTTATTGTCTCTACTGTCCAAGGAAGGCTGTCTAGACTGTCTAGATGTTGGGGCACTGCTGTGAGGATTTGATTGCATTCAGAGACAAAGAGTATGAGTGAGGACAAGATGTTGGGTGATCACCTCCCCAACTCATCCCAAAAGTATTGGATGGAGCACCATCCATCATTCCAGAGAACACAGTTCCACTGCTCCACAGCTCAAGACTGTGGGGCTTTGTACTCCTCTAGACTACGTCTGGCATTAGTCATGGTGCCAATAGGTTCATGTTTAACTGCTTCAGAGAGTCCTATTCTATTAGCAGTATTTCCCTCCATGGACTAGACAAGCTGTGTTAGTGTGTATTTGCACATCTGTGTCTGCAATGGGTGCAACTTAAAGTATCTGAATACAATCATTAGAAGGTGTCTCCACAAACATTTGGATCTCAAAAAAATTAACATCTCTTGACCTTTGAGATCCGAATGCATTAATGAAATTAGTAAATTGTTTTTCCTTCTTGGAAATGAAACTGGGTCTGGTTCTTGGTCCAGGGGGGTATTCCTGCCCAATACATGGACCCACAGTAACCCTGGAAGAAGTAGAAAAGAAGATGCAATGTCTGAGTAAAACACAGCACTTTTCAACAGATACTTTTTCAGTATAGTAATGAAGAACTATTAGTGTAAAACACAGGAAAGACCTTACTGTAGGTCTGAAAGGGTTAATGCATAAACACCACTTTTATCTTTTAAAAAGGGCTGTGATGTAGGAGCGTTGTCAAGCAAACAGAATTAGTAAACATTAAGAGCAAAGAGATGCAATGGATGGAAGAGGAATTCTCACCTACTGCAAGTTTTGAATTTCATCTCTGTCAAGATTGAATTATGAGGAGTTACAACCATAGTGTTGTTTCCACCACTGGAAGCTCTTTCAAGGTGATCTTGGGTCAAGCACACGCTGCATTCTTTGCCAAACGAAGGACAAATTCATGGAGCTGTTTTAGATTCTGAACTCACGTCTTTATTAGTCTGTCGTGCTTAAAGTGTTCGAATCTCTTCAAGCCATGACGCAGCCCCTAAGCTTCTCAGTAGCTGAAGAAATATGGCAACACTGCAGAATCTGCTGACTAAAAATAGTCACGTCTAAAAATGGTACTTGTGATGCATGGATTTCTTGCCACGTTTTCCTTGGGAAAAAAAAAAGAAAAAGCTGATGGAAGAACAAACACGTTGGAAGCCGTGAAAAGCTGCATTGCAAAATCCTACCTCTGCAATCAGCCGAGTAACCAGCGAGCAGAGAGAGTTAGCTCTGCCTGTTCTGTATTAGATCCAGTAAAGCTTATAATCTGGAGAATTCAGAGGCGGTATTAGAATCTTGCATTGTTTGGGGAAAAAATAGCAAATGCACCTCCACGTTCCTGCTATCCAATCTGCTGAGACTGCGTTCACACATTTGACACAAACCAGCAGAATTGGCCACTGGCTTGTTCTTGCCATAAGCTGTGCCTATTCCAATTACGCTGCTGAGCATTCCTCCATGCCGCACCTTGCAGAATTACAGAGATACAGCCAGGCGAACGAGCGAATCACGCTTTAAACTCAGCTCATTTATTGAATCATTGCACATTCACAATAAGAGATTCTTCACATACTCAGAGGCGAGACCGGTTCAGATACACCACAAACAACAGTCCGGACAAAGTAATGTTCACAACGACAAACAGGAACAGTCTAGCAATGATAAACAGCGCTGCTTAATCCTCCCGAATGCATCGTTTCTCTGGGATTTGATGTGTGCTGCTAAATGTCAGTGAATCATGTGGGGCGTATAGCACAAATTAACTGGATCTAATTGATGAGGCTCAATTGCTCTATGTTGCATGATACTGGCCTCAGCGAAACAACATGCATTGTTGCATTGCTACAACAGGGAACATTGTCATCATCATCATCATCATCATCATCATCACCACCACACTGAATGATATGACCTCATCTTTTGCTAAACCACCAAGAAAGAACAACTTGTGTCAACACAGTTCATACAATTGAACACAACATCAGTTTGCTTGTTTTGTTTAATTTTTTTTTTTTTTTTTTTTGCTTTTCATTAGTTGCGACATTCACTCGTACACTACCATTCAAAAGTTTGGAATGCTGTCATTTCATTCACCAATTTGAAGAATGTATTAGAAACTAGGACACTTTAAAATCAAATTTGCCTTCTTAAATATTTGATTGCGCCTTTTTAAATGCAGGCCTTTTTGGATAATACATTTACACAAGCTATTTGTGATGTTCTACAGCTCTCTCAGATATTATGGAATTATGTACAGTTCGTCTTTCTGGACACATATAGCATTTTTTGGTTGCTACTTTTGTTTTAACCAGAATCATACAAGAATCATTTGACTTATCCCTGCTTTTCCCACAAATGCATTCTTTCATAGCAGGCGTTCTCAGGTTGGTGTTTTATAAAACATAACAAAATGAGAACAGCATTGTGCATATTGTTTAGTTCCTTAATAAAGTTAAATATAAGTAAAACCACTTGGAATATGCTGGAGTTTTGCTTTGATTATTAATAAAATTTGGTCTGATTTTAATCTCAGTGGTGTTGTGAAATAACAAAACATTTGAGGAACATGACTGAAGCCCCTCCTCCCAGTTTATCATCCTTTAAATACCATCTTTACCTTGCTCAAGTGTCAACGACAAGTCTTGGCAACCTGTCACCACCCCGTCACCTCCCTTTAACTGTGTCCAATCTCTCATTCCTAGCTCCACTTATCAGAGAGGGGGTGCCGGCTTCTTACCACAAGCAGAAGCCACCTGAACTATAATTCTCCCTCTCTCTTGCAGTCTCCTCCCATATCGTCATATGCTGATGACATGGTCCCAACCAGAAAAGTCACAATTATAGAGAAATAAAATCTAACTAATCTAATAACGCACACACTATTGTGCTGTCCATGTATTTTACTGAGTCAACATTCACAGTGCAGGCTAGAACAAATAATTGAATCCTTGAATTTCATAATGCAGGAATTACCTCCACCAAACTGCAAATAATTTTAGCTGCAAATTGAGGAGGGATTTTAGACTATTCCTTTCTGCAAATATGTCATCACTATTTCTGGGGTGCCTTGAGTGCACACCCCTCTTCATGTCATGCCACAGCATCTCTATAAGGTTATGGTCAGAACTCTGCACAGGATATCCTTCCAGCATTGTCATTGTAAATGTAAAAATAAATAAATCAATAATAATAATAATAATAATAATAACAATATTGTTTTTTCCTCAGTTTTTTCTGTTTGTTTTATTATTTATATTGTTTATATATTGGTAATTTATATATCTTTTTCATCTGAGTGTCTTGCTATCCCTTTGCTGCTGTGTCACTGTGAATTTCCCCAGTGTGGGACTAATAAAGGATTATCTTATCTTATCTTATCTTATCTTATCTTATCATTTCTTAATATATCTGCCCAATATTATTTGTATTACTCCAATCTTGGAGACTTTTGGTGAAATCCTGTGAAATCCATTTTTAAATATTGCAATATATATTGCAGAAAAAAACACTATTGCAATGTAATTTTTTTATTATCATGCAGCCCTAGCAGCAGCTTATTTTGTATGATCTATGGAATGTAAGAGTATTGGCACTTAGCATTCTTCTCCAAGCACATTCAGCTGTCCAGTGATGTTGCTTTAATGGCAGGTGGAAGCGCCAGAACTTTCACCCTACAGCACTGGTAGCTCTTTATGGAATCAAAAGTGGCTCTATTTCAGAGTGCAGCCAGTGCTTGGGAATAGGAAATGACTACTGGAAAAACTGGGAACCCCCCAAATAACATATTACTTCTCATTAAATCTGTAAAGCTTGTCTAATCTGGCAACAGTTGCTATGAAATATGTGCATTTGTGGATGCATGAATTGATCTGATGTCATTGACAACAGTGAGACCAGACTTTTGAAGGGTAGTGTAACTCCTCCACTGGATCCTCTAATCCAGTGTGTCTGATTGGTGCAGTGTTCTGTGTTTTGCAGAGAACAGGTGACAGGTGCTTATTCAGTGCGTGTCCAACCCATTCCACAGCATTCCTTAAAGGGCTGGTTTGTTTAGACAGTGTGAAATTGATTCGCAGCTCAAGGGTGTACGTTGGAGTAATTGTGCTTTGTAACAGAACAGAGCAGAACAGTGGCGTCTGTGAGTCAGTCAAGGTTAACCGCATTGTTTGCAGCGCACTGAGCGTCTCGCTGGAAGATCAGAGCGACAGATTGCGTCCTGAGAGAAGTGCGAATCAGAGTGGGATCTTGAGTGCAGATAAGTAGCTCATGTTCCCCCCACACACGCCGCACACACACACAAAAGCACACACCCTCGCAGCTTTCAGAGATGATACTTCCTCAGGAGTTCAGATTGCCACATGTTCTTCCTGTCCGGGAAGCGCTCTGGGATTTTGATTCGTCGGAAGTCCTGGATGCACTTCTGCAGCTCCTGCTCGGGGGTCAGCTTCTCCTTGCCGGCTTTCCTCTTTGCATGCAGGAGGTCGCGGGGTCCAGATGTGCGGGCCCTCAGCAGGTCCGTCCTGCGCCTCATCTCGGCCTGCTGCAGAGCCTGGGCCGGAACCTTCTTCATAACCCGGTCCAGCGTCTGGACATTAGGCTGGCGCGGCGCAGGCCGGACGATGACGGTCTCCTGTGGAGAACTGGCCTCAGACTGGGTCTCGGAGCAGGATGTGGAGAGTTCGTTAAAGGACGTCCCACTCTCACCCTCTCTCTCACTCTTCTGACTCTTACAGCAGCACTCACAATGGGAGGACGACCAAGCAGATGGGCCACCTGGAAAAAAACACACACACACACAGATGTGTAATATGTCCCATATGTATTACATACACACATATGTATATATGTATCTATATATAATAATAATAATGACATATATGCATTACATGTTTGTAAGGAAATATATGTAATAATGTCACATATTTATTATATGCATGTAAGTATCCATATGTAGTAATACCCTATATATCCAAATGTTTGTGGACACCCCTTCTAATGCATGTGTTCAGCTACTTTAAGTTGCACCCTTTGCTGACACAGATGTGCAAATGTACACACAGCATATCTAGTCCCCATAGAGAAGTATTGCCAACACATAGGACTCTCTGGAGCAGATAAACATGAACCTATTGGCACCATGGCAAATGTCAGGTGTGGGCTAGATGGTCATCAAGCCCCCCCAGTATTGAACTGTGGAACTGTGTTCTCTGAAATGATGGATGGTGCTCTTATGTATGAGCTTTTGTAAAAAAAAAAAAAAAAAAAAAAAGTTTTAGGTTAGATCCCTTGACCTTTAGGTTAGAGCCGTCCTGTAGGTTAGCTCACACGTTCGCACACACACATCAGTGCTTCAGAGGTACGACACTGTGTAAAACTCTGGAAGATAAATTGCAAGTCATTTTTTCTAGGGCCCGTCAAAAGCGGTTTTACAGCATTGAGGGTGTCACGTTGCAGAGGATTTGCTCCTAAGGAACCTGAGAGCATGCATGCAACCCGATAACAAAGGTCAACAAGCACAGATGAACGAAGATGCTATCTGAAAAGTTTCAGGATGCCATTAGCTTACAGCTACATCACACCTCTCAGATGCTACGGGTGCACTCTAACTTCCATAAAGACAGCTCGCACCCACGCTAATACTGTGCCATTCAGAGTGTAGCATTTAGTCTTCGGGAAATGAAACTCACAGGCCTAACACAAACCACTGACATTCAGCGGAATGCATCAGAATGCTAACCAAAGCCAATCGCTTAACCCTGAAAGGTCGCGCTAGCCATTTGACCTTATCAGTGACATTACGCTGTAAAGCATCAACATTTAAATCACAGTTTGAACTTTAATAGGATTGATTGGCTTTGTGTTTAGGGATGGGAGCTTAACTTCAGGTACAAAGCGCTTAGTCCTTGTCCCCATCAGATAATGGTGAGCATTGAGCAGCTTTTTGTTTCTTGATGGACGTGTTGGTGAGCGGCATTGCAGGTAGATTATGAGATTATGCTTGCTAACAGCCACTGTATTGTACACTATATGGGCAAAAGTATTGGGACACTTGCTTATTTATTTATTTATTCTATATTATTTAAAAAGTGTATCCTATCTAAGGAAGGCTTTCTGCTAGATTTTGGAGTGTTGCTGTGAGGATTCGCTTGCATTCAGCAACAAGAGTGTTAGTAAGGTCAGGATGTTGGGCGATCAGCACCACATCTCATCCCCAACTCCCTAATTCATCCCAAAAGTACTAGATGGAGCAGCATCATTCCAGAGAACATAGTTCCGCTGCTCCACAGCTCATATTCCTATTCCATTATTAGACAAGCTGTGACAAGCAATGGGTGCAACTTAAGTAGCTGAATGCATGCATTATTGTCCACAAACATTTGGACACAGGTGTACAACATTTCAACCCAGTTAAACACTTTTCTGGACTGATGTGTTAAATGTTTAGACAACAACCAAGGAAATATCTTTCGAAAGAATTGTCATGTTCCATCCCTCTAGTTGCAGAGACCTGTACAATCAGAGCCAGGATACTCTCATATTGTTCTAATTGGTTGTGGTGACAAAACCTTACTAAGACAAGTGCTGTACACAGTAAAATATATGTTTTTCTGACAAATTAACATGCTTGCACATCCACTTAGGGAAAATACCTTGTGTGGAAGACAATGAGTCCTCATCAGTATGGAGTGTTGGACGAGTTAGCTGTAGTTTTAGCTCTACTGGCTTCTCTCAGTCATTTTCCAGTCAACTCGTTCAGATATTCCATATATTAAAACTAGTCAAAATGCAAATTCGCTCATGTTCCCTTTGCCAAACATACATGTTAACTCCAGAGTACAATTCAGAGCAGTTTCTCACACTGATATTTTTAATTTATTCATATATTTTATGGAAAACTATAAAGTGACAACAATCCTCTGATGCCTATAAACATGGCAAGCACATCATGAATTAGAACAAGAAGGTCATGAATTTCAACATATTTGTGTGTGGGTGTGGGTGTGTGTGTGTGTGTGTGTGTGTGTGTGTGTGTGTGTGTGAGTGTTGCCCTATCTTATTCCGCTCATTTTAACTGTGTTTTAAATAACAGAGACCCTATATACTGGATAGCGGTCAATAAAATAAATCAAATGCGCTCAACCCGGGGGTCATCATATCTCCCTGTTCTCCTTCATCTCCTGCTTTCGTCTAATATTACATACTGCTGTATTCTATAGCACTCTACCCTCAAATATTTGATGATTAGACTACAGTCCTGCACCTGTCCTCTCCAAATGTACACTATCAAACAAAAGTATGGAACAAATTGCATTTTTTGTTGCTTTATAAGAGCGTATGTACTATTTTTAAAAGTTGTATATTTCAGTACTTTGGAAAGAAGTAATTATTTTACAGCTTCCTAGGATGTGACGTATATTTGGTGCTAGAGTAATAATAGCCTATTACAATTATCAGCATATTACAATTATACACATATCAGCAACCAAATCTGCTTTAAATGATTGAAAATATTGAAAAATATGATTCCAAACATTAGAATTTTAAAATATTTTTCACATCTTTAATTTGCAATTAGAATTCATTACAATATTTATATTTCAATTACAGTACACATTGAATGCAAACTTTCAAATAGTGATTAGAAACTTCTCAATGAATTCAGGCTTGGCTTGTTAGGTAACCATGACGAAGGACAGTCACCTTTGATGAGTAAAATCCAATTGTGACATCATAGAGTGTTCTCAAACCTGTAGTTCCCACAGTGGTTCCCCAACATGGTCCAGGAGGACCCCATTCCTTGCCTTGGGGCAGTGTTGAATGTTGCAGTTTGCCTTATCTTGTCTTGTCTTGTGGGACAGGGCAGCGCTGCACGGCGCAGTGTAAGACAGGGCAGTGCTGGACGGGGCAGTGCAAGACAGGGCAGTGCTGGACGGGGCAGTGCTCTGCTGGAGGTGAGAGCAGTAATGAGATGAGGGATGATTGCCCCAGCCTGAGATGGAGGTAGAGGTAGAGAAGCTTTCTGCTGCCTAATCCACCAGTGCAAAGAAATCTGCAGACTAATTTCCCTTTACAGAAATTACATCAGTCTCTATTCACGCTCTCTCTCTCTCTCTCTCTCTCTCTCTCTCTCTCTCTCTTTCCCTCTTTCCCTCTCATGCATATTCATACACTATATGTGGAAGTTTAAGATTTCTCTATACCTGTTTTTCTCTTTCACCTCCTCGCCTTCTTTTACTGTTATTCTATGTGTTGGTGTAACCTGTAGAAATGAAGTCTGTTGTATGTAAAACTGTATATATCTCACATATGGCTCAACTACTTTGAGTTGAGTGAACATTTGTGGTCCTTTCGCATGTTAAAAATGGATATTTGCCTTGAATTAAATTAGCGTCACTGTCAGAACCAAAACCTTGTTCCACCATTGTTGCCAACATAATTTGGAAACTGGCCGTTGTTAAGTTAATATGTTTTTTTGTTTTTTTTCAGCTGATATTCAACATTCTACTGAAAATGTACTAAATGCAACTGAACTCTAAGTTGAATGTAAATGACTGTCTATTAAATGCAACAGTACACTTAACTCCAACCCTGACCTTAACCTTCAAAATGCTGCAGCCAGGGTCCTTGCTAAAACTAGAACATATGACCATATCAGTCCAGTTCTATCAGCACTTCATTGGCTCCCAGTTAAATTCCGTATTGACTATAAAATTTTTCTATTTTCCTACATGGGCTTTATATGTCAGGTACGCTCCTGAGTACCTGAAAGATCTTATTACATATTATGAACCATCAAGATTACTTAGATCTCAGGGTGCTGGCTTCTTAGTAGTTCCCAAATTTCAGAAAACCTCAGCAGGGGGAGCCTTTTCTTATAAAGCCCCCCAACTCTGGAATGTTCAGGACTCAGACACCGTCTCAATCATAAATCTAGGCTGAAAATTATTGGTAATTAATGTTTCCCCTTAGTTAAAGGTTGTAGGTCCAGGGGTTCATGGACCCAGGGAATTGTAGTACACTGAGATGCTGGGGCTGTCATCTTGCTGCTTGCACACAATCATTTAGGTTTGTGGATGGTGGAGCAGATGGACACTAGCGTTTCAGGGTGCTCCCGTGTCTGTGTTACCTTCTGGCTCTCTCCTTTTAATTAGGCTGTTATAGTCAGACCTGCCAGAGTCATCAGAGACACTCTGATATCTCTCAAAATTCTCTGCTCTCCATAAATCTACTCAGAACTAAGTCTGTCTCTTTACCTTCTCTGAGTAAATGGTTCAGACCAGAGAAGGATGGGTCCCCCTTATGAGTCCTTCCAAGATTTCTTCCTCCAGCTCTGAGGGAGTTTTTCCTTGCCACTGTCGCCATTGGCTTGCTCACCGGGGGTCTTAGATTTTTCATGTCTTTTTATGTTATTTATTTTTCTTTTTTTCTGTCTTATACTAATTACTGATTATGTAAAGCTGCATTGTGACAACAACAAACCCTAAACGAGTAAGGGTAAGGTCAAGGTTAGGTGTAGGGTTACATTCAAAAGACAGAAATTCATTTACATTCAACATAGAGTTCAGTTGCATTTAATACATATTCAGCTGAATGTTGGTTGAATGTCAGAACACATCTACAATGGACCATCTGAGTAAAGTGATGTCAATGATTTTATTAGGTCATTTCCACTGTTCCATTCAGCATTAAGGTAAAGAACAAGCAGATTCAAATGATGTAAGTGAAAACAATATTCTAATGTTTAGTACATCCAACTTAAAGTTCTCAGTCTGTTCAACAAAGCTTAACTTGCACTAAAAAAGAGGCACGGAGTGCTCAGATACATTCAGCTAACATTTTCAGCTGCCTCACACTTTTCTTTCCTTACAAATCTGGAAGGGAAATTTTCTCTGACTCTCTTTATTGCTTTTCCTTCTCTCTCTCTCTCTCTCTTTCTCCCTCTGTCTTTCACATAATCCCTCTTCTCTCCATTCCTATTTTTGTCCTACTCTCTCTCTCTCTCTCTCTCTCTCTCTAATGCAGTGAAGTGCTCAGGCTGTGTGTATGTGTGTTGTTTGTGAGGGCTCGGCATGTCCCAGTGGGAGTGTGAAGTCGCAGAGTTAGGCCAGGCCTCACAGAAAAAACAGCTGCTAAAACTCTGAGACTGCAGCAGAGAAACAAGCCCTGCATCCAGCGGCTCCTCAACTTCAGACCTTCTTCACACCAACCCAGCCTGAGCCACTCGTCCTGAGCAGTCTCTCAGAAGCAGTCCCGTCTGTCTCCCGCTGATAATACACTCATCCTGACTGTGTGCTGCGTGGGGACTGACTGCTGACTCTCTCGTTTCAGGGGGTGATGCTGTTTAACTCACAGCTGCATTAAATACCAAAGGCGCTGTGTTCTCAGAGCCCCTCACAGGAGCCTGTTTAGTAAACATACAGGTGCTGGGCAGCAGGTATGGAGATGATCTCAGCAGGTATGTACAGCATAGGCCTCTGTTTACCTCAGATAGTGTAAACTTTAAGAGTGTGTGCATTATAATCAATTCCTACACAGACAGTGTCTCTGCAGTGTCTGTTACACCCAGCATTGATCACCCTGCACTTGAGTTTACTCTGCATTCTCTCCCTCTCACCTTAATCCTCTCTCTCTCCCTCCAACCTTTACCCCCTCTTTCTCTCCCCCTCTCACCTTAATCCTCTCTCTCTCCCTCTAACCTTTATCCCCTCTCTCTCTCTTCCTTTAACCTTTAACCCCATTCTCTCAACTTTACCCTCTCTCTTTCACCTTTGCTCTCTCTCACCCTTTTATTCCCTGTCTCTCTCACACACCTTTACCCCTCTCCCTCTCTCCTTCTCACCTTAATCCTCTTTCTCTCTCTCTCTCCATCACCTTTACTCTTTCTCTCTCTCCCTTTCACCTTCATCCTCTTTCTCTCTCTCTCCATCACCTTTACTCTTTCTCTCTCTCCCTTTCACCTTTATCCTCTTTCTCTCTCTCTCCATCACCTTTACTCTTTCTCTCTCTCCCTTTCACCTTTATCCTCTTTCTCTCTCTTTGTCCTATTTCTCATTCTCTCCATCACCTTTAACCCGCTTTCTCTCCTTCTCACCTTTATCCTCTTTCTCTCTCTCCTTCTCACCTTTATCCCCTTTCTCTCTCTCTTCATCACCTTTACCCCCCTCTCTTCCTCTCACCTTAACCCCACTCTCTCACTTTTACTTTTACCCTCTCTCTTCATCCCTCTCTTTCTCAATTTTAGCCTCTCTCCTCCTCTCACACTCCCTCACACCTTTACCCCTCTCACCTGTATCCTCTTTCTCTCTCTCTCTCCCTCTCACCTTTATCCTCTTTCTCTCTCTCTCCCTCTCACCTTTATCCTCTTTTTCTCTCTCCATCACCTTTACCCCCCCTCTCTCTCTCCCTCTCACCTGTATCCTTTCTCTCTCTCTCTCTCCCTCTCACCTTTATCCCCTCTCTCTCTCCATCACCTTTACCCCCTCTCTCTCTCCCTCTCACCTGTATCCTCTTTCTCTCTCTCTCCATCACCTTTATCCCCTCTTTCTCTCTCCTTCACCCTCCCTCTTTCTCACCTTAATCCTTTTCTTCTTAATCCTTCTCACTTTTACCCTCTTTCTCTCTCTCTATCTCTCTCTCACCGTTATCTCTTTTCTCTCTCTCACACACCTTTACCACTCTAACATTTATCTTTTCTGTATGTCTGTCTGTCTCTCTCTCTTTCTCTCTCTCACTTTTCCTTTCTCTCTGTCTGCACCTGTTTTTATATCTCACCTGTTCTCTCTCTGTGTCTGTTGTTTTTCTCTTTCTCTCTAATTTTCTCTCTTTCATTTGTCCCTCCCTGTCTCCTTCTTTCTCTTTGTGTTCCCGGTCTCTCTATCATTTCCTTTCTCCTGCTCTCTCTCTCCCTCTCCTTCTCTTTTACTCTCTCTCTCTCAGTCATACAGATTATATTGCGGGTCCATTAGGGTAAGGCCTCGCCTCCAGAGTTAACTCAGTTACTATATATGAGTATTCAGAAGAATCACTCAAAGAGCTGCTGAGAGGCATTTGGCACCAGCAGACCATCAAATCACAAGGGGCATTTTTCACATCCCCTCCTCCCACTCTCTCTCTCTCTCTCTCTGTCTCGCTCTCTCTTTCTCTCTGTGCATCTCCCTATAGTGCCTCCTGCTTCTAATGCCTCAGATGTATTCAAATCCAGAGCCACAGAGTGCTGTGCATCAAAGGCGATTGGCACGGGGCAAAAAAGCCGCACC
Organism: Salminus brasiliensis; assembly: GCF_030463535.1. Lineage (NCBI taxonomy): Eukaryota > Metazoa > Chordata > Actinopteri > Characiformes > Bryconidae > Salminus > Salminus brasiliensis. The sequence goes on from NC_132879.1 coordinate 14,257,574, forward strand.
ACTCTCTTTGTGCTCCAGATCACTGTAAAAGGAGCTGGGTCAGCATTTCTCTTTCAAGTCCTAAGAATAAGTTAATACTGTTCTAAGTAGATCTACAGTTGTATATGTGTATATCTGTGACTTTCTCAGAAGAGTCCCATAATCCAAACTCTCCCATAAACAGTATTCCCAGCTCTCTGTGTGCTGCTGAACTTTCAGACTTAAATGGCATGAAATATTGCTGCTGCTGCTGAATGCTGTAAATGGTTTAGAATAAAGCGAGTGCTGAGTTCACTGATTACTGAAGATCTTTTATTAGACTGTCTTCCCTTTTAAGAGCAATAAACCACTTAAAGCATTACTGAAAACTGCCTGTCTAATCAACCCAGCACCAATGCCTAGACATTGAGGTCTGGACAGACTGACTTCAAACTTCAGTTCAGTTTAGTTTACTTCAGTTTACTTCAATCCAGTTCAAGTCAGTACAGTGCAGTACAGTTTAGTTGCTCAAGACCAAGCCTCTGATTAATGTAACCAAGGACAAACATGACAAAAAAACTCTACAAGCACAAGTAAGAACCACTGAGAGGAACAAAGACTCAAAAGGAAAAGCTCTCTAAGAACATGAGGTAGAACCACTGAGAGGAACCAAGACTCAAAAGGAAAAGCTCTCTAAGAACATGAGGTAAAATCACTGAGAGGAACTGAAACTTAAAAGGAAAAGCTCTCTAAGAACATGAGGTAGAACCACTGAGAGGAACGAAACTCAAAAGATAAAGCTCTCTAAGAACATGAGGTAGAACCACTGAGAGGAACTGAAACTTAAAAGGAAAAGCTCTCTAAGAACATGAGGTAGAACCACTGAGAGGAACCAAGACTCAAAAGGAAAAGCTCTCTAAGAACATGAGGTAGAACCACTGAGAGGAACTGAAACTTAAAGAGAAAAGCTATCTAAGAACATGAGGTAGAGCCACTGAGAGGAACCAAGACTCAAAAGGAAAAGCTCTCTAAGAACATGAGGTAGAACCACTGAGAGGAACTGAAATTCAAAAGAAAAGCTCTCTAAGAACATGAGGTAGAACCATTGAGAGGAACCAAGACCCAAATAGAGAAACTCATTAAGAGCATTAGGAAGAACCTCATGCTTTTGGGATGCAAGTAGGTAAAAGTAGAACACATATACAAGTTACAAAAGCAGCCTGATCCAACTGAAGAGACATTTGGGAGACAAGTTACTGATGTTAAGTTAGAAAAAGACCTAATAGACTACTAACCATGCCAGACACACAGGATGTTGGATAAGAGAACCCTCATTTTTAATAATGTGTTATGATTACTGTCTGTTATTTTTGTATGCCATAATCCCATAAATACAACAAACAACACATTTTTCAAGAGGCACCTGTAATCAGATTGCTCTTTTTCCCCATAACTAAAGCTGCTTACGGATGCCTTTTTTTATTTCTGAGTGCGTAATCCTTTTTCAGGTATTCTGTTACTCCCCGGTCGTGAGGACAATAACAGCTACCTCACATTGGCTCAGCCTAAAACACTATTACAAATGATCAAATATCCACCACTCTCACTGGATGACTGAACTGAGGCTTCCTGTTCTGACAAGTCCACTAATCACGGCCCTCACACCCCTGCAGGCATTTCTGGTGCACACTGGGCTTCTCCAGTTCGGACCACACAGACACCACACACCACACTCAGGGAGGGTCACCTTGCCAGAACATCCATTCATTTCATTTAGATGAATAAATTGAGCCCCTCTTTTGTTTTACAGTGTGTGAACGTTCTTTAAACCTTAATCCGGTTCTTCACATTTACACATCTCATTTACATACATGGTTCTAAAAAGAACCATTCATTGAAGGAACCAATTCAGCCTATGTCAGTTTAGTCCCACCCATTCAGCCTACAGCAGTTCAGTCCTGCCCATTCAGCCTACAGCAGTTCAGTCCCACCCATTCAGCCTATAGCAGTTAAGCCCCACCCATTCAGCCTACAGCATTTCAGTCCCGCCCATTCAGCCTACAGCAGTTAAGCCCCACCCATTCAGCCTACAGCAGTTAAGCCCCACCCATTCAACCTACAGCAGTTTAGTCCTGCCCATTCAACCTACAGCAGTTAAGCCCCACCCATTCAGCCTACAGCAGTTCAGTCCTGCCCATTCAGCCTACAGCAGTTTAGTCCCGCCCATTCAGTATACAGCAGTTAAGCCCCACGCATTCAGCCTAAAGCAGTTCAGTCCTGCCCATTCAGCCTACAGCAGTTTAGTCCCGCCCATTCAGCCTACAGCAGTTAAGCCACACCCATTCAGCCTACAGCAGTTCAGTCCTGTCCATTCAGCCTAAAGCAGTTCAGTCCTGTCCATTTAGCCTACAGCAGTTTAGTCCTGCCCATTCAGCCTACAGCAGTTAAGCCACACCCATTCAGCCTACAGCAGTTCAGTCCTGTCCATTTAGCCTACAGCAGTTTAACCCTGCCTATTCAGCCTACATCATCTTGGTGTAAGGACTAAAACAACTGCTTCTGCCCAGTGTACTTTTTTTGAATAAGGTGCAAAGTAGGGAAACCAATTGGAAAACAGCTCATTTACATGTATTCTTTTTAAAGGTACAGTAACTAAAATTGTCTGTTTCATTTCAAGGGATGATAAGAGGTCCAAAACAGTAATTTTTTTGGCTCATACACCCATTCAAATATTTTAATCTGGTCAACGATAGAAAGTATACATGAATAAATAAGGCCCTTTAATTATGTAATGCTTTAGCATAGTGTTTTATATCATTTCAATTTGATAAAATGCTGCTATCAAAATCCCAAAATTACAATGTTTTGCTATTGCTTGACATTTAAAATTAATTTAAAATATCAAAATGTAAATTAAATACAATTAGATGGAATACTTAATGGTACTAATTGCTAATTAAACTTCTGTAGTATAGCAAAACATAACAGTAACTCCTAAGAGTTAACCAGATTATCAGAGCGTGCTGCAAAACCTGAACGCCAGCTGCAACTTAATCCATCCCTGTCTTTGCCACCAATCACGCCCAGTTGCTCAGAGCTGCAATAATCATTGAAAACAGCCCTGTAATATGACAGAGAGTGTGCATATGGCACTAGATCTGTCATTTTCTGATGCTTTATCATGCTGCGATGATCCCGTGAGCAGCGCTGAGTGTTCAGATTGGTGTCCTGTCCTACACGACCACACCAGGAGCGCAGGCCGACAGTCTGCTGGAGAAAGTAGAGACGATGAGCGATGAGCAGCCAGCGTAATGCTCTCAGCTCACTAAAGCCGGGCTGCTGAGAGTGACTTTGATGCTGCTGCCTGATGAGTCTTGGCACTGCGTGCTATGCTTCGCCCTGCCAATACACTGCAGAGCACAAGATCAAACAAACACACACACATACAACTACTGTACATAGCCCCAGATGCAGGTTTGCTAACAAAATCTATTTGGGCTCTTAGATGTTGTGTGGGATGTGTGGTTAATGTTCGGAGCCTGAAGGTTGCTTTTGTAGTTTTGCACTGAAGCTCCGAGGCTAATGTAGCAACATAAGCTTACACCCACCCGTTAGCATCGTGTAAACCGAATGCCTAAACCATCACACATCACACACAGTTTATGACACACTGCTATGCATCAACAGCAATGAAAGAAAGCACAGAATTAAAGCTTTAAAATTAAAATTAAAATTGTGACTTCTAGCCCAGCAGCATGGCTACTCCCATTTCTATGGCATACAGTGTGAGACGCCACATAAGCAAGTCTACCTGAGATTCAACACAGTGTTTGTGGGGGGATTTGTATGTAAAAACGTCACTTTATTGTTCTGTATGCTACTTCATGATGCTAACTGCTAGTCATAAACTTATATTACATGTTAGCTACATTAAACTTGTAGCTCCAGAACAAACCGAAAGTAGTGAACATCAGACTTATCAGAAAGGTCTGGGTGTGGTCCTAATATTCTAATGAACGTGAGTGACTGACAGCCCTCAATCACTGGCGAATAAAATTGTGTTCACATTACCATGGCAACGCAAACAGCCTTGAGACAGGGAAGTTGAGTTTTTTAGGTTTTTAATTTGAGGGTTTACTGAGGTTCTGAGTTGCCAGCCCAGATATAGGTACAAAGCTTGACCTGCGACTGGGGGAGCGACTGCCCCCGTGCCCCATCATCCTTCCCGTCTGGCACCTGTCAGACCAGTAGGATACGGTACGAGTGTGTGGCAAGCAGTGGGCCTCCCCGCAGATCTTGCTGTCACGGCGCAAACCTTAGCTTACCAGGTTTAACTTTAGCTCTATCTCACAAGGTTGCTCAGATTTGAAGCGAGGACGGAGCCACATTACCTTGTGATTGGTCAGGATTATGCTGACCCAGTTTTAAGACTGCCCATTTTATATAGGAGAGCAATATTGGTGAAATACATCAGGTATTTATTAGTCTTTGGGAAGATATTCAGAACACATACTTTTAGAAGACATACATTTACACTGGGGGCCCTCTGGAACCAGATTTGCCCAATTAGACAGAAAACTCAGTTTTAGGTTCCCAGGTACTTCAGTACAAATGTCAAGTAGGCTAGTTTGCTCTTTAAGATTTTTAAGTTTAAGATTACCCACTTTTATCATGAAAAAAGCAGATGCCAAAACTGAGTTTAATAAATTATTAAAATATACAGAGAAAAGGGGACCCATAACAACTGTGCAAGCTCAGACAGACCACTAAACTGGCCCTATCAAGGTTTTCATCTCTGAGAAAGTGGCAAAAAAAAAGAACCATTCTCACTTTAGATCTAAATTTTTCAATTTGATCAAAATCAAACCACTTCTGGTGGTCTCAAAACAGTAGACTGACCACCTAAGGGGAAATGCTTCAAAACAGCTAAGACTGAACGTTGATCTGTAGAAAAATCTCCCTGCACTGAAAGTGAGTCTCCTGGAAAGAATGGAAGTTATAATAAAGGTAAAGGATGGACAAACTACATACTGAACCATTTCGCTGTTGAGCATCCTGTGTGGCCTCTGTTAAACAGAGACAGTCTTCTGCTTCATTCTGTCTGCTTACAATATCTGTTTGACTGGAATAAAATAAATGAAGATATTTTGCACAGTAAAGTCTGTCAATTTTTTGTCAAATTATTGCTGTAATAGGCAGTAAGTGCAAGTGAGCAGATATTTCATAACTGAACCACCTGGTCTAATTAGGGTCTAAAAAGAGATACCAAGCCCTTTCTTGTATGGCATTGTATGTGTCTTTATGGTCTGCACTGCTCCTACCCTCGGGTTTAGTGTTCTTTATCTTCTTGTTAGCGCACAAATGAGGCCATTCTGTCCTTGGAGAGGGAGGCAGCAGCGTATACTGATAACTCGTCCTTACCGACACAGAAACCCAATATCCAACAGACAGGAAGCCTGTAGCCGGTGTGGTCAGCTCAGGCCAAGCCCACCTTAACCCCCGTGGGCCGCCATCATCTGCCCTGCCATAATCCTGGCATAATGCGCATCTATTTAGGCAGCGAGAATTTAGATACCCACTATTCCTTCAATACTAATGCTAATCAGCATCATCGTGAAATAAGAAAAGCGCTGACAAGCAGTGTGCAAAGAGATTTAAAATGAGGCAGGGTGAAGGAGGGGTCCATCTGGGCTAGACTTAATAAGCACTCATTGTCCCGGTCCAAGGGCGAGCCACGCTGGCCAGGCACTTTTGCGGCAGTATTGCGCGGGCAAAGTGACAATTGCACCGCCTGAATGATGATGATGACAAGTGCGGCCGTCTTTTCTGAGCTTAGTGGGGAAGCAGGCCGGCAGGCAGACAGATTGGAGCGTCCGGATCGTCTCCCTGTAGTCGCGACCCCCTCACAAAACAGCTGATGGAGCGTAATGGGACAGCCAGACTGAGGAGACATCCTGCAGAGCTCTTGTCATCGCCAAAATGAACTCTGCAGAGAGATGGAGAGCGCAAGACTGTGCTATCGACTGACAAGGCAAAGACAGCAGAGTGGAGAGAGAGAGAGAACACACCGGTTACATAACGAAAGAACTTGCCGAAAGTGTGCCGTTGTGCTCGGTTCCCTGCTGAGAAAAATTGTGATGCAGTGGTTGGAGTTTATGCCAGTGTGTAAACCTTTAACACGAGTTGAATGTCATTAACACTGTAAAAAAGTGGAGAAATTGTAGCTACAGGAGAGCATTAAAACACTTTAAATTTTAATCAGGGTGGCGCCACACTTCCAAAAGTGGTGAGGTAAAATTGATTGGTGGAATCACTCGCTAGTAGAAGAAATGCCAGCTTCCTCTGACTCACGTAAGGTCGCTTATTTAAATTGAATTTTCACTCAAAACAGCAAGCACAGGTTCTGAATTTTTCAGGAGATATTTCTAAAGAGATTAGACAAGCTGTAAGATCATCCACTGGCATACAGTTGCACTCAGAATTATTCAGCCCCCATGGCAAATTAGGTTTACGAGCTTCAACTTTACTTGCAATCAACCAATCAAACAAGAACACTTTAAATAGCTCAACACAACTGATAGAACATGCATTTCTTCAAATTCAACAAAAAATTCCACTCTTGGTGACGACTGCAGTCACAGCATTATTCAGCCCCTTCATGACAAGCATCTTTAGTACCTAGTAGAGCACCCTTTTGCTCTTATGACCTGCTGCAAACATCTTAGCTTATTTCTCATGGCCAATGGGCTCAAGATCACTAATTTACTTGTGTTTGCGTTCTGCAACCACCTTCTTAAAATCATATTTGAGTCAATTCGAGTTTCCAGAATCTTTTAGGACTTCTTCTGAAACAAAGCCTTGGCGGACATTTTCTTCATACGCTACAGGTTTCCAGTGTCAGAGGAAGCAAAGCAGCCCCAGAACATCACAGAGTCTGTAGGCAGGGTGCTCTTATCAGCGTATGCTTCATTCCAGTTTTGTTTCATCGCTCCACAGAAGATTTGTGAGTCTGCGATGAAAATGAACAACAAATGAAACAAAACTGGAACCTTTTCTTTATTATAGTTAAGTTTATACACTGCAGTCAATCAAAGTGCTTTACAAATGAGAAAGTAACCATTTCACCAGGGTGGTTTTATTGCTCATTCTTTGTGTTGTGCAATGTTGGCCAGCACAAGCTTCTGTTGGCTGGTGTGGTGGATTTGGGGACGCTGTGCTTTCCTCTCAGCATGTCAGCTGCCTGGCAATACTGTATCGCCAGAGGTGGTGGCTGGCTTTGTATATATTGGTGGAGACATGTTAGTAAGTCCTTACCCTCCTAGTTTTGGGAGCATTGCTAGTGCTAGGGGCAGTTACGAACAGGTGGGTTCATTTGTAGTAGCAAATTGGGAGAAAAATGGAACAATTCAACAAATGTATTAAATAAATAAATCTGTGAATTGAGAATGAAAGAGCTGCTACCAAAAGCATTTACAAGCATTTTGTAATTGTATTATTTAACAAAAGGGGTGTTATTTATTGACTATGCAGGGTAGCTAAAAAGAAAAGTTGAAACTGTAAAAGATTTTAAAAGCAAGTAAGTAATCTTGCTTAAACTTGCTTTAACTTCATGCCTTTTGGAAATTAGGTCGTCATCTACCCGCCTAGCTATTTACACTAACATAATTATCCAGGGGTGGCCAACCTTTTGCATGCCAGCGTAACATACTGTATTTTTCCAGCTTATGCCTTCTCAGCTTTTTTTGACAAGTTATCTGCTTCCAACATGCAGAACAGCGTCACACAAGAAGCTGGGCCATCGGTAATTAGGTGGTCCTATGTGGACGCTTTCAGTGAAATACCGCTAGCATACAAAACCCTTGTATGTCAGGCTGCCAGTATGTTTGCTAGCATAAAGTGCACTAATTAGACTCCAGAGACTGCAGGTGAAGTACAATAAATCAGAAACAAACAAACCACCAGAGTGCAAGCTGGGTTAGAGGTCACACCAATAAAAAGGGATGGCTCAGGGCCAAAACAGTAACCTTTGCATGGGCCTGAAGCTCTACAGGGGCGGTGAACATGTTTCCTCCATTCATTCAAGCCACACAGTGAAGCGGGATGGGATTCCCTAGACCCCCATAAGCCGCTCTCAGCATCATCGAGGCTCTGCTTCTAAACCTGTTCGCTCATGGCTTGCAGTGAAACCGAAATGCCATCACAGCGGGCTTAGGATCACACTGCATTTGTCAGAGGGACGGCAGATTCACACGTTTCCGAGGTGTGGATACTATTAACACTATGAGGGAGGTGGTGGTGGGCTTTATCGGCTTCTCCGCTGCGACATTATCCCTGGAAACCCGCGGTGGCTTGTGCTGCATGCTATTTACTTTGCGCCATCCATCTCGGAATGGCTCGGCCCGCATGGTGAGAGCAGGCAACGTCGGCCTCATCTCAGCCCCTATTACCATGATAGGATTGATTTCCTTCGGCCCGGCCTCCACTGCCACCGCCGCCCCGCTGCCGCTGCGTAGACTCCATTATGGCTGCAAATCACAGCATTCAGGGGCAAAATGAAAACTGCAAGTCCACATTACAGTTCTGAGAGGAAGAAGTCAGTGCAATCACCATCTCTCTTTCTCTCTTACTTTCTCGTTTTCTCCTCGCCTTCATCTCTCTCGCCCTACTCAGTCTTGGCACGTGCCATATTTTGACGAGCCTGGTTGCACATTTTTGCTAAAAGCGAAAATGGAATCAGGGCTGCGGTTCCAATGTGCCATTGTGTTACTACATCCCTCACTGCACTGCCATGGAAACAGTGTGGCAGTGTGTGTGTGTGTGTGTGTGTGTGTGTGCTATGACATTTGCCTCAAATCAAAGGAACAAAACACAAATGTGAAATATCTATGAAGGTTCTCCAGTTTTCTTACCTTTCAGAATCTCACTGGCCACTTTATTAGAAACACCTACCATGTACTTCCACTCATTGGCCACTTTATTAGAAACACCTACCATGTACTTTCACTCATTGGCCACTTTCTTAAAAACACATACCTTGTTTTTCCCCTCACTGGCCATTTTCTGGCCACTTTATAAGAAACACCTGCCTTGTTCTTTCATTGACTGGACACTTTATTAGAAACACCTACCTAATACTTTCACTCACTGGCCACTTTATTAGAAACACCTACCTAATATTTTCACTCCCTGGCCACTTTATTAGATACACCTACCCTGTACATTCACTCACTGGCCACTTTATTAGAAACACCTACCTGATATTTTCACTCCCTGGCCACTTTATTAGAAACACCTACCTAATACTTTCACTCACTGGCCACTTTATTAGAAACACCTACCTAATATTTTAACTCCCTGGCCACTTTATTAGATACACATACCCTGTACGTTCACTCACTGTCAGCAGAGCAGTGACACTGGCATGGCAGTATATGCGGCTCTGGTACGGTTGTATCAGGTACAGCAGTGTTGCTGGGGCTTTAACACATGTCAGTGTCAAGGGTATGCTGAGAGTGGTTCCACCACTGAAAAATATCCAGCCAAAAGCGGCTCTGTGGACAGAAACTGACTGTTGTTGAAGAGCTGGACATATGTAAAATGGGAATGGAGCAGCTACTCACATCTGGAAAAAAGGCTGATAACAATGCAAGTGCAGAAGCAATGGCAGCAGGAGAACTTTCAGTGATGTATGTTGGCATAGCAACGCCTCATCACTTCCTGTTAGTAGAAAACGCCAAACACGCACTTTTAAGATTATTATATAATATATACCTTATAGTATTAGTGTGTGGTGCTCAATTGGGACACAGCCCATGCTGAAGAAGAGATTTGTGACTCTTAAAAATGGGGTTCTTCAGGGATCCAAAAGTTGTTCTTCTATGGCTCTACTTTTAAAGGTTATTTGCCATTGTAAGGGTTCCTCCATGAACCTTTACATTATTGTACACTGTTACAGGATAAGGTCCTTAGCAGTTCTTCAATTTGAAACAGTGGAGGAACCTCGTAGGGTGCTTTGAGGAATCTTTAAGAAAAGGTTCTTAGAAGAAAAAGGTTAGAAGTTAAAGGTTCCTCAAAACACCTTAAGAGGTTCATCCACATTCCTTCAAATTGAAGAACCGCTTAAGTTTTCTAATACTTTTATCAGTAAGATCCCTTAAACCTTAACATTCTTGTAATAAAGTAATTATTAAAAGGTTCTTTAAGGGTTTTATTCTTTTTAAAAGTGTAGATGTTTCTAATAAAGTGGCCAGAGAGTGGATATCACCCTGTCCTTAGTGTAAATAGTTAAGCAAAGCTTCTTTTGGATATTAGTGGGGTGCAACCGTGGTGCTTAGCAGTATTTCACCGTTGTGTCTTTATTGTGATGTTTTGATGTTGACTGTGGAGGTTGATTTTTACATTATGTCTTTTATTTAATTTTATGACGAATGGACCAATAGAAATGCTCCAAAATGATTGGAAATAACATATTTTTACATTGACTTCCATTGAATGCTAAGATGTTTTTTCCTTCTCCTTTAAAGTTGCCTATTTAAAAGATTGATGATTTTAAAAAAATGTTGTCTATGCAAAACAACAAGAACACTCAATAAATGTAATGTCATTAATAATGCTTTTAGTCATCATTAACAGTCCTGCTGACTCACTGCTTTGCAAAGCTCAATTTGATCATCTGATCCCTGGTCCTGGTGCTCTATGAGCCAAAGTTTGTCATTGATTATCATTTGAAACCCTTTTGCGCATGAAAATGAAGGTAATATTCACCATCATCTGATAGCGCTTTAATTAGAGAGCATTCAAGCAGGTCCACGAGGTAATTAGCTACAGGGCTCCGTCCCTTAATGAGTAAAGAAATCAGGTTAAGCTCATTTATCACTGTGAGGAGCTCCACTGACTGATAGAAATCTAAATAGCAAAAACCCCTCCCGGGCATAACTGCCTTTAAACAACAAGTCATTTGTGACCTAAATTTACTTTTGCGTGTGAAGGAACTAGAAACATGGCCCAGGTTTGAGCTGTTTAATCAGGCAAAGTAGACAGAGAATACTGTCTCATTTACACACACGCCATGGAGGAGCGAGAAAGAGGCTATAATCTAGCTGCCAACTGGAATTACTTCAGTCTTCCAGTTCATGGACAGTGCTCAGATAAAAACCCAGGGACATTAAAACCTGCAGCGTTCCTCAACTGCAAGAACATTCTGGTGCCCTGTCTGGGCTTTAAACCAGAAAGCCTGAAGCTCTTAGTGAGGTGCCCAAAAAGCACTGAGCTACATTAGTAAAAAGGAGATACTCTGTGCATTAGATGATCTTCTGTGGCGAGTCTTGTCACATTTTGTTTAGGTGGCACCACGAAGAGGACACTTTCCCTGTTCAGTAGCCAAATAAAGATCTATCAAATTCAGAATCCAGTTATCTCATCACTATGCCATTTTTTAAAATAAATATGAATCAACCACCCTACTGATAAACTCTCCTACATCATAGAAAAGAACCATTTACCCAACAAAGAACCGAATTTAACATTCGTATGGTTGCAATGGTTCTGTAGAAAATAAATAATTAAGATATGTTTACATTGTAGACCTTTAGCTTTAATTTCAGGGGTTTAACAAAACATGTATTAAGCATTTCAGAATTACAGATATTTGAACAAAGTCCCTCCAGGACCCAATTGGACAAAGATACATAATTAGAAATATTTATCATTAAATCATGCATATTTCTTTATCCTTGGGTGCAAATCCTTTGCAATAAATTACTTTTTGGAGTCTGGAAGTCTTCTGATGGGCATCTCCAAAGGCTGACTTTCCCTTTGTTGAGATGCTTTGCCAGGCAGCTGGCTCCAGTTTTCTGGGTTGTGAGTTTTATTGCCAGTAAGTGACACTTTAGACTTTTAAGAACATACCATTTCTCTGCTTTAAAAGCGTATGTGTTGTTTTCACGGTATGGTTTTGGGTCATTATCCATCTGTTCCATGAAGCATCATCCTATCAGTCTCGCAGCATTAGACTGAATATGAGCAGACAGTATAGCTCTATACACATTAGAATTCCCCCCACTACTTCTATCAGCAGTCATCCTCAATAAACACCAGTGACCCAGTTTCATAACAGTGCTTCCACCATGTTTGACAGATGTTGCTGTTTGCTTTGGATTTTTTCTTCTTCAAACGTAAGCTGACCTTTTCTGTCTAATCTGAGCTTTCTTGAAATGAATTTGAATACCTTACACTGATAGTGATGTGTTTATATGGGTGTCACTTGATTTGTATACTTTGGCATTGATGGGCCTACGTACCTCAAATGTCAAATGTCATGAAAGGTTTTTTTTCCATCATGAAAGTCTTCTGTGGATATACAGAGCTTTTGTTGTTTCTGGGCTCCCCACAGAAAAAATATTTTTTTTACTTTTTCATCCAATTTGGTACTGCCAATTATCCCACCTGTGCATAGCTCCCCCTAGCACTAGCAATGCTCCCGATACTAGGAGCATCTCCTCTGACACATGCAAAACCAGTCACCACCTCTTTTTGAAACCGCCATATTGCTGCACTGTTAGGTAGCTGACATGCTCGTGGCACATGGCCAATTGTGCTCTCTCAGACTCTGGCTGCTGATGGCAAAGCAGCATGGCTCGGTTTGTGAACTTGTGATCCCACAGCCATAGTTGGCCCCCCAGCGCATTAGACTGGTCAAATCATTCATTTGGCCAATCTGATCTATCTAACAATGGCCTCCTTTACTTTCATTGACACGTTATTGGACAAAATGTTCTTATGATTGTGTTCCCATGTCCAGCTAGTTCAGCAGGTTCTACCCTACCTACAAAATGCCCTTGCTATATTTTTGTTTATAGGGAAGTTTCCATTCAGAACAATGACAATTCCAAAACGTCTCCTGAAAATGCATACATTCAGTTTGTGTGTCCATGTCCGTCCACACTGAGTACAGTTCATGTATAGACTCATCATATAGCTGGTTAAATGTACATAGCTTTCCTCAAATTTATCCAATCTCTTTATTCCAAGTCTCCACTTCCATTAAATCATACAGCTTATCTGAATTAATGGACTGTTTTTTCTATTTTTTTTTCTACATAAATGAAGTATGATCCGTGGGTGTGGGTGGGAGACGTATTTATGAACCCTGTGATTCTTCTGTAATGTATTCCTCTTCTCATAAAAGAAAACAGCCTGTGATTAAATCCTCAAGTGCAAATCGTCTCTGTTAATTAATTCTGCAGCAAGACCTCGACTCAGTAGTTGGTCAAACGCGAATAAATACAAGACGAAATGTCAAGAACAACCTGCGGCAAATCCCTGGACTGAGAGAGAGAGAGAGAGAGAGAGAGAGAGAGAGAGAGAGAGAGAGATGCAAAAAAAAGACTTGGCAAGTGATGTAGAGAAACATGCTCCCACATAGGACTGAGTACTTGTGTCAAATTAAGCATTATCAATTAGTGCAGCAGTACTCTGGTAAACGTCAGAGACAGCTGAATGAGACAGGATCTGAGAGAACCTTCTGAGGCTGGTTAAAAAGCAGCCGGTTCGTTTCACCAGCCTTGTGCCAACAAGCCCAACTGAGAGAAAACAAGAACAAACAGGAGGCTCCTTCAGTGTGCTGTAAGCCTGACTGAATATGGACTGTAGATTCAAAGGACCAGAGCCAATGAGTCTAAAGGCCAGAGTACATCGGCCAGACAAACACGGGCAAACATGAACAAACAAGAACGTCTGTTCGCTCTGCCCAACCAGTTTGATTGTTAGAAGCATCTAGAACGCCCTCTCCTCGTTCACTCTCTGCTTCACTTGGTTTGTCAGTTCTTTTTATGGGCTTTTTAAGGACAGCTGCAAACATTAGGATGATCTTTTAATGAGTTTATCCGATTGGTGTACTCTGGCTTCAAAAGCATAAAGAAATTAACTCATCCTCGTAATGAATTTATTAAAATAATATTAAATAAAAGTATTCATTCATTTTCTGACCAAAATCGATTCCTTTTGGAGCACTGAGAATTGAAATGAGAATTTGGTTGTATTCTGCGATAACAGTGTTAGTGAGGCCAGGATGTTGGATGATCAAGACCCCACCCCTCCCAACTCACCCCAAACTAAAATGTATGGAGTACCATCATTCCAGAGAATGAATGAACAATGTTGGGTGGCGTTATATCCCTCTAGCCCAAGCATGACATTAGTCATGGTGCCAATAGGTTCATGTTTATCTGCTCTAGAGAGTCCAATTCTATTGGCAGTACTTCTCTACATTGTGTGTGTCATCAATGGATGCAACCTAAAGTAACTGAATGCATACATTAAAAGGGGTGTCCACAAATATTTGGACATATATTATATGTTTCAAATTGGCCTTTCTTGATAGGGTTTTTCCATATAATCTATATATAATCCATAAAATCTAGCTTTTCCTGACATTTTGCCAGATGTAATCAGTACTTTTGCCACTTTCAAGCTAATGTCTTACTTGTTTTATTAGACATACTATCATGCCCTGGGAACGTGTTCCAAACCCACTGCGGTTTAATAACGCTACATCCATGCTAACAAGTAGGTTAACACTCCTCTACACAGAAAGGATGTCTCACAAAAATAAGTTACTAAATAATAGACTACTAAGACTATTATATTACAAAATAAGCTAACTACCTTGTGATGTCACGTAACTACCTCCAACTGGTTTGTTTGGAGTATTTTGTTGAGGTTGACCCAGTTCAGTATGCAGCAGTACAGGCATGCATACCACTAACATTTATATTTTTACTTCAGATTTACTGTCACTGAAAGTCCCTCGAATTCAGAGGATCCAGTGGCACTGGGGAGGGAAATGTGCACAGGACAAAGTTTAGTTATCAGCTTTAGAAAGCTTTAATTTAAGGTGTGATAGCAGTAACCTTCTAAAATCACATTCATTTTGCTCAGAGTTCCTAATATAAGTGTGGCGCAATGACACCTGACTTCAGAGGTCTATTTATTCCTCAGTCTCACCTTGCAGTAATGCTATAAAAAAGTCAGAGCACTGTCAGCTCAGAATACAACCGAAAGCTGTATTCACACTGAACTCAGTATGCGCGGCATTCGCCACTCAGGTTGTCAACACCATTAGCGGTATGCACAGCACTTGCTGGTTTTGGCATAAGAGTGGGAGTCACCCTCAGTAGTAAGGGAGGGTCTGCGTATGTGTACTGGCTAATTGGATACACCATATTAGCTTGCAAGTTTATTTTATCATTTGTAATTGTACACACCCAGCCCACTAGTGCACGTTCTACTCCAGGCTGGGTAAGCTAAGTGTTACTGGATAGTGTTGCTGTCCTCTCGTTGTGTCCTCTCAGCGCTATGTGCTGTTGGCATGCTGAGAGGATTGTAGCTGATTAGCTCTTGCCCCCATTCGCTTCCCTGGGTTTGGCTTTCTTGAGTCTTACTGGTAAAAATACTTCAAAAATACTGAAGAGCAGCTAATCACATCCAGACTCTGCTAGTTATGGGAATATAGGTTGCTATGTGAACCAGGCCTCGTGACCTCTGCTTTTCCTGTGCCAGTGTCCGCAGAGGCAAAAGCCAGGGGAGCAAACTGGGATATGCACTAGGCTAAAAGCTCTCATCTCTTTTTTCTATCGTCCACTCCCATGAAAATAACTAGACAACCTCAGCTGAACCAAACTAGAGCTAAACCGACATCAGAAGTAAGTACCAAGACTCAAATAATAAGCCAAACCCAGGTAAACGAGTGGGGCAAGGCTAAGAGCTAACCAGCTACAATCTTTTAGCTTTCTAACAGCACATGAGAGGACACAACGAGAGGACAGCAACACAATATCTGGTAAGACGATGAAAGCAGAGCTTATTGTGTTTCATTCTAAGGCAAAATAACAGGGCTGTAAATAGGCTTGTTAAATGGCATCTGACTGTTTTTCACCCCCAACTAAATCACAGAATTCATATAGATGAAAAAACACAACTAAATACTCAATAAATGCATTCTGTGCTTCCTTTAAGACAAAAACCTACAAAATAAACCAGTTCAGAGAAAAATGCTGATATGTGTGTTCTGTGAATTCTAGGCATGCATTTGAATACCGACCTGCTGGCCTGCAGCCCTGCTGTGCAGACGTGTCTGGTATAAAAGACCCCCTGGTGATATCATACGGTCTCTGTACTGTAGGCTTATTGCTTTGTCTCAAAGCCAGTGAGCTGGACTTTGATGCAATGCATGTGACTCCGTGACAAACTTCACAAACAGGCTGAATTTCAGCTTTGGGTGGCAGCAGATGCAAGCAGTTAACTGTCGTAAAATCTGCTCAGTTTGGCCTGGCCTGCTTTTCTTTGAGGGTAAAATGCAGGTATTTCTGTGGGAGGCAGGTAGACAGACATATGCTACTCTAACTTCACTCGCCCTGTTTTCTTTAAGGAGGGTCCGGAGCCCCTTTTGCTGCCATAATTACACTAATAACAGAGTGCAAATCATTAACCAGCCATATGTCCTCTTGCCTGAATGCGGCTCCTGCCTCTCTCAACACTCTGTCCTGCCAGACACCTTTTCTTTAGGATTACCGAAGGGACTCATTCAGAATCGCCCACAAAGCGCTTTTTAATTGGCCATATGTCGCAACTTCTCTCAGCTAAAACAGCGACAAGCCAGATTAGTCACTAATGAAGGCAGGTGATGGCGCGCCAACAGAGTGTGTCCATGAACCTGTATGACAAATTCCTCTAATGCTATAATTCGGAAAAAAAAACATCACCTAAATATAATAAATCCTTAACGAGACCAAAAAACAGAGAGACGTGGGCGAGTGAAATATTCACCTCACACTCTGTGCATCTCTCTGAAAGCTGTAATGAGAGGGATTTCTCAACATCTGCGTCCTTTCACTGAACTTTACCCAGTGTTCTCCCCCTTTGCTGTAATAACCAAACTTCGGTTAACTATGGGAGATGCAAGGCTACTGTTGTTAACCAACACTCGACTTAGATTGTCATCATAAGCAGAGTAGTACAGTTTCACTAAACTGATTGGACTGGGGAATAAAGTGCAACATTGCTTACATACCACAGTTAAAGGGGCTGGACATGATTCTGGAGATTGACTCCTGATATTTGAACTGAACAGCAAAACAAATACACCCTCTCGTCAGTGATCCTTCAGAATCCCCCCTACCCCCCAATTAACGTACATGCATAGCCAACAACACCAGGCTTGTGGCCAGAATGACAGCAAACACAAACGCAGCATCCAACACTCCAGCCTTGTCCAATAATGCTACCGCGGTGCTGGCATCCAACATGTCCACCACGGTGTTAGCACACTGGCCACTGGCATCGTCCAACATCTCCACCATGGTGTTAGCACACTGGCCACAGGCATCGTCCAACATCTCCACTACGGTGTTAGCACACTGGCCACAGGCATCGTCCAACATCTCCACCACGGTGTTAGCTCACTGGCCACTGGCATTGTCCAACATCTCCACCATGGTGTTAGCACACTGGCCACAGGCATCGTCCAACATCTCCACCACGGTGTTAGCACACTGGCCACTGGCATTGTCCAACATCTCCACCACGGTGTTAGCACACTGGCCACTGGCATCGTCCAACATCTCCACCACGGTGTTAGCACAATGGCCACTGGCATCGTCCAACATCTCCACCACGGTGTTAGCACACTGGCCACTGGCATTGTCCAACATCTCCACCACGGTGTTAGCACACTGGCCACTGGCCTCATCAAACATCTCCACCACAGTGTTAGCACACTGGCCACTGGCATCGTCCAACATCTCCACCACGGTGGAAGCACACTGGCCACCGGCCTCATCAAACATCACCACCACGGTGTTAGCACACTGGCCACTGGCCTCATCAAACATCTCCACCACGGTGTTAGCACACTGGCCACTGGCATCGTCCAACATCTCCACCACGGTGTTAGCACACTGGCCACTGGCATCGTCCAACATCTCCACCACGGTGTTAGCACATTGGCCACTGGCATCGTCCAACATCTCCACCACGGTGTTAGCACACTGGCTACCGGCATTGTCCAACATCTCCACCATGGTGTTAGCACACTGGCCACTGGCATCGTCCAACATCTCCACCACGGTGTTAGCACACTGGCCACTGGCATTGTCCAACATCTCCACCACGGTGTTAGCACACTGGCCACTGGCATCGTCCAACATCTCCACCATGGTGTTAGCACACTGGCCACCGGCATCGTCCAACATGTCCACCACGGTGTTAGCACACTGGCCACTGGCATCGTCCAACATCTCCACCACAGTGTTAGCACACTGGCCACTGGCATCGTCCAACATCTCCACCACGGTGTTAGCACACTGGCCACTGGCATCGTCCAACATCTCCACCACGGTGGAAGCACACTGGCCACCGGCCTCATCAAACATCGCCACCACGGTGGAAGCACACTGGCCACCGGCCTCATCAAACATCTCCACCATGGTGTTAGCACACTGGCCACTGGCATCGTCCAACATCTCCACCACGGTGTTAGCACACTGGCCACCGGCCTCATCAAACGTCACCACCACGGTGTTAGCACACTGGCCACTGGCATCGTCCAACATCTCCACCATGGTGTTGGCACACTGGCCACTGGCATCGTCCAACATCTCCACCACGGTGTTAGCACACTGGCCACTGGCATCGTCCAACATCTCCACCACGGTGTTAGCACACTGGCCACTGGCATCGTCCAACATCGCTACCTTGGTGACAGCATGCCAGATACCAGCCTCATCCTACATTTCCACCACAGTGGAAGCACACTGGCCACCAGTCTCGTCCAACATCGCTACCTTGGTGACAGCATGCCAGATACCAGCCTCATCCTACATCTCCACCACAGTGGAAGCACACTGGCCACCAGCCTCATCCAACATCGCTACCTTGGTGGTAGCATGCCGGTCACCAGCCTCATCCAACATCGCTACCTTGGTGGTAGCATGCCGGCCACCAGCCTCATCCAACATTGTTACCTTGGTGGTAGCATGCCGGCCACCAGCCTCATCCAACATCGTTACCTTGGTGGTAGCATGCCGGCCACCAGCCTCATCCAACATTGTTACCTTGGTGGTAGCATGCCGGCCACCAGCCTCATCCAACATTGTTACCTTGGTGGTAGCATGCCGGCCACCAGCCTCATCCAACATCGTTACCTTGGTGGTAGCATGCCGGCCACCAGCCTCATCCAACATCGCTACCTTGGTGGTAGCATGCCGGTCACCAGCCTCATCAAACATGGCTACCTAGCACACCAGCTATCGGACTTTAATTCATTTCAAATGATTCCATGACACTGTCCCTTTAAAAGGTATAGGTCTAAAAAAACTTGAATTGGCACAAAGCCATGACATTATCTGGAGGTTCTTTAAGCTTTAAAAGGCACCTCAGACACTCCTCCTTTACCAGATTGATCCTTTAAACAGTCATCCACTGAAAGGTTCCTAGGGGGGCTAAAAGATGGTCTTTTACTGCACTCATTCCCTGGATCTGGAGGACCCCCTTCCCCTCCCTGCTCTAACCTACTACCTTCAATTTTCTACCTTAGCTGATTAGCTGGATCAGGTGTTTTGGTGTGCAGGGCAAGGGGTCATCCAGGACCATGGCTGGTCCACTGTTCGATGGCACAAAAGGACTCCAAAATAACCCTTTTTGGTTAGGCAGCATATTCTTCTTAACTTAGTAAGAATAGTTAACTGACCTTAAGAACAAACTCTTAGGGTGGGCTCTGTGGGCTCCTGCAGAAAAGAGGCCCCTTATACCAGGATCATATCTGGGGGTTGTCATAGGGTGGGAGAACCCCTTAATTAGGCTGTGCTGATTAGGGCAGTGTGCCCTCTAGCGGACTCTAATGGAAGCACCATATAAACGTGAGGCATGTGAAGCATCAACAACTTCAGCTCTGTACATGTTCTTCACTGTTCACCTGCTCAACACTCCGGACTCATCTCAGAAGGTGCTTACAGGCTCACTGAATGAAGTGGTTATAAGACGTAGTGGAGAAAACTGTACTGTGGATTAGAAATATTTGAAATACTGCGTAACAGAACAAATATTGTTTTGCCAATCCTGATGGAGAACAAAATTCTCTACAAACCCAGACCCCCACCCCCACCATCCAAGACCACCAACCTCACCACTCTCCAGAACAGAAAAGTACCAAAACCACACAAACATCCTCATACAGCCAAGCCCTAATACCACCACCTCCACCACCCCTATAACTTCAAGTGCCAAAATCACAAAATAGTCCCCTCAATCACAGAACCCCCCCCAACCCCCAAACCACCAAATCCCACCACCCCTGTACCTTAAGTGCCAAAACCACAGTCAACCACACTATCAACCCCAGTAGCCCCACAACCCCAAGACCACTAAATCCCACCACCCCTATAACTTCAAGTGCCAAAACCACAAAATAGTCCCCTCAATCCCAGAACCCCCCCACCCCCACCCCCACCCCAGGACCACCAAATCCCACCACCCCTATAACTTCAAGTGCCAAAACCACAAAATAGTCCCCTCAATCCCAGAACCCCCCCACCCCCACCCCAGGACCACCAAATCCCACCACCCCTAGAACGTAAAAAGTGCCAAAACCACAGTCAACCACACTATCAACCGCAGAAGCCCCCCAAACCCAAGACCACCAAATCCCACCACTTTCCAGAAGTTCCAAGTTCCAGAAACCCCCCCCCCCCCCCCCCCCCCATCCCCGTGTCCCGCGGACTTACGGTAGAAGACGTACTCTGTGTTGCTGCTCCATGCGCCCCTCTCGGCGTCCACGTGCCTGCTGGCCACCGCGGAGCTGCACGCCACGATGCGGAAGCCGCTCTCGGCGAGCATGTCGAAGGCGCGCTCCGCGTGCCTGAAGCGTAGGTGGCAGCGCGAGGTGTATCGCTCGCGCGCTCTGTCCGCGTCGCGGCTCTCGCTCAGCGCGTCCCCGAACACCTGGCGCGCGAGCCCGACACGGCCGAACACCGAGATGCGCGGCGTCGGCGCGTCTCCCCCCCGCGCGCCCTTACAAGCCACCGTCAGGAAGCCGCACGCGCCGTCGCGCGCTGTCCTTTCGCTGGCCGGAGACGCGTCGTCCAGGACACCCCCGCCGCCGCCGCCGCCGCCGCCGCCCTCGCCCGCCTCGTCCTCCACCGCCGCGAGGATGCCAGCCAGCTCGTGCAGGCGAAAGTACTCGGCCTCGCGCCGGAGCCTCGCGCGCTCCGGGAACCGATCGGGCAGCACCACGCGCCGGTCGCGCAGGTAGTCCAGCACGTAGCGGAACAGGAAACCGTCCCGGTCGATGAAGCAGCGGCCCCGCGCGTCCCGCGCTAACTCGCCTGCCGCGTGGGAGAACATCTGGCCCAGCATGGAGTCCGGAAAGGCCGTGAGGGTCGCGCGCCTCGTGTAGTACACCTGGCCGCCCACGTTCAGCTCGATGACATCCGGCGCGCCGTGCGCGGAGCCGCCACCGTCTTTAGGCGACTGATAGAGTCTGCATGTCTCGGTCAGAGCCATGCTGCGACTGTCTGGAGGAATTCAGAGCAAACGGAGAAGAATGGAGGGAGGAATCGTCTTCATCACTGATCTTCATCAACTTCATCAACCACACAGATGCATCTTCAGCATCGACCCTCAGGACTGGTCATTAGAGCGATCTTCACCTTTAACCTTGATCTCTGCCATTGATCATCTTCATCAGCTTAAGACTGCTTTCAGAATCTTTAGGGTTGATGTGCAGATCTTCAAGATCTTTAAGACTTCTGAGACTGGTCTTCATAATCTGTGAGACTTATCCCCAATAGCCATAGGACTGAAAGAATCTCCCCAAAATAATGAGACTGATCTCCAGCAGCCTTTGGTCTTCACCTTTCAAGCTGATCTTTGTCAGATCTTTGCCCCTGATCTTCAGTTCCTTCACCTTCCTTCAGCTTTCAGACTGATCCTCAAAATTTCATCACTTCCACAGCCGAACTTTCTCATGTTTACACTATAAAACTGATCTTCCTCGTCTTCATCACCACTGATCTGCCTCCCCTTTTATCTCACTACGATGACGATCATCACATTTAGCGCTGATCATCTACCCTGTTTGAGTCGGATCTTCATCGACTTCAAGACCGACCTTCCTTATCTTCATCACTGATCTTCATCACATGTAACACCAACACCAACATCTGCATCACATCTTTAGGCATGACTGACTGATCTTCACTACCTTTACCTTTGATCTTCATCATTCTCACCTTTGATCTTCATCCCCTTTAAGACCGACCTTCTATATCTTTACCACTGATCATTTTCATCACCATGACTCCTGAACATCGTCAGTGTCATCAGCAGTGCTGATTAGCACCCATGGCTTTTAATGCTCTCAGAGTCCTTCAAGCATCACATCCATGCAGTTCCTTCTGTAACTCTTCCAGAACTCAACTAGCTCTGAGAAATCGAAGTAGAAAGCCAAACGCTCACCTCACAGAGGAGCATCATTTCCCTCCAACTCCAACTCTAACAAAAAAAGGAGAGATATGCCTGCCTAAACAAAACAGTCCTTCTACTGATGGAGCCTCTTCAGGTGAACTTCTCTCCAGATGGGTTCTTTCAGGCAAGGTGGCTCTGTCCAGCATCCGTAAAGGTCCCGCTTGCCGCTCACCTCAGCGGCGTCTGATCCGGCACATCTGCGCGATCCTGTCGCTTGTGTGGACTGAGGGTGGAGTGGGTAGTCTTAAAGCGTACAGCGAGCACTGAGGGGTGGGGGGGTGATGTTTCTCCAGCACTGTGTGCTGTGTGTGTGTGTGTGTGTGTGGAGGAGGGGGGCATTCTTAGGCAGTTGAGCCTTACATCATCTTAAAGGAAAATGACAGTGTTGGGAAACAGTACACATGCTTCCATTAGATTACCATGAATCACTCAGTGATGGAGGCTGTGTGTTGCAGTTTGAGTGGAGTACGTCTCCATTCCACACAGGTAAGTGCCAGTTTCATATACAGTGGCATGCAAAAGTTTGGACACCCCTGCTCAAAATTTCTGATTCTATGAATAATTCAGTCAGTAGAAGATGAGCTGATCTGAAAACATGCTTTTCACGATTCCAAGCACAGATTAGTGTATTCGTTTTGTTTTGTACCATTTTAAGAGTGGAGAAATGGTAAGATAGTTGAGCTCTCAAATATATTTTATATTTGACCAAGTTCTCAGATCTTACTTAGCGTGTTAGAGTTGTGGCTTGTTTACAGTTATTATTGGAAATTTAAAGCTTTAAAAAATAAAACACCTCCAAACCACATTCCAGCAATCAGCAGCCATAGACTCCTCTAAGCAGCTGCCTAGAACTCTGAGATTTTAAATAACTGATGCCTGCAAAGCAGAAGAAGCTATAAGATAGCATTTTCAGGTAGGCTTTTCCACAGTGTGTGATGTATTTAAGAAATTACAGTTCAAGCTAAGCCCAATATCAAAAAAAGGCAAATGAAAACCACATTTGGCTGTTAAAGCCTTTCAGAAATGCAAATTTAGCAGACTCTGGAGTGGTGGCGCACTATTCCACTGTGCAGCAACACCTGTCCTCACCACAACATTCTAGATCAGAAGTGTTTAAAGGAACATCTGAACAAGACTTTTGGAAGCATTTAAAAAAAGTGAAGTTAAGCTTAAGGAGAAAAAAACAGTGGGATGGGGTGGGAACACTGGTATTGTTGTATTACAGCTCTGGCAGAGGCTGTATGTAGAGCTGAAAGGTAATTAAAGTTCATATTATTGTTATTATATACATGTGAGTATGATCATTTTTGTCATTTGACATTTCACTCAATGTCTTTCACATCTACTGTATCAATGTCACACAAAGTTACATGAGCTTGTACACCAGTCTATACTGGCACCATAATTGTGCTTCAAAGTTCAGTTGATGATTGATGATTATTGTCAATATAGTCTTTTAGGTCAGTGGTCACTTCCCCTCCTCTAGCCTTCAGAGTTTAACTTCAGCTTCAACAGACTTTCAGTTCAAATCCACCACATGGTCCAGAAAATGAGTATCTGCAGAAGCCAGGTTAACTGAATGGGATGTGTTAGATTGGGGGTGGAGGTGAGTCCTGCATTAACTGCAGTCTGGTGAGTGCGAACCCCTTCAGCACCATGGATAGATCCTTATAAAAAGCATTAATAGTCTATCAGTGTTTTTATATAGCTCAGCATTCTTTCAAGGCAACAACTACAAGTTATTTGGAGGTGCCACAAAGTCTGAAAGGCTTAGAGGAAATTTTAGTTCAAATAGTCCCAAGTAGTTTCAATAGTAATAATTCCAAGTACTTAAAAACCACAAAGGCACAGGCCTGACATGAGCTGAAAGCACAACGGTCTGGCACTTTCAAGCAAAAGAAATCTATGCAATTTATGAATACAAAGACTGAGACTAAATTCATGAAACAAAGACTGAGTTGTTTGGCCACAAAGTTCAAAGGTATGATTGAAGAAGCATTTTACTCCAGATAGTCTGTACTAACTGTTAAGCATGGTGGTGGCAGCATCATGCTCCGGTGCTGTTTTGCTGCCAGTGGAGTAGGTACATTTCTGAAAGGACTACCTCCACCTTTTGGAATGGCCTTCCCATAGTCCTGACCTCAAACCTATCAAAAATAAATGGACTGTGTTTAAAAGTCCGATCCATGGCTGTAAACCAACAAATTGAACTGAACTCTACCAAGTCTGCTAAGAAAGCATCTGGTCAAGATATGACTTGCATGTAACCAAATATTGGGTGTGCTGTATGTATATGTTTGCCTCTGTCTGTATAATTGTATGTAAAATCTTGACACATTGTTGATATGAGAAACTCTCTCCCATACCAAATGAAAACTTACAATTAAAGCCTTGTTTCTTTAAATTAAAGATGTATGATGCACTCCCCAGAAAAAGAATCCCATATTTGCATGACATTCACGTATATGATGAGTGTATGCACACTTCTGACCACAATTGTACAACATTAAGAGATTCAGCAGAAATCAGCCTTCGTCTTTGATGTTATAAAAAGTCTAAAAATGGCAAATTTACAGGAGAAAGAAAAAAATCAATGTACCTTCATTTTACTTGAACTCTATTGGGCCATTCATCATGAAATTCTAGTACATCCTCAGGTCACCATGCAATTCAAGCACCAGCTAAACGGGTATAAAGCCCTAAGAACTGGGCTGTGGAGAAGTGGAACTGCATTCCCTGGTGGTGGAGCTCCATCTAATCCCTTGGTATGAACTAGAGCAGTTTTTGTGATCCAGATTTAATCATCCAGCATCAGCACTGATCTTCCAACATCTAGTGTAAAAAAATTCCAGAATAAAAATGATATTGCTTTGTACACACAAACAAAGAGCCTCAGATTTTGTACTTCAAAGTAAAGTTCCTTTTGAAACAGCTGGTTGTGTAAGATCAGTAGTCTCGCAGCCCTCAGGTAAAAAAACAAAAAAAATTATTTATTTATTTATTTATTTATCACAAATATTTATTGGGTGATGTGAAGCTCCTGGCCTTGTGCTGTGGTGCTGATCTGCTGCCTTCAAGCTCATGGTCACGCTTACCCTGCTAATCAGGAGCACTGGGTTGAAAAGTGTTGCTAAGCACCAGCGGGGACACAGAGAGTGGGATCCACACGGCAAAGCGCACACTGCAGCCTCGTTTTCTCTCATCACATCTCACACACACACACACACACACCAGCACGATGGAAGAGACATCCAGTCTGATTGATCTTTGCAGCCCATAGTCCACAGTCATCTGAATCCAACGTCTGGATCCCTGTGTGTCCACTAAGGGCATGCCAAAAATACACCCATACCATCCCAGCTGGCCACCAATGCTGATAGACATTGTTAATGTAGGTTAAAGGGAGTTGTGAAGTCGGGTGACCAAAATTCAATGTCAGAAAAATTTTTACTTCCAATGTCTATTTGACATAGAATAGCGATGACAGGTGATGTTGATATTATTATATTTTTAAGTCATTTTGTTTAGTAAGCAAAATTCAAAAATGTCTATCTAATGTTGTTTTCTGGTGAATATTGTCTTTACATGTTTGGATTTTCATTTTCAACTAAACCTCAGAGTCTGTCTGACGTCCAACATACATTTAATGATACACTGAATTAAACCATGTGAGCTGAGTTTGGAGATAACATCAATAATATGCTAATTATTCATGTCGTATCTCCTTTATGTATCACAACCTACAAAATCCACTGAAATTCAACATCTGTCAAACGTTGTTTGAGCTTATTGTCAACCTGGTTTTCCTTTTCAACTAAAATTCAACTTCTGTCAGATAGAGTGCAGCATCTTTCTGATGTAAAATTGACCTACTGCCAGGAAATAGACACGAATCTGCTTGTGCGTGCTGAAGCTTATCCACAATGCCTCCAAACACTACAAAGCTCATTATTAATGTCTTGTCTCCTTTATGTAGCATAACCAAAATAATACCCAAATAAAAAAAAGAATTAAAAGTCAACATCTGCCTAATGTTTGATGTCAATTCGGTGTTGGTTTTTGACAACTATGTAACTTTGATTTCCAACTAAAACTGATTGTCTGTACAACGTTGTGTTTTGATGTCAACCCGCTTTTCATTTTCAACTAAACTTTGACATCTGGCCAATGTTAGAGTTCAACATCCTTCCAACATCAAAGTAACGTCCGAGGCCTGCTGGGAAGAGATACAAATCAGCTTGTGTGCTGAAGGTAATCCACTTTGCCACAAACATACCAAAGGTAATTATTTAATTATCCTGTCTCCTTTATGTGGCAAAACTCAAATAATAGTCCATAATAATTCAACATCTTTACAATGTTGGGTTTTGACATCAATGCAATTTTTCTTTTCAACTATAATTCAACATCTGTCCAATGTTAAGAGTCCAACGTAGCTAAATGAGTTAACAAAACCCACGTGAGCCAAGTTTGAAGAACACCAATAATAAGCTAATTATTTACATATTGTCTCCCAAATAATACCCTATCAAAGTTTAACATCTGCCTAATGTTAGAGCTTCATGTCAGCCCAGTGTTGTTGTTGTTTTTTTTTTGTTTTGTTTTTTTTATAGATATATGACTTTCCACTTGGTTTAAAAGGTTTAATGGTACACTGAATGAAATCATGAGCTGAGTTTGGAGATGATCCTCATTGCCACCAAACACACCAAAAAGCTCATTACTTATGTCTTGTCAAACTTTTACATCTGTGTATCGCTGGAGCTTGATCCAATGTCAGTCCAATGCTGGTTTATGATAGATTTGCCATAATCAAATCAGATTTATTTGGATAGATTTAATTGTGCAGAATCAGTAAGAGGACAAGAGTTCAACCAAACTTAAAAACCTAAATCCCTCCGGTGAGCAAGCAAAGGCGACAGTGGCAAGGAAAAACTCCCTCAGAGCTGGAGGAAGAAACCTTAAAAGGAACCAAGACTCAGAAGGGGGACCCATCTATCCTCCTCTGGTCAGAACTATTTATTAATTATTGATAAAAGTCACTGTACCCACACATAAGACTGTTCTTCTGCTCGGGTGTGCTGAAATCATAATATAATATATATGACATAATGTATATATACATAATATAATATATAATAACTAATATGATCATAGTAGAGATGGTAAAAATAATGAAAGAAGGCAAATAGTGGTAATCATAATGATAGTAATGATAGTAGAAAATGGTCAATAAGCTTGTTAGATATATGATATATAGCAGTAATATGTAACTTTCTGTTAATTTCTAACCAAAATTAACGCTTGTATGATGGGGCTTCAACCAGATTTTCATGTTCAACTAAACTACAATGCCTGGTTGAAGTCTGGTCTGATAAAGTCCGACATCTTTCTGACATCACAGTAATGTCCAGTGCCTGCTGGGAAAAGACACAAATCAGCTTGTGTGTGCTGGGGATGATCCACAATGTTTTTTGAACTGCTTTTGCACCCACCCTTCCCTCCCAGAACCTCCAAGAGGTTTTATAAAAGGGGCCTGTGTGAGTCGGGCATGAATTATTGAGGGCGGGGGTGAGACTGGCTGAGTTTGTGTCAAGCAAAAAAAGAGAGAGACAGGGAAAAAAGAAGACGTTCCTGCGGCTGTTGCCATTAAACCACTTTTGTATTATGCAAAGCTCTAGTCAGGTAAGAGTCTAGCACTGTTCTTCCTCCTCCGCTGACTCCTGCGCGGAGGTGGATCTGCAATCAGCGTAATTCAGACCCCCATTTCAGCAGAACAGGGCTGTTTATTTACTGTGCACAAACTGTTGTGCAATCTTGCATGTTCTCGAAATGAGCAATCGCATGTGCATCGCTGCCCCGAGATTACAGCTCCAGTCCTGTTTTTTTCCCCTTCGCCTTTTTTCTCATGTTATTCCAGCCATCCCCACACACCGCATAAAAGAGACACTTCAGAGGAGGGAGCTATCATTGCCGTGCAGCAATCCATTGACCTAGATTTTCAGTGTTCTCTGGATTTCAGCCACTCTTGTCACACAGATACAGCAGGAGCTGCTTTTTCTCTGCCTTTTTGGAGGGTCTCGATTGTTGGGGTCTTTAGGTCGAACGTGCCAAATCTCATCCATCAGTGCGGTCACATCAGTGCTGGGGTTTTAGACCTGCGATTGTGATGCAGCTTTTCGGAGAAAGGGCCGAGTGCAGCGCTCTGTAAGGCAACTGTGTAGCATTCTCAGTATGACTCAAAGATCACTGTGCTACTGCTGTATCTGCAACACAGGACCTAATTACAGCAAACTTGTTAAGACTGAACCTCCACATTCAACCCATCTGTGGCACTAACTTGCATGCTAGTGACCAGGGCTATTGAACACACAAACCTGGAGCAGTGGGCAGCTGTGAATGCTGCAGGAGAAATAGCTCTTCCTCCACTGCCCCCACCCCCTCTTCCTGCTGGTCCAGGGCATCGAACCACCTTCTGGTCCCAAACCGGCTTCTCTAACCTGTAGGCAATGGCTGCCTCTTATAACAAAAGCCAAAGGGCACGTCCAGAAACAAGAGCCCACTGGCATTGTATTACAGGAAAGGGCTCAGAAGCAGAATAGGCATCTATCAGTTCTCTCAGAGTTGAACCAATATTTCAATGATTCTTTATTGGTGTCCCGACCCCAACAAAACGTTTCCAAGTGGAACAAAATGACACAGTGCTTCTTTCACAAGCACTCTAAGCAAAAATGGTTCAGCAGAGAACTGACAAAGGGTTCTTAAGTTTTGAGTGTTCATGCCTCCAAATACTATAGAACCACTCCATATAGAACAGGCTCCCTTATAGAACCACGTTTTTTAAGAGTAAAGGCTGTATACAGGCCTAGTATAATAAAATATATCTAATATATATATATATATATATATATATATATATGAAAAGACCCAGCAGTTGTGTTTGTATTGATGAAGACACACACACAGGAGGTTGTTCAAAACAAAACAGGTCCAAACGTAATATTATACTTCATCAGTACACTATTAAAAATAAAGATGCTTCAAATGGATCTGTGAAGGATTGCATAGAAGAACGTCTTTTGGGACTAAATGCCGGGACTAAATGATCAACTCTGGCTTGTATTAAAAAATAATAAATAAAATTAAATAAATAGCCAAACCCTGAGTTTTGGAGAGAAGAGATGGTGCAGATCTTCAGATATTAAGACAGGCCCATAGAGTGTCTCTCAAAGCAATGGCTTCTTAACTTCCCAATTTATACAGTTTTTCAAGGACAGTTATGTAAGACCCCACTTTCTTTTTATTCATATTTTTTGGTTTTAGGTTGGACAACTATGTTCAAACAACCTTCATATATTCAAAAAAATACAAGGTGAGTTTGTTAGGTCGTTTATTAGGAACTATCTCCTCACTCTTGGAGAAGCTTTATGAACTGCCTGCTGCCTCCCATGAGGCCTTGTGAGGTTCAGTCCACAGGGATCAGCTGGAAAGTTTCTTTCTTTCAGTGCATTTGCGGATTATTCTATTTATAAACCGGTCAGAATCATGTTTTTTAAAGACAAGAACCTTTACATTGAGAAATGAAGGTTCTTTAAACCTTTAAAAGATTCCTCCCACTAATGTTTCTCTATTACAAACGTGATTCTTTATGAAACCAGTAGTGGTTCTTTTCAATGGCAGTGCTTGAAGAAACCTTTTGAAGCACTTCAATTGTTAAGAGTGTAGATTTAAAGCAAATTCCACATTTGAAAATGCTCAGACATGCCAGTTGGCTTAACGGTTTAATGATACCCTGAATGAAATCATGTGAAACCAGTTTGGAGATAACACACATAATAAGCTAATTATTTATGTCTTATCTCCTTTATGTATAACCTTAATAATGAGGTTATAAACTGATAAAAGAGTTTTTAATTAAACATTTCTGTTCCAGAACAGTTAAGGATAATTGCGTTTTCAGTTGCTTCACGCCCGCAGCAAAATACAGTTGTCAGTTTTGGTTCCTCAAACTGGTCTGGAGTCCTGATTACAAGTGTGCTTTAACTCAACATGGTTTCTGTTGTTTTACTAAATACACTGTGGATCAAAATAGAGATTCATATTAGAAAATGCTGGAGCCTGCTTTAGAACAATGTGCCTCGTCTCAAACTAGACACCTGATTAAACTTAATAGCACGGTAATAGACGAATCATCGAGTTTTATGGCCTCAGTAGGCCAACCTACATTATATACAGCATATTTCCTATTAGACTGTGATGTATCGACAAAAAAGGCAATCCTTTCCTGTAGAATCTCCAGTTTTCTGCTGGTGTCACTCACACAGCACCTACTTCTGCTAAGCTTCAACTAAAGAGGGCAAAAAAAAAAAAATCAATACCAGCCTAGCAATGGTTATTTACTCCATAGCATTACTTCTACACGTGTGACACCCAGTGGAGGTAAAGTATTGATCATGTAAAATATGTTGCAGTATTCCCCTCTGTTGTCAGTTTCAATTAGTATCCTGCATCACTGATTGCTGGTGGATAAGGTGTTTTAGGTAAAGGTCCACACATGAAGCTATTCAGTCAACATGAATCTATAAAGTTATCAGTCTTCTTTCCCAAACAGAATAACCTTTTACTTAGATCTGCCACTGAATTCCTGTGTGTGTGGGGAAAAGCATCCACATGATGGCAGTATTGAGTACCACAGCTACATTACTGATTCACGCCGCCATAAAGCAGGCGTAAGGTCACCAGGTTTAAGTGGCATATTGACAAACACACACACTCCCGGACAAATTTCCATTCTTGTGTTGCTAAAATATGTGATTATAAGAGTATGATTTTTACACTGGCACTCAAACAGAACTGCTGAAATGTACCTACACTGTCATATTTGTGGGTGTGTTTAAAAGATCTAGCTCTACTCTGTTTGGGACAAACCACTAGCAAGATTGATATAAAGTGGAGTTGAGTTGAGATGAAGTTAAGTGGTGTTGGATTGAGATAAAGTGGAGTTGAGTTGAGGTGAAGTTAAGTGGTGTTGGATTGAGATAAAGTGGAGTTGAGTTGAGATTAAGTTAAATGAAGCTGAGTTGAGATGAAGTTAAGTGGTGTTGGATTGAGATAAAGTGGAGTTGAGTTGAGATTAAGTTAAATGAAGCTGAGTTGAGATGAAGTTAAGTGGTGTTGGATTGAGATAAAGTGGAGTTGAGTTGAGATTAAGTTAAATGAAGCTGAGTTGAGATGAAGTTAAGTGGTGTTGGATTAAGATAAAGTGGAGTTGAGTTGAGATTAAGTTAAATGAAGCTGAGTTGAGATGAAGTTAAGTGGTGTTGGATTGAGATAAAGTGGAGTTGAGTTGAGATGAAGTTAAATGAAGCTGAGTTGAGATGAAGTTAAGTGGTGTTGGATTAAGATAAAGTGGAGTTGAGTTGAGATTAAGTTAAATGAAGCTGAGTTGAGATGAAGTTAAGTGGTGTTGGATTGAGATAAAGTGGAGTTGAGTTGAGATGAAGTTAAGTGAGAGATTTGAGATAAAGTCAATTTTTAAATCCATCACCAGATTTACCATGGTGGATGATAACTATAAAAAATACCAGACTCCCATGAGGAGGGTTTTGGAGATGTTTTAATGAACACAATGATGTAAAACCATTCATTTTAGTCTGAATGTTATTAGTATGTATTCTAATGTTAGTGTTCTGAGCAAATAAACACTTACTTTCAAGATAAGGATCTTTTTCATTCTTAAACTTTTGCACAGTACTGCAGACCCCACTGCTGACTAGTTACAATAATTATTAATATAAAATTACAAAATAGGTTTTAGGGTGCAAAACCTGCAGCAATTCAAGGTAGTTTAGTAAGGTGGTCAAACTGCAGCCAAAGGCAAAAGAACTGCTGCAGTGTATGTAATTTTAATGACAGTCTTTTGTCAAACCTCATGTAAATAACACACATATTTACGTAGATTGGGTTTCTGTAACTCTATAACTCAAACACTTAGCAAAGAACATTTGTACAAATATTTGGACATGCTTAAGATGCTGTGAGAACAGGATTGCTCAGTGTAAAAACACATAGGCTTCAACAAACACAGCAAGCTAACTTAGGAAAGTGGGACTTGCATTAAACTCACCAGAGTTGATTTAAGATAAAGCTGCTACAAAGGTTTTTGTTGTGTGATACCATAGAAGAACCATTTTGGGTTCCATAAAAACACAGATGGTCCACTTTTACTTCACTACATATTTTGGATGAGTTTAAACTTTTACTCTGTTACATTTTTGATGTGCTCGTTACTCGTTACAATTATAAAATTGGTACGAATCATTTCAAACCCACATTATCACCACCAGAGCGGTAGATGGCGCTGTCACCGGAATTGATGAAGCCGCCTCAACATTGAGCAGGACAAGCAATCGAGCTATGAGCTTCCTCTCACTCCGCTGCTGCAGTGAGGACACTAACACTAGAGCTTTGTTAGTTTATTTCCAGATGGAGGATCCACCAGAACAAACACCATCTTCACCTCCTTCAAATACCTGTATGTGGCCTAATGGCCTGAGATCTGTTAGTGGTAGTTCAGTTTACAGAGAGTAAAGCTCAGTGCTCTCCTCACTCGTTTTTACATATGAAACACTTGTGTGTAGCAGGTTGCTGTCAGGTCTGTTTAGCCTTTCTTTTGGGAGAATTTGTTTAGAGAGTTAATTGAAGACTCATGTACATGTACTCTTCTACGTTCCTGTCCTTGTCACAAAGGAATTGTGACAGTCCTTAAGCCAAAGCATTTAAAATAATATAAACAATGATGTTCAGACTTTTGACTGATTTCTGTAATACCTACATGCACTTTTACTTTCAGTACTTAAGCAGTACATTTTATAATAAACTACTTGCTATACTTAAGTACAGAAAATCTTGAATACTTGAGTACTTTAAAAAAAAAAAAAAGGTTGACCTTTTCTGTAGAAAGAACCCCTTTAATTCAAGTTGTAGACATGCATACAAGGGTAGACATGCACTAGTTAGGAAAAGGCTACAAAATAATAGTGTGTGGATATTCCAGTGAGTACTGCTGGGCCAACTGTGAGGAAATGAAGCTACAATATACCACCCAGACACTGTCTACACAAAGCTGTCCCTCAAAACGCAGCTTCAAAGCAAAAAGAGGATATGTGAGGGAAGCCACAAAGAGGCCAACAACCACTTTGAAGGAGCTAGACTGACTGAAACCAGAGTGAAGGTGCACCAGTCAACAATCTCAAGAGCACTGCATACAAGTGGCCTGTATTGGAGGGTTTTACTGAAGAAAAACACATCAAAGCACGTCTGGAGTTTGCCAGAAAGTTCTGTGGTCAGATAAACAAGAACAGACTACTTGGACAGAATTTAAAATGCTATCTGTGTTGCAAACCTAACATTGTCTCTTCTTCAACAAACATCACCCCAACAATGAAGCATGGGGGTGGTAGCATAATGGTGTGGGATGCTTTTCCTCAGCAGGGGCTGAATATCTTGTTAAGACCGAAAGACAGATGGGTGGTTCTAAATACAGAGAGATACTGCAAAAAACTAAAGCTTGGGAGAAAGTTAGCACTGTCCAGATGAAATTGGAACCTTCTCTCAAGCTTTTTTAGCAGATCGGCTTGCACTAACAAACCAGTGAATTAAAGTAAAAACAAATACTGGCTGAAACAATCAAAGTGCTCTTATTATTCAAGAATAATTTAATTTTAATAGTTTTGCAAGGTACTGTATATTATACACTCTTAGGGAAACAGGGTTCCAAATAAATCAAGAAAAGGTTCTTTACATGTTTAACAGTAGATCCCTTTTCTGTTTTGTTTTCTAAGTGAAAATATGTGAACACTGTATGTATTGAACAGTGTGTATAGTCGTGCGTAAATATTGTGTATATTCAGAATGACAGCATGTATAATGTAAGTATTCTGAGAGTGTGTATTCTGTTTATTCTGAATGGTAGTGTGTATATTAATTTTTATTTAGTATATTTAGCTGATAGTCACCGTGCACATTCCACCTAGCGCTAGTGCTAATGCTAAGGAGGCACTATGCAATCTGTACGGGGCCATCAGTGAGCAGCAGAACAAACACCCGGCGGACAGTTCATTATCATTGGAGATTTCAACCATGCAAATCTCAAGTCAGTTCACACACTCGAATCCATAGTGTGAATCCATGGCCACTTCAAAGACACAGTGACATGTGGCAAGGCATCCAGGCAATCACCAACTACAGGACATGGTTTAAGGCACAAAATGTCACGTCGGCGAGGAAGACCACATCCAAGCCTGACGAGCAGATGTTATTTCTGACTATGGAGGATGTGAGGAAAACCCACTAAATACTGCAGGACCAGACAACATCCCTGGCAGAGTGCTCAGGGAATGTGTAGACCAGCTGATGGATGTTCTCACGGACATCTTCAACATCTCCCTGAGCAGCTCCACTGTTCCAACGTGCCTCAAGGCCATCATACTGGTGCCAAGGAAGTCCACAGTGTCCTACCTTAATGACTACTGTCCCATTGCACTTACTCCCATCATCATGAAGTGCTTCGAGAGGCTAGTCATGAGTAACATCAAGACCCAACTGCCCAACTCACTGGACCCCCTGCAATTTGCATATCGTCCCAACCTTTCCACGGACGATGCCTTTACCACTACCCTTCATCTTCCTCGCTCTCTCCCACCTGGAGAAGAAGGACACTTATGCCAGAATGCTGTTCATAGACTTCAGCTCAGCTTCAACACCATCGCCCCACAGAACCTCATCAGAAAGCTAAGCCTGCTGGGCCTCAACACTTCTCTCTGCAACTTGGTACTGGACTTCCTGACTAGCAGGCCCCAGTCAATCCGGGTTGGGAACAGCATCTCCAGCACATCACACTGAACACTGGGGCCCCCCAGGGCAGTGTTCCGAGTCCTCTGCTGTTCACCCTGCTGACTCATATACACTCACCCTGCTGCAAATCCCAGCTCAAACCACATCATAATGTTCGCTGATGACACAACTGTGCTGGGTCTCATCAGCAAAGGTGACAAGTCAGCATACAGAGAGGAGGTGCAGTGGCTGACAGACTGGGGTAAAGTCAACAACCTTTACCTGAATGTAGACAAGACCAAGGAAATGGTTGTTTACTTCAGGAGAGCACAACACAACCACTTTCCCCTCAACATTGATGGGTCCTCTGAGGAGATTGTTACGAGCATCAGGTTCCCTGGTGTCCACTTAACAGAAAACCTCACCTGGACCCTGAAAACCAGCTCTATAGCCAAGAAAGCCCAGCAGCTCCTCTACTTCTTCCAGAAGCTGAGAAAGGCCCATCTCCCTCCACCCATCCTCACCATCTTCTACAGAGGCACTGTAGAGAGCATCATTGAGCAGCTGCATCACTGCCTGGTTTGGGAACTGCACCATCTCTCAGTAAATAGTGAGGACAGCTGAGAGGATCATCAGAGCCTCTTTCCCATTCATCATGGACATTTACACCACCTGTTGCATCCATAAAGCATCCAGCATTGTGGATGACCCCACTCACCCTTCTCACAAACTGTTGTCCCTCCTGCCATCAGGTAAAAGGTATCACAGCATCCGGTCCAACACGACTAGACTCCGCTACAGCTTTTTCCCACAAGCCATCAGACTTCTCAACTGAATGGATGGACTCCTCCATACACACACACACACACACACACACACACTCATTCACCCAAGATTTGAAAGCATTTTTGTACTAAATACTACCTTACAGCGTCATTGCACTCTTTTGCACATAGTTTCTGCACATTGCATTCATATTCTGAATGACAATGTATATAATAGTGTGTATATTCTGAATGACAGTGTATATAATAGTGCGTATATTCTGAATGACAGTGTATATAATAATGTGTATATTCTGAATGACAGTGTATATAATAGTGCGTATATTCTGAATGACAATGTATATAATAGTGCGTATATTCTGAATGACAGTGTATATAATAGTGTGTATATTCTGAATGACAGTGTATATAATAGTGCGTATATTCTGAATGACAATGTATATAATAGTGCGTATATTCTGAATGACAGTGTATATAATAGTGTGTATATTCTGAATGACAGTGTATATAATAGTAGATATATTATGAATGACAGTGTATATAATAGTGTGTATATTCTGAATGACAGTGTATATAATAGTAGATAAATTATGAATGACAATGTATATAATAGTGCGTATATTCTGAATGACAGTGTATATAACAGTGTGTATATAATAGTAGATATATTATGAATGACAGTGTATATAATAGTGTGTATATTCTGAATGACAGTGTATATAATAGTAGATATATTATGAATGAGTGTCTATAATAGTGCGTATATTATAAATGACAGTGTATATAATAGTAGATATATTATGAATGACAGTGTATATAATAGTAGATATATTATGAATGACAGTGTATATAATAGTGTGTATATTCTGAATGACAGTGTATATAACAGTGTGTATATTCTGAATGACAGTGTATATAATAGTAGATATATTATGAATGATAGTGTATATAATAGTGTGTATATTCTGAATGACAGTGTATATAATAGTAGATATATTATGAATGAGTGTCTATAATAGTGTGTATATTATGAATGACAGTGTATATAATAGTAGATATATTATGAATGACAGTGTATATAATAGTGTGTATATTCTGAATGACAATGTATATAACAGTGTGTATATTCTGAATGACAGTGTATATAACAGTGTGTGTATATAAGTGTGTATATTCTGAATGACAGTGTATATAACAGTGTGTGTATATAACAGTGTGTATATTCTGAATGACAGTGTCTATAATAGTGTGTATATTCTGAATGACAGTGTATATAACAGTGTGTGTATATAATAGTGTGTATATTCTGAATGACAGTGTCTATAATAGTGTGTATATTCTGAATGACAGTGTATATAACAGTGTGTGTATTCTGAATGACAGTGTATATAACAGTGTGTGTATATAACAGTGTGTATATTCTGAATGACAGTGTATATAACAGTGTGTGTATATAACAGTGTGTATATTCTGAATGACAGTGTATATAACAGTGTGTGTATATAACAGTTTATATTCTGAATGACAGTGTATATAACAGTGTGTATATTCTGAATGACAGTGTATATAACAGTGTGTGTATATAACAGTGTGTATATTCTGAATGACAGTGTATATAACAGTGTGTGTATATAACAGTGTGTATATTCTGAATGACAGTATCTATAATAGTGTGTATATTCTGAATGACAGTGTATATAACAGTGTGTGTATATAATAGTGTGTATATTCTGAATGACAGTGTCTATAATAGTGTGTATATTCTGAATGACAGTGTATATAACAGTGTGTGTATTCTGAATGACAGTGTATATAACAGTGTGTGTATATAACAGTGTGTATATTCTGAATGACAGTGTATATAACAGTGTGTGTATATAACAGTGTGTATATTCTGAATGACAGTGTATATAACAGTGTGTGTATATAACAGTGTGTGTATATAACAGTGTGTATATTCTGAATGACAGTGTATATAACAGTGTGTGTATATAACAGTGTGTATATTCTGAATGACAGTGTATATAACAGTGTGTGTATATAACAGTGTGTATATTCTGAATGACAGTGTATATAACAGTGTGTGTGTATATAACAGTGTGTATATTCTGAATGACAGTGTCTATAACAGTGTGTGTATATAACAGTGTGTGTATATAACAGTGTGTATATTCTGAATGACAGTGTATATAATAGTGTGTGTATATAACAGTGTGTATATTCTGAATGACAGTGTCTATAATAGTGTGTATATTCTGAATGACAGTGTATATAACAGTGTGTGTATATAACAGTGTGTATATAACTGTGTATATTCTGAATGACAGTGTATATAACAGTGTGTGTATATAACAGTGTGTGTATATAACAGTGTGTATATTCTGAATGACAGTGTATATAATAGTGTGTGTATATAACAGTGTGTATATTCTGAATGACAGTGTATATAACAGTGTGTGTATATAACAGTGTGTATATAACAGTGTGTATATTCTGAATGACAGTGTATATAATAGTGTGTGTATATAACAGTGTGTATATTCTGAATGACAGTGTATATAACAGTGTGTGTATATAACAGTGTGTATATTCTGAATGACAGTGTATATAATAGTGTGTGTATATAACAGTGTGTATATTCTGAATGACAGTGTATATAACAGTGTGTGTATATAACAGTGTGTATATAACAGTGTGTATATTCTGAATGACAGTGTATATAACAGTGTGTGTATATAACAGTGTGTATATTCTGAATGACAGTGTATATAACAGTGTGTGTATATAACAGTGTGTGTATATAACAGTGTGTATATAACAGTGTGTATATTCTGAATGACAGTGTATATAACAGTGTGTATATTCTGAATGACAGTGTATATAACAGTGTGTGTATATAACAGTGTGTGTATATAACAGTGTGTATATTCTGAATGACAGTGTATATAACAGTGTGTGTATATAACAGTGTGTATATTCTGAATGACAGTGTATATAACAGTGTGTGTATGTAACAGTGTGTATATTCTGAATGACAGTGTATATAACAGTGTGTGTATGTAACAGTGTGTGTATATAACAGTGTGTGTATGTAACAGTGTGTGTATGTAACAGTGTGTGTATATAACAGTGTGTGTATGTAACAGTGTGTGTATGTAACAGTGTGTGTATCTGGTAGCTTTGGTGCATTCAGTATCTAGTATGATACAGTGGGTCAGACTTCCAGTCCCCTTCACCCCTGTGAGCGACCACCAGCAGTGATCTTACTAGCTAAGTACTCAAACTTGTAGCGTGGGGTCCCCCGGCCTAGTACTGGTACCGAGGACCCCCGAATGACACCAAAAGCAACGACACGCGACATGAAGGGCCGTGTGAGCCATTACTGTGAAGGCGAGGAGCTGTTATGGCGCTGTGCTGCCAATAGGTCGCAGTGCGAGTAGTAAACAGGGCGGCCGCGGCTCTACTGTAATCTCCATTTTGAATGTTTTCATGGCAAAGTTAGAGCCTGTTTGCTGGCGGCGGGGAGCGCAGGAAAGCCACTACTTTCTGTCCCGCGGGCTGTTCTGCATTCTCAGGAATACAAGCAAGCCGTTAATCTCGTCAAATCGTCTGAACTGGCTGCTCCGGCCAGGCTTTAAAGTTGGGCAAAGCTGTTGAGACGACCTCGGCGCTCAGAGTTTGACAGAGGAGGAAAGTGTTGTCGCCTCGCTAACGGCTTAGCAGCAGAAATAACAACCTCCAAAACAATGCCAGATGATGCGACAAATCCAAGCGGGATCCTAAAGACCGAATGGTATGTGTCTGATCACCTATTTACCTGTTTACCTACCCGCCTCTTATTTAGCTAGCTAGTCTCCTACTTCAACTGCTGTAGCCTGCCTGCACGCTAGTTAGCTAGCTTTGCCCAGCTAGTGCTAGCCAGCTAGCTATAGCTAACAGAGCTGCGTTGCGTTGCGCTGCCCATGACAGGACCCCATTAGGGCACAGTTGGCATGTTGTCATTGCGACCTACACGTTTGAACCCCTTATTTTGCAGCCCTATATGCAACACAGACAGTGTGCTTGAATCTCTGCACACGTTACCATGTGCAGCAGTCCACGGCTCTAAATATAGGCCTGTCTCGATACAGCCTACTACGCTAAGCTATTTTAGCTACCGTAAGCTTAGAGCACGCAGCCAGTGTTTTCCAGCCCCGCTCCTGGAGAGAGAGATGGAGAGCTGGAGAGAGAGAGCTGGAGAGAGAGATGGCACACATGAACTGGGCAGGTCACTGCCTTCCCCCCCTCTCTCACCCGGCTGATCTGATCTGATCAGATCAGATCAGATCAGTCAGATCAATAAGCACCACATTATAAAGGTTAGAAGGAGAGTTGGTGAGTGTTATTGCAGGGGGGAGTGCTCCCCTGCCAGACTTAAAAAAGAAGAAAAAATCACAGTCCTGCAGACCAAACACTCTTATCTAGCTCCTGATTCAGCTCTGTAACTAATTCAGCAAGCTCCTGGTGTGCTGGACAGGTCAGGTTAGTCCGGGTAAAGGAGGGAGGACACACAGCGCTGCAGAGCAAGGGGGTCTCCAGGACTGACTCTGGGAAGCACTAAGGAAAGAGAAAGGGCTCCAGCTCTGAGGTTATAGATATTATGGATATTTGGGACAGTTTGACTTCAATAAAAAAAAACATTTTTTAATGCTTTGGCTTTTCTATGTTAGCAACTGAAGCTGTAGATTAAATAAATGACTATATTTCCATTATCTGAGCTAGAGTATGGACGGACAGTTTTTTGTGTTAACACACTGGGATATTAATGATAACATGGTCTTTATTTATTGAGTAAAGTGCTGGGTATAAGGAAAGGGTGTTGAGTTATCATCACCATAATACTTAGATACAAAAAGAAAAACATTTAACATTTCTGTATATGTTTGTGTCGCCAATTAAGAGGTGATATCAATCACATGTATGTTTTTTTTTAACGTTTGATTTTACGGGATTTTCTCACAATCGTCTTTCTATAAAATGATCTTAGTGCACTTGCTATTTATTAGGCTTCTTTAAATCTAGAAAGTAGGAAGAATTTTTTGTTTGCAAAAAAAAGTAGTTGTAATTTTGTGAATTGGTTTAATGAACAACGTTTGGTGACCGGTTTCTCCTCCATGCCCTCAGCCTTCACTTCCATGTGTTCACATTTACCAGCAGCTCACCTGACTTAACCTAATGAAACACTGTTTAACCAAACCAGGTATGGGGTGGTAACTGTAAATATTGGTCTGCCTCGAGGAGAGCTTTGGACAAACTGACACACACAACAGAAAAAATGGATGCTGTTATTAATGGTGCTATTCTGTGTTGTTTATATATATGTGTATTGATAAATGTCACCAAGACTGTTCCACCTCTCAGTTATGCAACATAATCATACTATAATAATCATAATTTTAATGTATTTTATTACAAGGCCACATTTAACACAGTGGGGAAGAAGACAATATAAAAGTACAAGGAATGTAATCGCTGTGTTTTTGTAGGAATGTAAGGAATGTAATCGCTTCTCTAAGTGTGTTTTTAAAAGAAATTGTCTTTCCTTGTGTTCAACTACAGCGTCGAGAGATGGATCAAAGAGGTCTGAAGAACGGCGTGAAGAGAGATGAGCGCCTGATCACCCTGAATTACAGCGACAGCCAAGCTGAGGGAGTTTTGCATAACGGAACACGCAGCACTATGTCCATCGCCCCGACTTCTCTAGTCCCTCCGCCCAGCCCCTTGATGCAGCCCGTGTCTGGGGACCTCCCAAATGGACTCAGCAGCTCCCCCACTCCGGAGGAGCTCACTGCATTACCAGCCACACTGGACCTCTATATGGAAGATCCGGACTTGAAAACGGCTGGGAAGGACCTGAGGGCTCAGCAGGCTTTCCAGCAGCCATCTTCGCTGGGCCTCTACAGTCTGGGCGACAACTTCTCGCGGCTCGAGGCCAGCATTGCAGATCTCAACAGCTCCTCTCCTTCTGTGGACTCTCTAATCGGAGGAGTGGATCCCAGCCTCTTTCCACTGAAACATGAGGACTTCTCACCTATCGGCAAAGGAGATATAGATCTGGAGCCGGATCCCTTCGGCCCTATCGGGAAAGACATAGACTCCAGTAACACAAAATTATTCAGCGAGAACACCATGGACCTCCTGCAGGATTTTGAGATAACTACATCACCTTCGGATTTCTATGTGGGAGATGACGAGTTCCCACCGTTGGGTGAGGACTCTCTACTGGGAGTCATTGGTCCAGAAAGGGACTTAAAGCCTGCAGTTTCAGTGAGCGACATCAACGGCACTAGCAACAATAGCAACAACATCAGCAGCAACGCTGGGGTCAGCAGTGCCACCGGCTGTGCTTCTTCTGGTGTGTCCACCCCCATTGCCGCCCCTGTGGTAAAGGTGGAGAAGGAGCCTCTGATCCAGCTGTGCACTCAAGGAGTGATCAAGCAAGAGAACGCCAGTGGGCGGACCTTTTGTCAGATGGCTGGGTCTAATGTGTCGAGCTCTCTTGGTGCCCCTTCCATCTCCATCTGCGGGGTCAGCACCTCCAGTGGACAGAGCTACCGATTCGGAAGCCCTGCTGCCGCCGCCACCATCAGCATCCAGCAGAAAGATCAGAAGCCTATTTTTAATTTGTATACCCCACAGACCATTGTTGGGGACGGCTGGGGGAGAAGTCTTGGTATACAGCAGAGGCCCGGTGACAGCTTCACCAGCACCCAGAGCTTTACAACCAGCTATGCCAGGTAAGGATCTACACTGATTACTGCAATGTTAACAGGCTTGTTTGGTCAGTTTGGACGGATGAGGAGCACAAATCTAGTCGGGAAATCGTTCGCTACTTGTGTTAATTTCATTGAGGTTCAGAAGATCAGTTCACACCCACTCCTGCATTTCACAGATGCAAACAGGACCAAACCGGTCACGTATGATGGCATCTGTGGTAGATGGTAGACAAATGAAAAACACAGCGCATTTCCTCCACACGCACAGCCAGGAAATAATAGGTCATGTAGCAGACAAAACCCAGGCCCCAATGCGAACTCAACACTGCCAACTGCATTAACCATATCAGCCCTCTGGCCCATCACTTTCCAGATTCCACTCCTACGCCTCCAGCCATGATCGCTTTCATGCGGCTATAATCTAGGTTGAGATGCTGTTATTTATGCCATTGATGGGCCAGACAGTCTGACTCGTTCTCCTCAAACAGCAGCTGTTCTGTTTGCCCTGGCATGATCACTGTGCTCGCGCTCGCTAGTCTACAGAGACATCACTCATCACCTGGTACAGTAAGAGACTGAACAGACTGTTACCTGCAAACCAAGAGCGTGACCTCCATTGAACTGCTGAGAAAAGCCATGATCATGATCCTGCTATTCGTGGAAAAACAGTTTCATTGAAAGGCATATCTGCTTTTTGCTTCTACCCAAAAACGGTGCTTCGAGGGGCTTTGAGCGATGCCATAGAAGAACCACTTTTGGTTTCATTAAGAACCTTGTTTGAGAGATGTGTGATTGTGAAGGACCTATACATTGATAACGAACCTTTACATCACATGACAGATTATCATTTTGGACATGCTTAACCTTTCATACTGTTTCACATTTTCCAACAAATGATCTGAAATGTATGACGCTATAGAGACGTAGCATCAGAATCTATATATACATCTGGTTTTGTACAACAAATTATGTTTATTTTAATGAATGATGAATATTAATGTGTACTAAAATGAAATTTCAGTAAACAGACGGACTTCTGTGCAAACTGGTGGGGCTGTATACACTTTTGCCCTGCCAGGAGGCCATAGACCTTTTAAGGTGGTAAGATATAAGGTGAGGATACAAGGAATTAAATGCTTGCTGTAGCATAGTGAGTAACAACACCTTTTTCCCAGAGTAGGGTTCGATTTCC
The DNA here is from genome assembly GCF_030463535.1 of Salminus brasiliensis. Taxonomy (NCBI): domain Eukaryota; kingdom Metazoa; phylum Chordata; class Actinopteri; order Characiformes; family Bryconidae; genus Salminus; species Salminus brasiliensis. The sequence continues at coordinate 14,301,616 of NC_132879.1, forward strand.
TTACCGTCAATCACCCTACACCAATCAGAGTCCTTGGCCAAGTCTACTAATACCACATTCTCCTACCTAATTCCTAATTAATACGTAAGTTCTTTTGGAAAAGAGTTGTAATCTATTTATTTGGGACTCTAGAGACGCTCCTTCTTTCACTTTCACTATGGTGACTCTATGGTAAAACGCCCCACAAAGTGACTGGTGTGCTCGATTATTTATACATGCAGTAAACCCTGTCGCATGGCATTTGTGAAGCCCCTGGCTGAGTTCATTCCCAACCAGGTGTGGATATGACTGAGACAGTGGGCGAAGGGTGGTGGTATCGCGGGAACTGCTAACTTCCTGGGATATTCTAGAGCTGCCATAGTGAAGGTGTACTGAGAATGGACGTCTCGCACATTGAGTGCCTCCCCACGGCATAACAGTAGCACCCCACGGGCCATTGATGCCAGAGGGGAACGATTACTCCAGCAATAGGTACAAACCAATCAGCTCACCACTGTGGATCGGTTAAGCTCCACAATAAACACTTTACTCATCTAATACATCAGTCCATGCCACAACGTCTCGCTAGTGTCATCCGAGCCATGGGCCGTTATTCCAGCTATTAGGTATGTGGCCATAATGTCCTGATAATAATGACCGTGTATAAGACTGATTAGTAGCTGTGTAATTAGACAGTAACTATAGACTTCTGCAGCTTGTGTTATTGGGTTCTGTCGTTATGGTCAATCGTAAAGTGGTGGGCAGCTTTTACAGAACTATTCATAATGTAATTGTATTAAGGTTAATGATGGACATGGCTCTTCTGGGGCATCGTTCAAAGAACCATTTGAAGCTCCTTTATTTTTAGGAGTGTTGCTGTCAGCTATCTGGTGCAGCCATTAAGAGTTAAGGAGTTTATAAAAGCAGTAAATGGCAGCTCCTTCAGATGAGTAAGAGTTATGTAACTGATGCATAACTGGATCATTTAGTCTCAACAAAACAATGCAGAGTGGCCTCGTCTGCTTTTCCGATGCCACGTTTCCACGCTCCCACTAATCTACAGTCTTCTGAGGACGTAGAAACAGCTCACAACACTGAATTCGTTGTTTCCTCTGTATCTTAATGAAATAGTAGTTACGTAGGAAACAAGGAAGTGTCTGTGTTGCCTCTAGTGAGCAGGCCGTTTGTGACACGCCCTCTTCTGCATCACGCTGAAAATAAATATGAAAGCAGCACTATGAGCCTGCAGACCAGGAAGGAGACCAGGAGTTCTGGATCGGTGCCATTGAGGAAATGAGTAGGAAAAAACACTGACCATTTTGTTAATGACCCCACGAAACTTGTTCAGGAGTCAATAGGGGTCAAGCCCTGTTTAACCAGTGCAGGCAGTTCAGTCTCCCAACGAAACCTTGATACAAACAGTCCCTATAAAACCTCATGTGCTTGATGGGTATGTTGTTGTGGAAGGCTGCAGTGTGGGGCTTTTGTTCAACGCCCACTTGAACAAAAGTGGCAGAAACTACAGCGCACAGTCCTTGGCTGGGGAAGCCTGCAGCTTTTGTGGTTGAGATCTGAAGGAAGTCTAGCGTTTAGGAGTGTCAGAAACTACATGTGGCCCAGGCTGTAGACCAGGTCTGCATCTGACTGTGGTTTAGGCCTGTATTTGGGTGTTATGCAATGGCATACAGTACGTATACAATACTTCTGTGTGGTTTACTGAAAACTGAGTCACTATTTCAGTCCTTAACCAATATCATAAGTCCCAGTAGGGCTGTCAGAAGTTTAATATTAATCCAATTCAGTGAACAAATGCAAATAGAAATGTGGGGAATGTCTATTTGAATGATTATTCAGCATTATTCAGGCTACCATACGCACGGAAGAGTGCGCCAGGTCCATAAATAAAGAAAATGGTCAGTTTTGGCTTTAATTGAGTGTTTTAATATATCAAAATATAGAACCTTTGTTTACTTTGAATGGTAACAGGCAGAAATGCAACTGTCTCTTGAGCAAGCAGCTCCAATCCAGTGCTCTGTAGCACAGTATTATAATAACATGTGATGTTTATTTACATATAATAGGGAAGCATTTAAAAATTGTAATGTCATGATGCCAGAAATGTGAGAGTAGACATCACAGAAACCATCAGTTCACTTTAATGCAACTACATTTATGATAAGTAAAGTTTGGAAGCCGTCAGCACCAACTCCAGCACGCTCATGCCATGCTCCTCGCTCCTTCCGCCGTCCTGCTCTCGACTGTTATTTCCAGATCTCAGTAGTTAACCCTCGGAAGCAGGGCTGTACCTAATGATTCATTTTTATATCAATTAATCTAATGATTATTTTTTTAGATTAGTTTATTAATCTAACAACTAATTTAACTTTAGATTACTCTAATGTGAGTGTGTTAGGAATTAAAATAATTTCTCAAAAATAATTTCTCAAAAAATAATTTCTTTAACATTGCAATATTTTCTGTAATCGTCTTTTCTTAAACACCTAGAATGCGCTTGAGGGCATGATTCTTTAAGAATAAAGAAAATGCAACACATCTAACAAAATAAATAAAACTAAATTCACGTCACTTCCCAGAGAAACACGAGATCAGTTTCAGCAAAAGTTACCTTTTTCCAAATGACTCAAAGTAGTGCAGAAATCAAATCCTTTAGCTCACAGGCTCAGCCTTCATGCCTCTCTCTCTCTCTCTCTCTCTCTCTCTCTCTCTTTTTTTTTTTTCTTGTTGTTGAAAGAACACAATAGGCTGTGAAATTGATGACCATTGATGACTCCTCACAAACAAGAAATCGGACATTTTGCGGACTATATATGTTGGCAGAGAGCCATTTGAGAACCAGCTATGTGTGTTTTAAAGCTCCCGTGGAAAAAAAGCCTTAGGTATCTACAATGGACGATTAAGAAACGGTTAGCAATGCAACTTTCTGTGTGAAATACTCCCACACTTTAAATGCATGCAGCCGATTTATTTATTTATTTATTTATTTATTGGTAGCTGCAGCTTGCGCTCGGGAAAGATCCATGCTTTCAGTAGGCAAGGCCGTCTTTGTGACGCATCAGCGCACAAATGAAAATCGATATAATTTCGTAGTCGATGCGTCGCCCCCGCACTACTCGGAAGTCCGGTATCACCAGCAATAACAAAAGCATGGAGCAATTTGATTTAAGTTGTTTCGCATTAATGGCTTGTTGAAACAAGCTGTTGATGAAGTGATGAAGGTTAAAACACTGCCTTTCCTGTGGCAGACAAGGGTTTGAATTCCCCAGCTGAGCTGGGCAAGTACACCACACTACACCATACCACTACACAATTAGAGTCCTTGGGTAAGACTCCTAACACTGCTTTCTCCTACTTATGTAGCAGGATTCACATGTAAGTCGCTCTGGATAAGCGTGTCAGACTCGTACTTGCATGTTAATGTGCCTTACACATGGGGCTAATTACTCATATAACTGTGTAATTGCACTTAATTACATACATTAAAAAATAGCAGTAGCTACAGCCATCTGCAAATTGTGCTATTGGAGGTCGTTGTGGGAGCGCTATTAAAAAACTGCTCACCCTGAAAGTGCACCATGAGGTCCGAGTAGCTGGTAGTTTTGGGGGGTGGGTGAAGGCCACTGTCAGGTGGTGGCTTACAGCCAGCAGCGACAGATGGCGAAACAGAAGAGAGCTCTCATCTTCAGTTTTCATGTGGGCTTGATTATCTGGCCTTTGTGGTGCGCGGGTTCCGAGTGGGAGTCGGGCTTTAGCTGTGTTTGTGTTGGTGCATCTCGACCTGCGTGACATTTAATGTTGCTCTGGTCTGCGGTTAGAGCTCTCTCTCTATCATGTGTGCACACTCTGTGGGTAATAAGGTTGGCGCTGGGTCATGGATGCCACTTTGCTCTCACGCAAGCACACCCCAATCACAGCTAGACTGGTTTAACGTGTGAGAGTGTGTGTGTGTGTGTGTGTGTGTGTGTGTGTGTGTGTGTGTGTGTGTGTGTGTGTGTATATGAGTGTGTGTTTGCTCCTAGGTATTGTTTTTGTCTCCTCCTCAGTCTGGCGGGGTGTCTCAGTCAGAGGCAGGTCGTGTGTAGACTGGCTCCAGCTGAATCGTTCCCTCCCCCCACTTTGCTGGATAAAGTTCTCATACTAATATGTGACTCAGTAAGGCCGGGGCCTGCCCAAGCTTCTCACACAGATGTGAATAAGTAGTTTTTTTTTTTTTTTTCCCCTTCTCTCTCTCTCTCTCTCTCTCTCTCTCTCTCTCTCTCTCTCTCTCTCTCTCTCTCTCGTTTTTCCCCTCTTCACTCACTCCTCTGCCAAGCACACGCCCACAGATATATTTTTAACACGCTCTAACCAATTCCCAAATGAAGATCTTTAGGCTAGTTAAAATGTAGGTTGTCGGAGAACGAAGAAATCTCTCATGCATACAATACACCTAGAGTATGCACCTTTGGGGGGGGGGAAATGTGAACACCCCATGAAAACATTTTTCTTTTTTAGATATTTAAACATCTGAACATATGATCTCCATCTGAGCAGTACTGAGAGATAGAGGTTATATAACCAAACACACACAACTGAAGAGGGTCTTTCATCAAATCATTTAGAAAATGTAATTAATAGAAATCCAGGCCTAAGATTAGGCCTAAAATTCTAAGCAGTTGCTCCACATCAGCTGCAGATTATTAGAACAGGCTTAGAGAGACTTTTTAAGGAGAATGTCTTATTTAAACCTGAGACATTAATTATGATTATTTAGTGTGATCACCATGGCCAGATCCAAAGAGTTTTCTGAGGCCTTTAGAAAGATTGTAGATGCGAGATATGAGTCTGAGAAGGAATTTAAAAAGATCTCAGAACAATTAAAAACTCAGCCGCTAAATGTCCTCTAAATCATTTACAAGTGCAGAACATTTCAAACGGCTGCCAACACGGCCAGGTCAGGATGTTCTAGCAAGTTCTGCAGACAGCAAGATGCGTAAATAAGTCTCCAACAATCCTGAAATGTCATCACGGGACCTACAGGTAGCTCTCGCCACAGCTGATGTCAAAGTACAGCATCTACCATCAGAAAGAGACCAAACAGGTTTAATTGAATGGGAGATGAGCAAGGAGGACACCCTTGCTGGCAAAACCCAAAAAAAATAAGGGCAAGACTAAAGCTTGCCAGCGAACACCGAGACCCTGTTTACACCTGGCGTTGATTTTAGAGTTCACTCTTCCCCATTTAAACCTAGATGTAAACACCCGAAAGACGCATTGTGATTGGATAATGATCAGGTTACAATCGAATCGATGCTTAATCCACATTGAGAGATGGACATAGACTGATCTTGTCCGTATTTGTTGACATCAGATGTCATCCGATCACACTGGAGATGCATTTTATTGACAAGTGTAAACAGGCCCCTAGACAAAGACCAGGACTTGTCATTGTGCTTTGGGCAGATGAATATAGGAGTGTTTTTGTTTGGTCAGTTGTATTCCATTTATCTCTCAATGTGGTTAAAATGAAGGTAAAATGTCCATATTTAAATATGTTTAAATATGCTTGGGGGGAAAAATGATGAGGTGTTTTAATTTTAGCATATAGTTTAATATGCATGCAGAGACTGTATATGCTGAAAGTCTAAGTCTGTAAAATATCCAAACTTCATTCAAACAAGACCTTTTATGCAACATAATCTTGTCACAAATGGGCAATAACTAAGACTTTATGATACATTTATGTGACCCTGCATTATTTGTTAAACCTTTAGAATGAAGACCATCTGTTCATGTTACTGTATATACGTTTATATACATGACCCTACTTTACAACAAACATCTGTTCAGCTTTAAATTTGAGGAGCTCTATTGTAACAATGGACATTCACAGCAGGTTTCTGTAGGACACTTGAAGCTCTGTTCAAGTCCACATGAATGAAGGAATCATTTAGCTTGACTGACCCTGAGGAGCAAAGCTTAGAGAGAAATGTGCTAACTAGACCGTAATGCTATGAAATCCATCACAGTCTCAATAGTGGAGTTCCAGCACAGTAGGAAATAATGATTTTGGCCTTCCCTGACAATGCATCATAGAGAATAGGCATCCTATGGATTGTATCTAATGTAACTACCAGCACCAGTCAACACCACTCCTCATTTACATGAGCTCATGGTAAAATCACCCAGGGCTTTCATTTAAGTTATTTGTCAGAGTTCATTTCAACCTCAAACCAAATTAACTACAGTTTGCAGTTTGATTTAGCAGGGGCATCACAACTAGGGGCGTACAAAAATATCAATATGTGGAAGTATTGCAATATAATGTTTTGCAAAATGGGACTGATGCTCAACAACACAGTATTGATTTTATTAGATTTTAATACTGTCGTTTTAAATAGTTTCCATGCAGATATTGGTGTTGGGCAGTGGTTCATTTAGTGTTGTGTTTGTTTTTCTTATTGTGTTTTTATGACGGTTTTGTTAAAGTTTCTTTTAAAAAAATTAAATCACAATATATTGATTAGAACCACCTGTATCGTACTGCGTATTGTATCTCTAGGTTCTTACCAGTACACAGCCCTAATTACAACAGATTAAAATGAAAGAGTAATATGTGCTCATTCCCACAGATGTATTACACTAATCAGTTCATTTATTACATGAGAAACACCTGCATTTTACATGTGCTGTTGTAATCCTACACAGAATCACAGTTGTGTACAGCAGGAGAAACGGCAACAAAAATCCTCAGACGCATAGAGCTAGGTTTCTTTCATCTATTGTGAACACAACAGTAGTGCAAGTTACAGTTTGTTCCAACTAGTGTTGTATATCTCCCCTGAGGTAGGTACAGCGTGTTGTGTGGTAAGCAGTAAAATGTGAACAGTGAACACACACTCTTGTATAACTCATATTTTTATGGCGTGTAGGACTGATGGAAAAAAAAAAAACACAAAAGCATCTTTTTTCTTTTTTTTTTAGAAAAGTACAAAATAAATAGAATAATAAAAAAAGAAAGAAAACTTGTGTAGTAGGAGGAGTGTTTCAGATTGTTTAAAAATTTTAAGTTTGAGCCCAAGTCTTCCGAAGCGTCTTGTATCATTTGCGCTCGCTGTAGTCAGACACCAATCAGCTTGATCTGAGCTGAAATATATTTATTATTTAAATATATTTAATATATTTGTGTATGTATGTATATATGTGTGTGTATATTAACAAGTAGGTTAACATAGAATACACTAAACCCATATATATGTATTCTGTAGAGGCCAATGTTTTTTATATATATATATATATGTGTGTGTGTGTGTGTGTATATATGTATATGTAAAATTAGATGGAAAAACACATTTTATTGAAGTGTGTGTGTGTGTATGTATGCATGTATGTGTGTGTGTGTGTGTGTATATATATATATATATATATATATATATATATATATATACACACACACAATGTTTTATTTTTTTTACAAAATGCATGTTTTTATCAAGTAGGTAATAGTAATAGGGATCTCCTCTCTTTAAAGTAATTGTGGAACATTTCTGTTGGCCCGTTCTGCCTAATTATGTCAAAGTTGTAATTAGATGAAAACCACATTTTTTTTAATTGCGGTTTAAATGTGACATCATCGTGTGTCTGTTAAGGAACTGACTGTTGTTTAATGTTTTATTGCTGAGGAACTTCTTCAGAAGCTGCATGTTGCCAAACTGGAAAACCCAGCATATCTGTATTCTACCAGCTCTGATATTGTTGATGAATCTGACTGCAGTCCTCACTGTTCAAATACTACACTTTTTAACTCGTGTCCCACTTTGGAACAACCTAAGCATAAACCAGAGGTCACCAACCTTGGATTTCAGTCCAGTTGTTGTTCTGCAATTGGTGTCAACTTTAAACTGTGCTGCCTAAAATAGGTTCGGTTTTAAAAAGGCTGTTATTCCACCCTCATATTTTGGAGTCTGTGTTTGCTTGTCAGTTTTCTTTAGTGTCACGTTCTTCCCTTTAGGAATGTCCTGCCTCCGTTTGTCATGAATATTTGGCACAGTGGTCATCCCTAGCTGTTAATGGGGGCTTTGGCCTCCCTCTTATTTCCTTCTTTTCTTTCCAATCTGTCATGGAGTTCTGCAGAAATCCTGACAGTCAGCAGAAATGCATAATAGATGAAGATCAGCTCGGTGGTAAGTGCTTTAGCGGGCGGCCATTGGCCTGACCTACTTTTCCTTCTGCTGCACAGCTGGCCGGCAGCGGACAGCTTAGTGGGACGGCAGCGGCCTTTTTGGAATTGTTTTACGATTATGGATTCTCTCTCTCTCTGTCTGTCTTTCTTTTACCTCTCTTTTCCTTTCTCTCTCTCTCTCTCTCCCCCTCCCTCTGTGTGTTTGTGTGGGTGTGTTTGTGCGTGTTGTACGTGCCTGCATGTGTGTACTTGCCGTTTTGGTTTGCCAAACATGTTTTTTGGATAAGTGCATGACCAGCTCCTGCGCCAGCTTATGGCAGTACAGTATTCATAAATGAGGGACGTAGTGGAGGAGTGTTTTCAGAGCTGTGAGGACGACCTGGTTGCTCAGTAAAGCTGACCTACATTTCTGTCATGGTCTTGAAAGCACTGACTCATCTGTCACCATTATTTTCACCTGTTAATGAGGCAATGTCACGGAGAGACTCGCCATGTAGTAGTGCTGGCAGACATTAACCATTTACATTGCCTTTGAATGCCTGCTAAGGAATCCTGCATATCATATTTAATATTTATATTTACAAAGTCATCTTGAGAATATGGATTTTAGCTTAATCTTATGGTCTTACTTGGTTAATCATTAGTGATTATGCTCATGATCGATCAAGTTAAACCATAAAATTAAGCATCCAGTTAAATATCATATATGAATTATATATATATTCTGGTTTGAATCTCCAAAATGATTGTTTTACTGGAGAAGGACAAAATTTACGTTCAGTGGAAGTCAATGTAAAAAGATTGTGTGTATATGTGTGTGTGTGTGTGTGTGTGAACACATTCAGCATGTTAACATTTACACATTACTGCTTAATTGGCACACTACAGGCTTTATTAACTTCCCCTGAGGGAGGGACGACTATACGGCACTAGATGGAACAAACTGTAACTTGCAAAAAATCTATTCAAATTAAATGAAAAGGATCCTAGGTTGTGTTTTTTGTGCTTTTTTTCTGTTGTACCAAACCATAAGGTCCACACCATGGTGTGAACTAAACCTCTACACCCCTAGTAAGTCAATTAAATGATAACGGAAAAAAACACCACACATTTTGGCACCCTACGTGATTTGGGTAATGGCTTGTTCAGTTATCGGTAGGAAACAGCAGGCCATGCAGATTTCAAGGGAGAGGTTTTCCTCTGATGACTCTTGAGTGAAGGTTGTATTTATGCTAGTGTTGCTGCACAGTAGACCAGTGCACTCTATACTCATACTATGCTAACTCTTCCTGAAGGTCTTTTGCAGTTGAACTGGGCTTTCTCCTGCTTTGTGGGCATCTGATTTTTTATTTTTTATTTTTTTAGGGAGCCCAGGGCTGTTTATTTTTGAGGAGTCCAAACATTTATAAGTACTGAGTTTTCCCCTCCGAACATATCCCTTGCTGGTGTGAATAGACTAGAGTACAAAGATACATGTAGTACCTTACATACTTCCAAATAGAAAAGTAGCTGAATTCACTAATTAGAAAAGGGCTGTCTGGATAAGTTTGGGGGGGAAATGACAGAACAGAGAAGTCTTCTGTGGGTTTGTAGATTTCATGGTTTATGCATTTTTAAAAAATAAATGAAATCACCCAGTCTGACTTTGTACATCAGGCCAATTACCATCATGTTGATGGCCAACTGTCGGGACTCGTCTGGAGTTTTGGAAGGAATGCAGAAAGCGATGGCATGCCTGACTTCCCTTTTCTATTTTTGAGGCTTTTACCTCAGGGAAGAACAATTTCCTTCTTTCTGCCGCGCTCAGTCTCTGAGACATTTCAGAGACGAAACTGCAGGCTGCAGAGTCATTCAGCAGGTTGTTTTTGGTCTAAAATGGGCTATGGTGTCTCTCAAAGTGCAAAAAAGCTTTTAAGCTCGGGATGGTATTAAGAGAATCTGTTAACCTGAGTCTCGTAGCGCTGCATGTGAAACTGAAAGTGGGGCGAAATGTTATGAAACAAACTGAATGGGGAAGTTAGAGGTGTGTTAGGCAGGCCTCAGTCAGACGATACTTGAAGTTAAATGTGATCTGTGTGTGTGCCGGCTGCATGTAAGCGCTCATCATATATGACATATATAGTCTATAAATCCGCAGAATGATGGCAGGTTTGTGGGAGAGCGCCCTGCCAGTTTTCTTTACGGTCATGCTAAGCACTGTGTGTTTAGGGAGCGTGCACTGTAGGGAGCGTGCACTTATAAATCACAGCAGACTTTTCAAGTGTCGTTTTCTCTGGAAGGTCACACTGTTCTCATTTACTTAAAAAAAAAGTCTGGCTCTCAGCTGCTTTATTTTTCCCCTCTGTGTGTTTAAGGACCACCCCTTCAGTGATATGAACCACCAAATGTTTGGCATAAAGGTTTGCTGGTGCGCTTTGCCTGATCTGACACACCACTTTAACTTCTGAAAACGAAACATCTCTGATATACACAAACACATTGTACAAAGTTAAAGCCTAATATGTATGGTGAATGCCTTTTAGTCGCCACGTTGTGTGTTTATATATACTGGACTCCACAAACATCTTCCTAAGTGAATGGTTTATAATCATTTACAGGTCCTGACATTAAGCCTTTTCCCCTATGGACAAGTAAATACACTTTTTACTTGTCTCAAGGCCAAAATTGCACAGGAGAAGGGCCAATAACAACATTTACAAATGACTGCTGGATTCTGTAAGTTTATTAAAATGTTCAGATTTGCACTGGTCGATTCCTACTATGTGTATGAGTAAATAAATAACAGGCAATAATTATCTCTAATAGTCTCTTTCCCTCTTTTTCACACAGTCCCTCTCAGTCCTCAGAAAATCACCATTCTTTTGAGGCAAATCAGCTGGCACTAAGTGAGCTGTGGAAAACTGAGTCCTGTGGGGTTTTGTTTGTTTGTTTGTTTGTTTGTTTGTTTGCTTGCTTTTTAACTCTGTATAAAATTACTGCTATCAAAAAAAGCCACCTTATATGGTGTGAGCACACTGTGTGCTAGGCAGTACTTTAATGGTTACATTAGGGGCAAAGGGCAGTTAGCGCAAAACATACTGTGTTCTTTATCGTAGCTCCTTGTATCCACGAGAGTTAATGAACGAATACCCTGCTAACCACGGGAAAGGAATTAAATAAACAGCAAAAAAAAAAAAAAAAGTTTCAAAAACGGTGGAGGTTTACTGGATTAGGTGACCGCACTGGTGTTATACGGCTAACACATTTGGGAGCACAAACGATTAGCAGCAGTACATAGTATAGTTTTATTGTTTAGAAATAACCCAGGGAATCTGTCGCTTTTCAGGGGCTGCCTCTGCAGGTAAGCTAAAACTACAGCTTTACCTGGATGCTGGTGTGTCCACATAATAGATCGTATGAGAAATATAATTTCCTGGTTCTCCACTAAGTCACGTCTGTGTAGCCATACAGTACATTACTTGCAAATATGGGTTGTGTTTAAAAACATCAGACTTCAGACTTCTTGTGACTGGACTGTTAGCCTGTATGTTCTCCCTGTCTCCCAGCAGTGGAACATAGCAGATAGTCAAATGCAGATTTTGGCATTTGAATACGGTCACCTCGAACAGTTAACCAAATACCCACGCATCCATACCATCCAGATGGAAATATTGGAGATTATTTGTCCTGATCAAATTCGGGTACCCAAATGCTGAGTATAGTCTGATCCTGATCTGATCTTCGTCCTTTAATAGATAATAGAGCCATGTAAGACGCTGTGGGCTTACACAGATCAGCCATAATATTAGCGGGTGAAGTGAAAAACACTGATTCTCTGCATCTACAGTGGCGTATGTCAAGGGGTGAGATATATTGGACAGCAAGCAAACGGTCAGTTCTTAAAGGTGATATGATAAAGGCAGGAAAATGGGCAAGTGTGGGAATCTGAGCCACTTTACAAGGGTCGAATTGTGATGTCTAGATGGCTGGGTCAGAACATCTCCAACACATCAGGCAGGTCTTGTGGGTTTTTTCAGTACGTAGTGTTTTAATGAACTGGTGACGGGGTCGTCATCTAAGGCTCATCGGTTACCACCTCACAACCTAAGCAATTTTAGCCTGTTTTAAGGACGATTTTTAGTCGTTGCTGAATTTAAGCTGCTGTCTGAATGTAAGATTTACCGGCTGACGTTGACATGCAGTGTGATTTCTAAGATGCAGGTCCATGTACTTTTCCCCCTTTTGCATGGACTTTCAGCGCACAGCACGGCTCAAGTTGGCACATCTGTGATCACTTTCGATGTACAGGGTGTAGACTGAACTCTAGCACCCTCATAGCAGAATGTCAGTCAGACCGACAATAAGACTGCTGCTGAAGTCTTGGTGCCGGGTACCACAGGACACCTTCAGAAGTCTTTGTGGAGTCTGTGTCTTGAATAGTCTGATCTGCTGTGGTGGCACAAAGGGAGGCCAAGTGAATATTACGCAGGTTGTGCGAATTTTATGGCTGATTGGTGTGATACTGTCTCTTTATAATAATTTGGCTACCAGTAAATATAAAATGCTTCAGTTAAATCACTTTCAATATGTGCATGATGATACATAGTCAGACCAGCTGTCCGCTGTATTTTATGGATGAATTACAGTTTTATGGTATTGTGAATGCACTATTAGCCTGGGCCTCTCTCTCAGTTTTAAATGTGCAGTTCAGTGCCAGTTTAAATCCAAATAAACACAGTAAAACTGACTGATTCCATCGTTTTTAAACCAGCCATATAAGTAAAAGATTTGGCTGGATGTATTTCTCACATAGTTTTGACGTCATGGCCAAACAAAAAAAAAACACACACAAAACATACACATACAGCTGGGTAACCGCCTCAAGCCTTGAGAAAAGTTGGCCTGAATGCAGTCAAAACATTAGTACTGCAGACGCCCTGGTGTTTTGTTCCACTGCAGACGTCTGAATTAGTTGGTCACCTTGTGAAAAAGTGAAAAAGTGTCTCACGGTCTCACTGCAGGTTGTGAATGATGTCTGATTACGCCACTTCTACCACGGTGGATTAGACATGTACCAGGGCTCAAGCTAGCCATTACCAGATCCATTAAAATATACATAGATTAGACTGGATCCCAATCATCAGGATTGGATCGGGATATCCCTCATTTTCGCTCCCTCTTACACTCGTGCATGTCAGAGTAGGATCTTGGATTGACACGTTTCAGAGCTTTACCTGGAACTTGGCCAAGTTGTGACTGATTAGCCTAGCAGCTGCCACTGCATTGAAGATAAAGATGTCTGATAAAGATGTATACTGTCGCTGTCATGCAAAAACCTTGTATCTCCAAAACAACAGCTGTACAGGATGGGGGGAAAAAACTTCTGAACTTTTAATGGAAGTCGATGTAAAAAGATTTTATTCCACGTCATGTTGGAACCTTTCAATGGGTCTATTTGTCATGAAATTTAGACACAATGTAGACTGCAACTGATTCCCATTAAAAATTGGAGATACAAGGTGTTTTGTGTGACAGTGACGCTGTACGATATTCCCCAGACCTACAGTAGTTGTGTGTAAGAGACTTTAGAGCAAAGGCATTCAGACTTTTGTTTCCACCCCATCCTTAGCATCTAACACCACCAAGATGGAGTCGTCTCTTCCATTTTGGGGAAGAGAGGGTGTCGTTCATTTACAACTCAGTCATTCTGCGCTAGTGAATCAGATCAACACAAAGGGACAAGACAAGACAAGATTTATTGCTGTGAGTCAAACCTTTCCTCTGCTGCACTCGGCGCCGGCAAACCCATCAGACTTGTGGCACACAGCGATACTGCTAACTGATCTAAATCTCATGTTGATTGGCACCCTGTGTGCATGGCTACTTGCACACAGGCATGCTAAAACCATGACGTCTTCTCCTGGCCCATGTGATCAAGCAGATGGTGCTGTAAGCAGCTCTTGGGCTATATTTCGAATCTCTCACACGGCCCAGTGAGTTTAAAATTAGGTGGATTTGGCACCGGTTTGTATCCGTAACTCATTTAGCTGAGGTTGGAATTGAGCGTGAAATGGGAATGCACAGTACTTTAGGTATGGGACTGTACACTCATGCTATTATATACTGGACCTCACAGGTTATCTGAAAATATGGCTATAATTATAGCCATATTATTGATATTTTGTCTTTATATTTTGACCTTATATAAAATACTCTTTAAAAAAAAAAATTCAAATGCTTCAAATGTTTTTTTGAGCGATGACAAAATGTGTGAAGAACCTTTACATCAAGTGAAAATGAAAAGCGATGGGGGAAAAAAACTCCATGGCATCTCTCAAGAGACCATTTGAGACGCCTTTATTTTTAAGAGTGTTGTGTCCAGAGTGACTCGTTACACAAGTGGATGAATGTAGTGTTTGGATTCTTACCCAATGACTGTTGGTGTAGTGTGGCATGATTGCCCAGACAAGGAATTAAGCTATGCCACGATAAAGGCAATGTTGTTGCCCACTACGCTACACTACACTGCACTACACCAATCATACATATCTAGACCTTATATAGCATAACATACGCATATGTATATAACCCCAGTTTGTGTAGAAAACCAGGTATATAAATAGATTCAGAAATATACGCGACTGCTCTTCAACTTGAAACTTTAGGTGTGTCCAGAATAAAGAACAGAGCACTAGAGGATTCTGAACTGACTGGAAAAGGTTGGAGAGCTGGACAAAAACAAAAATGTGGGCAGGCTAGATCTACAGCTGGTTCTGACATTTTTTGATCAGAACAATATGATAAGCTATTTTTCTTTTGTGATTAAATTTCCAGACATGTATTAACTGCAAAGAATCAACATCAGTATAATCATCGAAGTACCAGCATCCCTCAAGTCTCCAAGTGCCTTATTGGCACCTCACAAGGGTTCTCAGACCTGCTTTATTGTGGGATACTGTCAAATAGTGTGTCGGTGTCTCTGCTTTGGTGTGGTTCGCGTGACCCAGATATTGTTGAGCATCTGAAATTCTTAAATGGAGTCAAAACTGTGCAAATGTGGCTGTGTAACCCTGTAGCTCCTGATTACCTGATGCATGTATGTATGTATGTATGTATGTGTATACAGTGGGGGAAAAAAAGTATTTAGTCAGTCACCAGTTGTGCAAGTTCTCCCACTTAAAAAATGAGAGAGGTCTGTAATTGACATCATAGGTAGACCTCAACTATGAGAGACAAACTGAGAAAAAAAATTCTGAAAATCACATTGTCTGATTTTTAAAGAATTTATTTGCAAATAATGGTGGAAAATAAGTATTTTTCAGAACATAGTTGAGGTCTACCTATGATGTCAATTACAGGTCTCTCTCATTTTTTTAAGTGGGAGAACTTGCACAATTGGTGACTGACTAAATTCTTTTTTTCACCACTGTGTGTGTGTGTGTGTGTGTGTGTGTGTGTGTGTGTGTATGTATGTGTGTATATATATATATATATATATATATATATATATATATATATATATATATATATATATATATATATAAAATAGTAACAGTAATATATTTATTTATTTATATTATTTGGAACATCAGGATACTTATTTTATTTTATGGTACAAGGAACCCATCATAACATATCACAATAAAAAACAGCTATTAAGAATTGAAAATACAGTGACTTTTATTTACAGTGTGCTGCACTATATCCAATTAAACAGGCTAATTATTCTCCCTATACTGAAAATGCAGTTGTTTTAAGTTCTGATGATATCCTTGATGTGCTCAGAAAACCATATTGTTCATCATGAGATCAGCATTTGTCACAGTAATTAGCCATCAATGCTACGCATGCTTTCCTGGTTCTAACTCTAGTCCTGCCAGCGTGACCCCGTAGGTCTCTCCACGAACTCGAGTTATGTATTCGAGGGACCTAAAAGGTCATCGGTGCTGCCAACTGCTGGACTCCTCTTTTCATATCCTACTGAGAGCATATTGCAGTACTGGCTCAGGTCCAGGCCTGGTGAATGAAAGCGAACCTGCCGTTATGTAACCGAATATAAGCAGACTTGGGATTAGAAACATATTATAGGAGCTTCTGATCTTAAACAGCAAGACTGGTCAACCGTGAACAGGATGAGCAGCTTTCTTTTTTTCTTCATTTTTGTTCTGCTTCATTTGGCAGATTTGCATGTAGGCCAACTACTTGGTAGTTTGTTCACACATATCTTGTTTCTGTTTTTCTGTCTCTCTCTCTCTCTCTCTCTCTCTCTCTCTCTCTCTCTCTCTGTGGGGGCGTTGCTATTAGAGCTTCGTGCAGTCAGCGCGTTGCCAATGTGGATGTGGGGCAGGGCACAAAGCTCTGGCCATAGTCAGCAGTTGCCCCCTGGTGGCTGGAATAATGCACTCTTAAAAATAAAGGTGCCACAGAGGGTTCTCTCACAGAGAGTGAGGTCTGAAAAACCCCCACTTGTGCTGCCTGTAAGTATGTTTGTAAAAGAGATGTGTGAGTGTGAGGGACCTAAAGGTGTGAAGAACCTTTACCAGTTTAAAGGTTCTTCACACATCTCTTTTACAAACATGGTTCCTTCTGGAAGCAAAAGTGGTTCTTCTTTCACATTACTTAGTGAACCCTCAGTAGCACCTTTATTTTTTAAAGTGTACTTTCCCGTTTTAAAGCGACACTCTCATTACGGTTTAGTCCCCCTGCAAAACAAGTGCTAATTCCCTGGGCCTTCATTAGACCGACTGTAGGGACATGTCTACCACATTTGGACCAGCAAGCTTCCATGGTAAGGGTAAACCAATCATCAGCCTTGCTGGTAAAATATTCAGCTGGGCTGAAATTAGACAGGACATCTCATTTTGTGTTTTTCAGGCCTTGTACATATGGGGGGTTTGTCTGTGCCCCCAACAATGAGGCAGAAAAGAAGAGTAATTGCTAGAGAAATAATTAAGCAAAATAATAATTGAACACCCTATTCAGACAGGATTCAATTTACACGAGGTCCTTGGGTAATTCATTAATTCACAGGGGCTTCTCTGTGATTTTATTTCCATCCAGATCGGCCATGCCTGTGTTATTTTCCCTCCTACTCTTAAGAAAATGACCGACTGAATTACTCAGTATTTTTTTATTGAACTCAGTGATGGTCTGACAGTTTTAGTCCCAACAGGATTCACAGCTCTGTGTGATTTTACAGGCAGATGTTGCCTCATATTGGAAAGGTTTTTGATCGCTTTAGTCTCTGGGCAAACGTATACAAGATTCTCCAGTAGATATGGAAGATTTTCTGATTTCTGAAAATGAACTTTGTGAAATCGTAACTTTCTGAAACAAATACTTTCTAAAAATGAAAACATTGTAAGAAAAACTATCTGAAAATAAAAACTTTTTGATTCAAAAACTTTATAAATATGAAAACTTTGGGATTTGGGAATTTTAAAATGAAAACTTTGTGAATCAGGAATTTGGAAATGAAAACTTTCAAAAACAAAACCTTGAAATGAAAAACTCCTGAAATGCCTGAACTGAAGTTAGAGCCAGCATCTATTCGACAGTTTGGATGCAACTGTTGTGAATGTGATCGTCTGAAAACATGAATTAAACATCCTCAATAAACTTGCTTATTTTCTAGTTATTTTGTTGTTGTCCGGATGAGTTTTGTGAGGAGACACTGAGGTTTTATTACTGTCAATCTGAATAGAACTGTGAAGTATCAAGGAAAGTGACAAATCAGTTACAACAGTTTCTTTCTTCAGGTCTAATTTGGCACCTCTGAGAACAAGGCAGATAATAGAAGAAGGAGAGATGGATCAGATCAGATATTCATAATCATTAAATGAGAAGGCATTTACCTAAATTAGAGAAATCTGCTTAATTCACTTTCATCTTACTGCATAAAGCTGACCCTGACCTTATTGAATATATTATGGAAGACTGAAAGAAGACAAATGGAATGGAGATATAAAATGATGACATTTAATTTAAATAAATTATCAAAATCATGCCCTCAAGCTTTGCTCCTGTCACATCAATCTTACATAGAGACCACTCTAATCTGTCTGCGTGTGTGTGTGTGTGTGTGTGTGTGTGTGTGTGTGTGTGTGTGTGTGTGTGTGTGTGTGTTAGCACCACAAGCAGGCCTGAGGCCACGTCCTCGGGGAAGTCCAGTGGCGCCACACACAAAATCTGCCTGGTGTGTTCAGACGAGGCGTCGGGCTGCCACTACGGTGTGCTGACCTGCGGCAGCTGCAAGGTCTTCTTCAAAAGAGCTGTGGAAGGTGAGCGGCTGACACACCTGCTTTACACAGGGATGGGCGTTGTAACAACTTCTGCTGTTTGAACAACTGTGAGAATTACACCAACAGTGTTTGAATATTGTGATGAAAATATTTCGATCATGAAGAAAATGATTTTTTGGGTTAATGTAATGTAGAACACTCAGCTGATCTACAGAATAGTAAGAGGTGCTCAACCTGACATTCTTCAAATTTGTCATTCATTTGTTTGCAATATTGAAATATACAATACTATGCAAACGTTTTAGGCATCTTTATCTGAACAGTAAGTATTTTTACTTTTAAGTAAAACAGTAATAGCAGAACAAATACTAATAACATTCATTTTATGTCACTGTGTTGATTAAATCATCTCCAAAGCTCATCGTAGTCATCATAGTATTATTTATAGTCATCATCCAACACCTGGTTTGGTAAATCAGTGCTTGATGATGTTAAATCATGTGAGCTGCTGATATAATTGGGGGTGAGAGATTACAAGACTACAGTTAACTGCTCTACTCCACTACAATTCCCACAGCATCATGCAAATTCTAACGATACTTGCTACAGATCTACAGCTTAGGTTTCCAGGTGGAACACTTATCAGTCTTCGTTCACTACCTGGACACCTTGTCTATTAGGGGTGTAAGAAACTATTGATATATCAAGTATCGCAGTATTATGTTTTGCAATACTGTATCGATTCTCAAACGCATAGAATTGAATTATTCAATTTTTAAAGTGTTTTCATGCAAAGACAGCAGTTCATTGTGTGTTGTGTTCAAACCCTTACTGATCGCTAGATAGCAGGGTTGTGCTCTGACTTCATATCCCACTGTTCTGACTGTTTAAAAACAAAAATCAACTTATACTCAGATTTTCTGTGTATAGTGGTGTGTTTTTATACTATGACAGTTTTCATAAAAGTAGATAAAAACATTGCAATTAATATGGCCTTGTTTACTGAATCACAATATATCACAATATAATACATTGTAACCCCTGTATTGTGATACATATTGTAATGGCAGGTTCTCTCCAATGCACAGCCATGTTGTCTATAGCTTACCATGTACCATGCCCACCATACCACAACTGTTACACCCCTAATAGCCACCCATGAGGCTTATATAGATTGTGTAACCTCAGTCACATTTCAGTTGTTTAGTTGTCATACATGTATATAAAAAGTAAGCTGTACAAACACAGTGAGACGTGTCCTGTTATTGTTGCTTTCCCTTTGTTTTTCGTGCGTTGGTGAAGGATGGCGATCGAGACAAAACACAGATGGTAACTAAACTCTGTAAATGCTGCTGCTGTCCGCCTCCTGTCACTCCCCCCTGCCTCTCTGTGCCTCCCCATGTAAAAAACAGATTATCAGCATGGTGTGACAGAAGAGCGCATGTGTTTCATGGCTGCCGATTCAACCATTCATCAAACAACATGATTTTGTTCTTTTCTGTGAGGTGCACAGACGAACCTTAGTAAATGCGGGAACCACACCGTGATGCGTTCTCCTGTTTGTTCTGTATTTCATTTCATTTGAATGAAAGAGCAAAAAAAGAACAATTGAACCATTCTGTGTTTAGCTACATGTATGGATATGGTGTGTGTATACATACTGTATGTAGTAAATGTATAATTATGCAGCGCGGGACTTTCCCAAACACAGATTAGAGCAGCGTCTGGGCTGAAATAGATTTTAATGGAGAACAGAAATAAAAAGAACCAAATCTGTGTTTGAGAATGCACCCTGCTGAGTGGTTAAGTGCTCAATTAGAGGACATTCATTCACTAAGTGATGGCTTGGAGCTGCAGCCTCTGCTTATACTCATGGCCAGCCATGCTGCTTTGGATGACAACCTTGAGCTTCTCTGTGGTATTGCCGCAACACACTGGCACTGGATTCACAGAATTGGACAGATTCTCTGTACTAGGGGTGTAACGCTACACAATCACGGTTCGTCTCACACCACCGTTTGGACCTCATGGTTCGGTACAACAAGTAAAAAGCTGCAAAAACCTCCAAAAGCATAAGGCTACCCCAGATTTGTACCACCCAGTGTTGTGTTCGGGCTGTGAATTGGCAAAAACGATACAGGGGTTATGATTCAGTATGTTGTGATATATTTTTTTTTGCGAGTTTTTTAGGAAAAACTGTCATTAAAAAAAAAGTTAAATCTTTATATGCAGTCAGAACAGTGGGATCTGAGGACAGTACAACACTGCTGTCTAGCGGTCAGGGTTTAAACACAGCATTGCAGGACACCACCATCTGTCACTACCTTTTACAAGTAACCATTAAATAAAGATCGTGTGTTTTTGAGAATCAACACAGTATTGCAAAATATAACATCCCAACACTTCAATATATCGATATATTTTTTACACCTATATGTGTATAGTTGTAAAGTCGTATAGCTGTTCATCCAGCAGTGTGTGAGCGTTAGCATGTTCAGGGCTCCGCCGCACCGAATCATGAGAGAAAATGGGGCCACCATAATTTTCACACATGTGGCGATGAGAGCCAGAGAGAGAGAGGGAGGAGAGGCAGTTACCATAGCGATCCTCTTCAATCCACTACAATTCCTATAGCCTTACTATCAGCTCACGCTTCTGAAAGTTGGTTCAACATTTGGTCTTCGTCCGTCTCATGATTTGTGATTTTCGTACCGTGACGTGCCGTTACACCCCTACTCTGTACTGCATGGAAAGCTTTCTAGGAGAGTCCACATTTTAAAGTTTCCTCTGCTTGAACACACCTGATACTACTGATCACCTGTGTTTTGCAGCTAAAGTGAGGAACATATTCTAGAAAATGCCCCTGGCTTTTTTCTCAAATTGAAAGTTTAAATAAAAAATGGAGTATGAAACATTGATTCTAAAATATAGAGTAAATAAAAAACTCCTGAACATCTAAATCTGGAAACTAAGCTGCAAAAACAGCCAATTTTGACCCAAATCCATCCATCTGATCCATATATCCACCTATACAGCACTTTAGCTTCACCAATTTATGTTGAAGTTAAGAGAAGCACTGTAGTCTGGACTGTTTTGTAAATGAAGTGGCCAAGCAGAAACAGCCTGTTTAATTCTACAGGATGAAACAAAATTGGAAGAATTGGAAATGAATTATGGCTGGTTAAGTGTGTAAACTCACACAGTGGCCACAAGTGGCCCTCAAGGAGAAAAACATAAAAATATGATATGGGCCTCTTAATAAATTAAATTGATGTGTTAGAGCAAGGACAGCACACAAGTGTGTATAGTAATGACCCGCAGGGAGGGGCTGAAATACGCTCTTCTAGATCAGTTAATAATCCTGGGGAAGTCTAAAGTTCCAACGCAGCTCAGTTGATAAATGAACCATATTGTTCCTGTTTGTCAGAAAACAGCGCTGTTTAAAACCAACAGACCTGCTGTTTCAGTCATGACTTTTGACACTAGCAGTAAAGCCATCTCCCCTAGATAAGTCTCCAAGATTTGCTGTTTAATTAAAATGTAAATTTCTCTGCCCTTAATTCTTACAGGGCAGCACAATTACCTGTGTGCGGGGCGGAATGACTGCATCATCGATAAGATCCGCAGGAAGAACTGCCCTGCCTGCCGCTTCCGCAAGTGTCTCATGGCTGGCATGAACCTGGAAGGTAAAAATAAGTGCTACGAGTATTTTATGATAAATAGACCAGTAGAAAATTTTAAAGGAGGCATATTTTTATTATTATTATTTATTTAAGCTGTTCTTTGATGGTGAAATAGTATCTGATTTTTGGTTTGGGAAAAAGTGATCATATCCAGCCCAGCGGAGATGTCATTTATAACCTGTTTGCCTCAAAATGAAAATTGATTGTACAAGCCTGTTTACAACCCTGTTATATTGCCACAAAATGAAACACCTTGTATGGTTTCAAAAAATAAATATGCTCTGTTAGATAATCTCTAGTTTTATTGGCAGGTTAACAGCACCCGCAAAGCTTGTATAACCCACATATATTATAGCATAGTTTAACACCGATAAATAAAAAAAATAAATAAGCGTTTTTAGCTGGTTAGCTTTTAGTCCTGCTCCATTCACAAAGCCAGGTTTGGCTTTCTCAAGTCTTTCTGATTTAAAAAAAAAAGCTGCAACTGCTACTATGATGTGAGTTTAGCTCCAGTTGATTTCAGTTGAGGTATTCTAGTTTCTTTTTGCGGGAATGTACGATGAAGAGAAGAGATTCGCTTTTAGCCTAGCACGGATACCTGTTTGTTCAGCCGGTCACATTTCAGCTTCCCCAGACACTGCTACAGGAAAAGCTGCGGTCATGATCCATATTCTTTGCCGCTGTGCTTTACCATATCACCAGTTTTGGCTAGAGCTTTCACTAGTATGGGGATTTGGAATTGGCCCAGTGTTTAAGGTTCTTGGTAAGTCACTGCCATGCGTCAAAATCTTATTATTTTTCTGTGCCAAAAATACACATTTCCCTTAGAGGGTAGCTTTGAAGGAAACCCTTATGTGTGTTACCTACAAAAACATATTATTAAGTATATTAAGGAGTTTTCTTTTATATAGTTGCACTTAGGCAGAAAACAGTCAAAGCGGGGTTTAAATTAAACTACTGACAAGATTTTTTTTTCTAAATATTGTGACTGGCATGTTTAAAACTTGATGTAAAAGGAAAGTAATTGTCTTCTGCAGCACGTAAAGTCAAGAAGCTGAAGGGCTTAAAGGGTGTGCAGCAGGCAAACACGGCTGAACTGAGCCCAGCTCCAGTGCAGGAGGTGCGGGCGCTGGTGCCCAAGGCCATGCCCCAGCTCGTGCCCACCATGCTGTCCCTGCTCAAAGCCATCGAGCCAGAGACCATTTATGCAGGCTACGACAGCACACTGACCGACACTTCCACTCGCCTAATGACCACCCTCAACAGGCTGGGAGGCCGCCAGTTCATCTCCGCCGTCAAGTGGGCCAAAGCTCTGCCAGGTACTGAATACTGTCTTTTAATGGTTTCGCTGAAACCTCTGCCCAAAGCAGCTTTTATTTCTACCATCTGAAAGTCAATGCATACACTATGTGTCCAAATGTAAGTGGACTCCACTTCTAATGTATGCTTTCTGCTACTTTAACTTGCACCCGTTGCTGACACAGATGCCAATAGGACTCCCTGGAACAGATAAACATGAACCTACTGGCACCATGCCTAATGCCAGGCGTGGGCTAGTGGGTTATAAAGCCCCCAGCATTGAGCTGTGGAACAGTGGAACAGTGTTCTCTGGAGTGATGGTGCTCCATACAGTACTTTTGGGAGTTGCCGATGAGAAGGGATGGGACATCTAACATCATGACCTCACTAATGCTCTTCTCTCTGAATGCAATCAAATCCACAAAGCAGATCAATCAGATCTAGTAAAAAAGCCTTCCCTGGACAGTAGAGACAGTTACACAACTCTTTCTTAATACATTTGATTTCAGAAGAAATGGTGAATGAGCAGGTGTCCCAATACTTTTGTCCATATGGTGTATAAGCCTTTCTGTGACATTTGGGCTGGTTCATTTCATACATTTCACTTTTCATTCATTGATCATGGACAGAGAATCATGTTTGTAACAGAGATTTCCAACTGTGGCGAACCTTTTAGAGGTCTAAAGAATTGTCACTTAATGTAAAGAACCGTCACTTGATTTCTTACCAGTTTAAAGGTTCTTCACACTCTGGAACCAAAAGTGGTTTCTTGTATGGCATTGCATAAAGAACCATTTGAGGCACCTTTTTTGTAAGAGCGTAGGGTGATAAAACACTAACTTCTTCACCTTTAGGTTTCAGGAACCTTCACCTGGATGATCAGATGACCCTGCTCCAGTCCTCCTGGCTCTTCCTCATGTCCTTCGGCCTGGGTTGGAGGTCCTACCAGCAGTGCAATGGCAACATGCTCTGCTTTGCTCCAGACTTAGTGATCAATGAGTAAGTAGCTCCACTTTCACTGTAGCTTTGTAGTGCTAGTCCATACTGACCTGCGACCACTTTTTAAAATATTTGTGTAACAATGACCCATATTTATGAAGATCTCCAAGTACGAGAAGAGAAGGTTTAAGATCTGCCCATGCAGTCGTATTCAGTGCCATGTAAAAGACACAAACAGATCCCAAGTCAGCACTATTACTCGGCGGCGTTTCATAAATATGGGCCAGTGTTTAGGATTGATATAATGTAAACAAATATGCTCAGCTACTGTATTGCAACTCAAAAACCCTTAAAACCCAATGGTCTGTATGTTTTTATTAATATTTAACCAGTATTATCATATTTTATGATTGATAGTAATGAATATATAAATCAAGCACATAGAGGAGATTTAGATATGGCTAGTTTACAAAATTCCAGATTTCTGATTTCCAAACTGTTGCTAATGAATGACTGATTATGTGTGTGTGTGTGTGTGTGTGTGTGCAGGGAGAGGATGAAACTGCCCTACATGGGTGATCAGTGTGCACAGATGCTGAAGATATCCAATGAGTTTGTCAGGCTACAGGTGTCAAACGAGGAATACTTGTGCATGAAGGTCCTGCTGCTGCTCAGTACCGGTGAGAGGCCGACGACATGACCTGCTTCTCTCGATTTCACACAGTTTATACAGCAATCAAACCCACACAACAAGCGAGTGTCCCTGTTTGAGTCGTTTACATGTCTGTGCAAAATGGAAGGAATATGTTTACACCCTCTTGTTTCTCCTCAGTGCCGAAGGACGGTCTGAAGAGCCAGGCTGTGTTCGATGAGATCAGGATGTCCTACATTAAAGAACTGGGCAAAGCCATCGTCAGGAGAGAGGAGAACTCCAGCCAGAACTGGCAACGATTTTACCAGCTCACTAAGCTACTCGATTCAATGCACGACGTAAGAATCAAGAGGTTCATTATTAGTCCTGGGAACAGAAACTGCTGTTCACAAAGTATCTGCTAATCTTTTATCTAAGACTGGATTCCTTGCAGTTTTGAGATGGTTTAAGTCACAAGGCCTGATCCTACTGTTTGATACTCCCTTTGTTAGTTACTCTGTCCCATATAATTAAACTCCAGCTTTCAGTTTCTTGAAATGTGAGAAAGAGAATGTATTTGATCAGAGAAGAGGCTGATTAATGTAGCTGATGAAACCTGAGTGGGTTTAATAGTCACACCAGACAACAGAAGACCGGACAGTCGAAAGATTTGGAATTCTATTAATTTTCTAAAATAAGTTGTTGAGAAAAGTCTTAACAAAAACTCCTACATCGGATTCATGAGAACAGCTCTGCTCTTATAATGATGGATCCCACTGTCCTCGCAAACTGAACAAATCCCTAATAAGAGAACACTGGTGTATGTCAGAATCTTGTAAAGTGGGTTTTAAGAAGACATTTCTTTTCGAGAGCAGATGTTAAATAAGGCCCATTCTTAATCATCTAGATCAGAGTTAGATCTGAGATGCATGCTGTCAGTTTGTGAGGTGCATTATTGAAATAGGAGGTGGAATCTGCTCTCATGGTTCTGCAGAAGGCATTATACCTAAATGCCTTCTGCAGAACCATGAAACCCAAGACCATGGCTATGGATAATTTGCCCAGTGGTTAACAAGTAAATAATAAACAGAAGGGGACCAAACACTGATCCTTGGGGTGCACTCTTTGGGGAAAATGTTTGTTTTCTTGAGCTGGCAAACTGTGTTCTGTTGGAAAGATATCACCTGAACCAGTCTAAAGCTGGGTGTAGAAAACCAAAAGGGAAAAGATTAATTTAATGCAATACAGTCTTGCCGCCATTTGATAATTTTTTTTAATACAGTAAAAAATGACTGAACATGTAATAAAGCCTACCAGGAGTAATAAGTCTTGCATCAATTTTGCATGGATAATTTCTATTTCATAGTTTCATAATTCATTTATAGTCTTTTTTTATATGAAAGAGGCCTTATATAGAATATAGTTTTTGGTATTGATAATAACAATGATGGTAATGTAACATGCATGTGTGTCATTATGATAAATATTTTACAAAAAAATACTTTAGGGCAATATGGTAAATGGGGAAATTTTACCTTACCCCATAACCTTACTTAAATCTCTCTCTCTCTCTCTCTCTCTCTCTCTCTCTCTCTCTCTCAAAACCACATACTTCCAAATGTTCTTTCCATAGTCCTCTAATAATTATAGATTTGAACAGCTTTTCTTGTACAATTTAATATAAATGCTTAGAGCGCTTTACCTGTATTCCACTAATAAAAATCAAATGACCCTAAAAAGTTTCCGGAGGAATAAATCCCTGGAATGCCGTTTAGCTGACTTCTTAGCCACAGTCTGGGAGGAGCACAGTCAAAGAAAAGGTCAGATTTATTGTCATTCCTTCTCACCACAGACATGTTGAGTGGGGAATGAATCATAGTTCCTCCAGAATGCAGTGCTATGTTTAACAGGAAACAGCAGCAGCTAATCAGACTAAATGCAGTAAATACAGCCAGTAGATTCAATAAAACAAAGTCCTTTACTCATTTCATATCCATTATGCATCCTTCAGTCATGCTACTGCACCCCTCTCTTTGCCCAGGGACCCAACAGTGGCATCTTGGCGAACCTGGGTTACTGCTTTGTGATCAGTAACCTAATCCTCTAACTGCTGAGCCACCACTACCCACTGTCTTGTACAGTAGACTATGCAGAACATGAGTACAGCATAACCCTTAAACACAGGATACAATACTAACGTGCATGAATATGTACTTTTGATTAGAGCACACCGAGAGTAAGGAACAGTCCTCGTTAGCGTGGATCACTGGCCAAAGTGTGATCTGTGCATATAAAGATACTTTATTGTGGCATCTGATGTACAGTGATCGGATGTAGCGGGTAGTGCAGTGAAAGACAGTGAGGAACATGAATGAGGTAGTTGAGGACCATCAGGCCCACCTGTTCAGACTAGCCAGTCAGTTGTGGGCTCTCAGGACTGTCCCATAGGGTTCAGACATGCCAGAGGCAACATGCACACTCCTAAAAAAAAAAAAAAAAAAAAAAAAAAAAAATCAAGGGGCTACAAAGGGTTCTTTGAGAGATGCCATAGAGGTTCCACTTTTAGTTCCAGAAAGAACCATGTTGTGTGGCTGTTCCATAGATTGCTCAAAGAACCCTTTGTAGCACCATTTGGTTTTTAAGAGTCTGCTTTGTATCACCCTTTCAAGACTGACTTTGCTCACTCCTCATCGCTCTGTCCGTTCTCCTCTGCAGATGGTGGGTGGACTGATGAACTTCTGCTTCTACACATTTGTGAACAAGTCGCTGAGCGTGGAGTTCCCAGAGATGCTCGCCGAAATCATCAGCAACCAGTTACCAAAAATAAAAGCCGGGAGCGTCAAACCGCTGCTCTTTCACCAGAAATGAAAAGAAAACCGCACCCTTCCGCCAGCAATGGGACACCATGCCTTAAAACTACACCGCATCACCAGTCGTTCCTCACTGAACATGCAGAGGGACAGAGAGACACAGCTGAAGAAAGAGAGGAGGACAGAGAGAATGAGTGAGTGAGTGAGTGAGTGAGTGAAAGAGAGAGAGAGAGAGAGAGACAGATTGAGGTTGTGTTTGTGGGACAATGGACGGATGGGGAACAGTATGCAACCAACCCAACACGGAACCACAGTGGACGAGTGTTGAGTTTAAAGACGGGTAAAGAAAGCAAAAGAGAGCTGAGGATAAATAGCTATACAGTTGGAAAGATATAACTATGATGTTCTATGGTGGAAAAAAAATGATACCATAAATGTTGTCTCAGGTGTTTGATTCTTAACATTACAATAAGTAGTAAAACAAAAGCTATTTCTCTGAGATCGTTGTTTGTATAGGTTTCTCACACCTTTCTGTTTTCGGTCTTTGAGCAAAGGCAACACCTTAGCACTTACTGTCAGAAATGCTCTACCTATAATAGTAGGTTTTAGATTTTCAGAACTTCTCATTTTTATGTCTGTGAGAAATACAAAGAGTTTATTACATCATCGGATGATCTGATACACATCTTGTTTGAAATTATCATTTCAATAATATGTACAGTGAAATGGCTTTGGCGTCGGTAGAAGTCAAACAGAGAAATTTTAATACTTTACACATAACATATCTTTACTATTTTCAAGCTCACATTGTTTTTTGCTAACCGCTAACGGAATTACACGATTATAGCAAAAGGGAAAATATGTGCCTTTTTTTTTTTTTTTTTTAAGCTCCTCCCATTTTAGCCATCTTCTTCTGTAACTGTGCATACTGAGCGTTTTTGCATCCATCATGTTAGATATTGTATTTGATTGTATTTTTATACCCACTTGCACTGGCGATTTTCCTTTTTACCATGGCCGTGTATTTGTTCTTGGCAGCTCCATGATTGCGTAGTGCGAACTAAGAAGAAGAAGAAGAAAAAAGTGGTCCTTATTGCTTTGGTATTGAAATTAGGAGTCTAATCTGTAACCCTGCATCCTTTTCCCGTGTTGTTTTTTTATTGGACGTTGGACTAAAATGCTGTTTGAGCACCGTCACTCCTATATGAAATGCTTTCGAGAAGAGAAACGTCACACGGAGGACGCTGGTGTTTATGCAGGTTTTCACGTTATTACTCGTCATTTGTTGAATGGAGTGGAATAGGAATGAGTTAGACTATGTGAATCATGGTTCTGATCGGGAACGCTATTTGGTCTTTTTGTTCTTGTGTGTGTGTCCTCCTTGCCCCTTGTCCTCATCGTCATCCATACAGCCATAACGTCAGGTACAGATTTCATCACTATAGCCAGACTAGGACTAGGAAATGAATGCCAGTAGCCAAGGTTCCCCACGAGCATCCTACAAACTGTCCACTTACAAGGAGAATGAAATACTGTGCAATCAGTTCACATCTTAGCTTCAGAAGATATCAATATATATAGAGAAAGAGAAATATAGAAATATATATATATATATATATATATAGAAATTATATATATGTAGAATCTTGCCATTACAGCTCAGGCCCGCAATCTCTTTGTTTGCAGTACCTCTTTTCAGCTCCGGGTGGTGGCTCCTCAAATCCTTAAATGGTTGCGTACGTGTCCTTGCCCATTTTAGCGGATGCTCCTCTGTTTAATCAGCACAAAGCTAACCCTCCTAGTTTTTCAAGTGCTAATGACTTTCCTGCCCGTTTCCTAGATAAAGCGCAGCAGACGAAAGCAACATGCTAGCCTCACTACTCACTTCTCGGGGAATTTCTACGAGCCTGTATTGTTGTAATCTGTTCTTTCTGTGCCAAACGTGTACTCATTTCTGATTTTTAGATTCTCTAAACTGTGCTTGTCTTAACAGTTGCCAGAGGTTGTGTTGAAAAGGAAATGTAGAAAGACATGGAATATTTTCATTTTCCTCTGTTAAAGCTTATACATGTTTAATACATGAATAAAAAAGACCAGATTATAGCTCGTCTCCATCTTTTCGCTAACCCAATCTTACCAACAATCTTTTCAGCAGCCTGTTTCCAATGGTGTACGCTAATGTGCGTGCACTCAGAGTATATCTGTATTCCAACTGTAATTGGTGGATTTGGTGTTATAGTGCTAGGTGCACTGTAAAAACTCTGGGATCAGGGCTCAGTGTTGTGTATCTGGCTATGATTGCTGGGCATTTTTAAAATAAATGTTAGCCAGGCGTGTTTTAATCTTTATCTGCTGCATCTTTACCCCGGGGTTGGTTTTCACATACAGTCATTTCAAAACGGGGCGGTACACAGCTCCAGGGGCCTCCAGTCAATGTGTTTCTGTCCCTGTAGGTTTCCTCCGAATGCGTCAGTTTCCTCCCACCTACAAATAAACACATGGTAAGTGAATGGGCTGTGCTAAGTTACCCCTAGGTGTAATAGTGGTACCCAGCTGCCCTGTCCAGGGGATGTTCCTGCCTTGCTGAACTCCATGATTCCAGGTGAGAATCCACCACCTTGATGAAGCAGATAAGATGCTGAGTGAATGATTTTAACACACTTTCCTGTTTGAGTTTAGTTCCAGTAAAGGGGAATCTGTGATGTTTTGACCCAAATGTCAAAAGCCAGAGTCATTCTGGCTATTCCTACAAGTTCCCAGACGTCAGAAGGGTTTAGCAGGGGAACAAGCCTCTTCTGGAATGACCTTCCGGATAATGTTCAGGACTCAACCACAGTCGCAATCCTCAAGTCTAGCCTGAAAACTTAATCATTAAGGTTTCTCTTTAGATAAAGGTCGCAGGTCCAGGAGTTCCTGGACATGGGGAATTGAGGTAAACTGAGATAAGATGAATGCCAGTATTTTCAGAGTGCATTCATGTCTGTGTTACCTCCTGGCTCGCTCCTTTTAGTTCAGATTTGCCTCTATACTCTGAAATGTTAACATGCTCTGTACTCTATGAACCTAAAGACAACCAACTGCACCTCTTTACCATTTTCTAAATTTAATTACTGCCCACCTTTCTGCACTGAAGGTTGGGCTGTCATGCCTCAAATGCCAGTCACAGAGTCACTTGACCAGCAAATCACAGTCCGTTCATGTAGATGTATCCCATCAGGTGTAGCATAGTTAAGATAATAATGGTGTCTTCTCTATAGTAGGCTAAGCCTAGAGTCCCTGGGTGGGACGTAAGATGCATTCCTTAAGTAATTACATACACTTGTAATTTTAGGATGGTCCTAGCAGAGTTGTCCATTATAAAAATGTAGAAAGGCACGCAGTTTGGTCTTGGAAAAGCCAGCAATCCAAAGCAGTCCATGATGTCAGGCTGCTTCTGAGGTGGGCTTTTTCAAGTGCACTTTCTGTATCTTTCATATTAGCAGGATCGTCACTGGCGCTGTAATAAATCATGAAGAGGACTAAGAGAAAATACAGTTTTGTGAAAGAATTTGGAGAAAGTGAGAGTTTTTAGTTTGTTTTTTTTTTGTTAAACAACAAAACAGACTTAGTCTCAACATTTTATTACATTAAATTATTAAAACAAGCAATATTGTGTAATATTATTTTTCATGGGTAAACCCAATTACGTCAGACAAGTATTTTGGCTGTTCCCCTACATTTTCTAATGTAATTGATAATGGCTGGTACACCAACATTACCAGCCTGACCACACTGGCCCACCAGAAGGGCCAGTTTAGGGTATGTTTCTCGTTTTTCGTTGGCGTCATCTTGAGTAAGACCATTATAACCATGCTAGTCCACCAGTATGACCAGCTTGACCCAACTAGTCAACCAGTGTGTCCAGCATGACAACCAGCTGGTCCATCAAAGTCAGCTGAAAACATAGGCAAGGCTAATCCAAGAACTATGATGGGTCAGCCATCCTAACCAGCATAGGGTGTGTTTTAAGCTGAATGGCCATCAAAGTCCAGTTGGACCCTCTGAAGCCAGCAAAAGGTGGTCTTCAGCTGGATTTTGCAGCAGGCTATGTTTTCTACATGGAAGGTTATAATATATAAAGCTGCATTTTTAGGTCGTTTTGCATTATAATTTGGGGCATTTGTGTATTTAATATCCTGATATAGTGGATTAGTCCTGCTGTGTTGCACTAATGCGCACTGCAGCAATGCTATTCAGCCCCATGATAACCGCCCCAACTGCACACAACTCCCAGACGAGTGTCTGAGCTAGTCCACATAGCGAGACTGTTCAAAGTGCACCTGCGCTGTCAGAGCACCGCTCAGTGCACTTCGCCACCCAGGGTGGGTGGGGGAGAAGGAACACACATCTCATTTCCGTTTGCCCCCTAAGCTACATCCGATGGACCTGCTGAGCTCTGATGGAGGCAGAAAGCACGCAGCTGTCGCAGGAGCAGCAGCCCAGCATAGCAGACTACAGAAAACTGACCCACCTGTACTGCATGAACGGAGGATACCAGCTCCACATCCTCCCAGACGGAGCAGTGGGAGGAACCAGAGATGAAGAGGACAGCTATAGTAAGATGAAGCCTGTAGAGCAGCCCTGTCTGCTGTAAATGTGCTGGTAAATAATGTACTGGGGTGCTTCAGGTTAGCTATAGCAGCCATGACAGCAGGTGAGCAGTGAAAATATTATGAGGTTGGGGATATTATATATATATATATATATAATAATACATTAATTATAACCAAAACTATACTTAATATCATAAAAAAAGTGGTCAGCCATAAGCTGGTACCCACCTGCCTACTAATATTGTGTAGGTCCCACTGGTGCTATCAACACAGCTCAGACCAGTCGAGCCAGAGACTCCTGACCTCTGCAGGTGTCCTGTGATGCGAGTGGCAGATCCTTCAAGTCCTCGAGTTGTGAGGTGGGGCCTCAATGGGGGATCTCATCAGCACCACTTTTCATAGATACTGACCACTGCAACTGGGAACCCCCTCCCACAAGACCTACATGTCTAGCCATCACAGTTGGATCACTTCACCTGTCTGTGGTTTTAATGTTATGGCTGATCAATGTATGGCCACCTATTCAGCTTACAGCAGTCTAGCCCTGCCCATTCAGATGTCAAGTCTAAAGAGTTCCTAAGCCCTGCTTCTGGAATGCTGAATGTTTAGGGCAGCCAATCAGAACAGAGGCTATTTACATACAAGACAGCAGCAGGAACAGCATCCCTTTT